>NC_086191.1:1425000-1725416 GCF_023053635.1 Elgaria multicarinata webbii | reverse complement strand
ACGCTGGGCCGGACAAAGGGGACTGGCTGGGACGCTGCACCCTGGCCAAGGGCACCTCCTCTTCCTCTGTCTTGGTGGAACATCTGGAGGGAGCGGCCGGCTTGAGTATCACTCCCAGAGCCGCTTGGAGGGCCTGCCTGGCACAGTGTCTTATCTCTGGGCCCTCGAGAAGGTTCATAAATGGGGCCCCATAGTGGCTGCCATTACGGGCGGCTGGTTCCTTACGCCCGGCATCTGGGTGTTCTCTTTTTCACTCCACCCCTGGTTGTCGTCGTCAAATCCTCTTTAGAAAGCCATTCACGCTAGTAGTTGTTGGGACATCCTGTGGCGGTGAGTTCCGTTGCGTCCCGGTTCTAGTTCTGAATTCTGGGTGGAGAGGTGTGGCCTCCTTCTGCATACCAACCTGCCTCAGGCCTGCCCTGTTCACAGTCTTACACAGCTGTTCTGGATCGCTCTGTCTGATCTGTTGCTGCCCACCAAGGTAGAGATGCCTCAGTATTGGACCCTCACACCTCGGCGGGCCTTCTGGGTTGCCATTCTCATTCATAGGTATTCAAAGATCAGCCTTTCCTCTAGGATGGGGAAATTCTCTCCTGAGTGCACGTGGAAGGTTTTTATCCAGTTCCCCCTTCAGGCACGGAGCGTCGTAATTGCAGAGGAGGAGGATGGGGAAAATTGCTTAATCAAAGAGTCCTTGCTGATTGCGCTGAGACTATTCTAGGCTCTGGGGCTGGTCCTGGTCTCATCTGACTTGGCCTTACTCTACATCTGCCTGGAGCACGAGTGTGTCTGTATGCAGGGTCTGGCCCTCTTGAGTTTTAATTAAGGGAAGACTTCTGGAGATTTGCTTGCAGCCTGTCTGGATTGTTTAATCTGGATTGTGACCCGAGGAGCTTCAGTCTGACGGCAGCGCTGTCTGGAGCGGCGTCAGGAGCTACTTCTGAGAGAGCAAGAGAGGCTGGTTCTTAACCCTTGTCCCCCAGTCATGGAAGTTTGGAGTTGGGTTGCAATTCCTTGCTATGAATGTGTACTCTGCATATGCTTAGAGGCATTCTCATCAATATGTACCTCATCTGAGCCTTGGCATTCAACACATCGCAGCAAAAATCATAGAATAGTAGAGTTGGAAGGGGCCTATAAGGCCATTGAGTCCAGCCCCCCGCTCAATGCAGGTGCATCCTGAGCTCAGGTTGGATTTAATGCCCCGGTAGATTTGAATTTAGAACTGACCTCACCCACCCTTCCCTTGGCTGCTCCTAGAAGGGTTGATGCTCTTTCCCAGGTATGTGTTTGCTAGTGGCTTTTGTGGTCTTGTGATAATCACTCCCTGCTAAATGTGTTAACTGCCTACACTGGAGAGTGAGTGCTGAGTTCGAGAGCCTGTCGTTGATGCTGCAGATAGCAGAATAGTGCAAGGGCACCGTAGTGAGTCTGGGGCGCAAGGTGGCCTCTGAATGTGGGTCTGAGCCCTGCACAATAAGCCACAACACGTCTGCCACCCTTTTCAGCTTCCTCTCTGATGGGCCACGAACTGCGGTGGACAGCTGCTTTTAGCTTGGTGGATTGGAAAGGTCTGCAGGAGACTAGATGCTGTTTTCTTGGCTTAAATGGCGAATGTGATCAGACGTGCGCGCTGTCGTTCAGCGTTTCTCATCTGGTGTGTTGGACTGCAAGCCCCATCATTCCCAGCTAGCATGGCCACTGGGAATGTTGGGGCTTGCAGTCCAACACATCTGGGGGGCAGAGGTTGAGGAATGCTGCTGTGATTGACTACAGAATCAGACTCAAGGAGTGCTTATCAATGGTACCTTGTCAAACCGGGGGGAGGTAACGCGTGGGGTATCACAGGGCACAGTCCTGGCTGGGCCCAGTGCTCTTCAACATTTTTATTAATGATTTGGACCAGGAGGTGCAGGGAAAGCTTATCAAATTCGAAGATGACACAAAATTGGCTGGGATAGCTCATATCCTGGAAGACAGAAGCAGACGTCACAGTGATCTTGACAGGCTGGATAACGGGCTACTTTGCCTCGGTCTTCTCCCAAAAGCGGGTCTATGACCCCCCTGGAAAAAGTGAAGCAGAAGTTGAGGGGGCAGGATTGCAGTTTGAGATTGATAAACAAATGGTCAAAGAACACCTAATTTCCTTGAATGAGTTTAAATCTCCAGGGCCCGATGAAGTGCATCCAAGAGTAATGAAGGAGCTAGCGGAAGAACTCTCAGAACCTTTGTCTATTATCTTTGCAAAATCATGGAAGACGGGTGAGGTGCCGGACGACTGGAGGAGGGCTAACGTTGTCCCTATCTTCAAAAAGGGCAAAAAGGAGGAACCTGGGAACTACAGACCAGTCAGTCTGACATCCATCCCTGGGAAAATTCTGGAGCAGATGATAAAGAAGTCAATCTGTAAACACCTTGAAATCAATGCAGTGATTACTAGAAGCCAACATGGATTTGTCAGGAACAAATCCTGTCAGACTAATTTGATCTCATTTTTTGATAGGATAACCTCCCTTGTGGACTGTGGGAATGCTGTGGATGTCATATATCTTGACTTCAGCAAAGCTTTTGACAAAGTACCACATGACATTCTGATTAACAAACTAGCTAAAAGTGGGTTAGATGGAACAACTATTAGGTGGATCCACAGCTGGCTACAGAATCGGACTCAAAGAGTACTTATCAATGGAACCTTCTCAAACTGGGGAGAGGCAACGAGTGGGGTGCCGCAGGGCTTAGTCCTGGGCCCAGTGCTCTTCAACATTTTTATTAATGATTTGGACGAGGAGGTGCAGGGAACGCTGATCAAATTTGCAGATGACACCAAATTGGGTGGGATAGCTAATACCCTGGAAGAGAGAAACAAACTTCAAAGTGATCTTGATAGGCTGGAGTGCTGGGCTGAAAACAACAGAATGAAATTTAATAGGGATAAATGCCAAGTTCTACATTTAGGGAATAGAAACCAAATGCACAGTTACAAGATGGGGGACACTTGGCTCAGCAATACTACAAACGAGAAAGATCTTGGAATTGTTGTAGATCACAAGCTGAATATGAGCCAACAGTGCGATATAGCTGCAAGAAAGGTAAATGCTATTTTGGGCTGCATTAATAGAAGTATAGCTTCTAAATCACGGGAGGTACTGGTTCCTATCTATTCGGCCCTGGTTAGGCCTCATCTAGAGTATTGCGTCCAGTTCTGGGCTCCACAATTCAAGAAGGACGCAGACAAGCTGGAGCGTGTTCAGAAGAGGGCAACCAGGATGATCAGGGCTCTGGAAACAAAGCCCTATGAAGAGAGACTGAAAGAACTGGGCATGTTTAGCCTGGAGGAGAGAAGATTGAGGGGAGAGATGATAGCACTCTTCAAATACTTAAAAGGTTGTCACACAGAGGAGGGCCAGGATCTCTTCTCGATCCTCCCAGAGTGCAGGACACGGAATAACGGGCTCAAGTTAAAGGAAGCCAGATTCCGGCTGGACATCAGGAAAAACTTCCTAACTGTTAGAGCAGCGCAACAATGGAATCAGTTACCTAGGGAGGTTGTGGGCGCTCCCACACTAGAGGCCTTCAAGAGGCAGCTGGACAACCATCTGTCAGGGATGCTTTAGGGTGGATTCCTGCCTTGAGCAGGGGGTTGGACTCGATGGCCTTGTAGGCCCCTTCCAACTCTGCTATTCTATGATTCTAAGTTACAGGAAGCCTGATTCCGGCTGGCCATCAGGAAAAACATCCTGACAGTTAGAACAGTATGGAACCCACGAGGGAGGTGGTGGGCTCTCCCACACTAGAGGCCTTCAAGAGGCAGCTGGGCAGCCATCTGTCAGGGATGCTTGAAGGTGGATTCCTGCATTAAGCAGGGGGCTGGATTCGATGGCCTTGTAGGCCCCTTCCAACTGTACTATTCTATGATTCTTTGGTTCACTGGGAAATAACAGAATCTTTTGCTTCGTTCTCATGGAGATGGTTGACCTGCTATCTAGGGGGAACTACATCAGACTTCAAAAAGCAGAATCCCTCTTGTCCATAAGAAAACTCTCATGTTGTGGGGAATATTCAGGGAAGGTCCTATTTTTTTTATTATTTTGAACTGTGAAGGTATATCCATGTGCTGGGAGTCGCCTTCTTCTTTTGTATGGTGGAGCTCTCAGTCCGGTGACTCTGGTCCACCCTCAGCCCGGGTTTTGCGTCGGATGGAGGAAGAGTCCTTTGCTGCTTCTGTGTCTTGGCTTCCCTGGCAGGCGTTTTAGCCTGATGATATCGGTGTAAATACATCTGCCTGTCTAGCGGGGAGTCTGTCGGACCAGATTCCAGGCCTTCCATTTAAGGCTTTGGTTCTCTTTTCTCCCCCTTCCTGGGTTGCTGATCTGGAGATAATGAGGGGGCTGCCGGCAGGCCCTTGGTCAAGTGTTTTCGTTTACTACAACAGTCTGTTGGAAGGGGGGCGGTTGGGAAGGAGGGAGGGGGGTGGGGGTGGCTGTGTGGGGGACCTCGGAGCTGCAGATGGCCCTGTTGGTGGTGGGCTGCCTGCAAATGACCGTGAGGCAGAGGGGGGCTACGGATCCCCCCCTCGCGCTGGCAAACAGCTCTGTGTTTTCCTCTTAGAAATGGAGATAATAGGATGGAATTCCGCTGGTGTCAGGGCAGGTGCAGGCGCGCGCGTGTGTGTGTGTGGGAAAGAAACCTCCAGTTCTGGGACTCCAGAATGTCACTTTGGTGATTGCAATCTACTCACAGCCTACTAATCTGCACAACTCATTATTTTAATTGCAGCAAATGTCTTGTGGCATGTTAAAGACCAAGCGTTTTTATTTTGGCAGAAACCTTAAAGGGTTCGTCAGTTGCACCTTTTGTGCTATCCACCCAGAGGGTGTTGGCTTTTGGGCGGGTTAAAAATAAAATTAATTAATGAATATGCCCTGATATTTATACAAATCTATGGTGCGACCACACTTGGAATACTTTGTACAGTTCTGGCCACCATACTTTAAAAAAAGATGTTGTAGAGCTGTAAAAAGTGCAGAAAAGGGCAACTAAAATGATCCAGGTGCTGGAGCATCACCCTTTTGAGGGAAGGTTACATCAGCTGGGGTTGTTTAGCTTGGAAAAAAGGAGGCTGAGGGGAGACAAAATGATGCCTGGTGTGGAGAATGTGGACAGGGAGACATTTTTCTCCCACTCTCAAAATACTCAAACCCAATGGGGTCATCCCATGAAGCTGATGGGTGGGAGATTTGGGACCCATAAAAGGAAAGGCTTCTTCACACAGTGCAGAATTAAATTATGGAACTCACTACCACAAGATGTAGCGATGGCCACCAGTTTGGATGGCTTTAAAAGGGGGTTGGATAAATTCCTGGAGGAGAAGGCTATCCAGGGCTACTAGCCCTGAAGACTATGTGCTCCCTCCAGTATCAGAGGCAGAAAGCCTATGTACACCAGTGGCTGGGGAACATGGGTGGGAAGGTGCTGTTGCACTCATGTCCTCCTTGTGGGTTCCTGGTTGGCTACTGTGTGAACGAAATGTTGGGCTCGGTGGACCCTTGGTCTGATCTAGCACCAGAGCTCTCCTTATGTCCTTAAAGCTTGTTGCTTCTAAAACTAAAGTCTTCAATGTGCCACAAGACTTTTATATTTTTGGTGGAGCAAGCTCACATGATTACTCCTCTACAACAGATTATATAATTATAACTGATTATAATTTATAAAAGTTGCTTCCTTTGTGCATATAGGATTTTAAATCTTTCCCCCCACTTTTTAATATGGAAGGATGGGTTATAAATTTCCTTAAATTGGTTGAGACTGTCGGGAAGGTAGGGCCGTTGGAGAGGGGCTAGCTTGTGATCCCCAAGAAGGCTGCTAGGATCCAGGATCCGTGAAGCAACGCACGCTTTAAGTAGTGTCTTTTCATACCCGTTTTAAGGTCTTTGCAGCTAGAGTGGCAGGGAAATTTGATCTGGGGGAATCTGAGGATGTGTACAGAGCAATGATTTATTTGGAGCCCTGGGAATTCACATTTATTTATTTATTTGTTTATTTGTATCCTGCCTTTTGCCCAATACTGGGCCTCAAGGCGGCCTTACAAAATTTAAAACATATACATTTTAAAACCTAGGAAAACAAATGTACATTTTTAAAAAAAAATGTACAATAAAATACTCATCAATTTTACAAGTCCTTAACATAGATGGAGGACCAGATTATGCTTCCAAGGCCTGCTGGAACAAAGACATCTCCCCCATTCGCCCCACTGTGAAGGTGCTGGTGCTGAACGTGCGCGAGGGAAGAGCATCATTGCATGAGAGGGCAGGGAAGCCCTCCTTTGCCTCCATTTCCAAATTGTAGTAGCTATGAGCCTTCCTTGAGGGAGGGAAGGGTGGTGAAATTGACTAGACCTCATCCTGAGCAGTTTCTGGTGTAGTCAATTTCACTCCTCAAGGCACGCTTGCCCTCTTTCCAAAGGGCTAGTAATACTTGAACAGAGCTATGTTTTGTCTTGCTCTAGTGTGGCTTGGCTTATCTTCGGGCAGAAGCATTTGTACTCTTAAAGTACGTAGAGTTTTCTTGAAGAAGAGATAAGAGGCGGCCTCTCTATCGGAGTAGCCCTGCCCTTATTGGGAATGGGTCGTACTAGAGGATGAGAAATGGATGCAGAAGCAAGGTTTGCTTGGGGGTGGGGGGGAGGCTGTAGGAGGGTTCCCCCTCCTTCCCGCATGTTAGCGGTCCACCGGCATCCATGCCTCCACAGTTGGTGGCTCCGAGGGCCAGCCTGTTGTTGCACGCGCTCCGCGGGTGGTGGAGGTGACCGTGGCGTGATGGCCTAGAGGCCGAGACGTCCCTATTGTGCAAACTCAGCTAGGCATGCTCATTTTACTTAAGCCAGGGAAATCCTTCTTGGAAGCTCCATTTCCCGGTCCCGCCTGCTGGCTCCAGATGGTGGCTCTCGGAGGCCTGGAGGGGATGCGGCTTTGACTCCCTCGGTTGTGTAGGCGGGTGCTGAGCTCCTGGATCATTTGTGATTTTGTAAGCAGCTTGGGCTTTGTCCCACCTGGCCGACACGCAGATCTGCAAGGAACGGCTTCTGTTCTTAAAGCTTTCCCGTCCTATGAAAACATGGGCTTCTCTCATGTATAATATATATGTATTATAAAGGGCCATCACCTTACTGGGTGCTTTAGGTTGACATAAACAAAACAGGTCCATGCCCTCCAGTTGCTAGGTAATAACAAACGGGAGACAATAATAACAAAAATTAAAGGGCAGGTGCTAGTGAGACTGAAGGGCTTTGAGCTCGTTGGTGGAAGCCCAGGGCCGGCATCCCTCCTACGTCGTCCTGTTGGTTTATCTGTTAAGGGTTCTCTTCTCCCAGTTCCTTAGACGGAGGCCATTGCGCTGCCCACGCGCTCTTAACCAGTCAGGCAAGCGTTTGCTTTGCATCTCCCTCCCCTTGTTCCTGCCAGGGTATCTTGTCTTTAGAGGTGTGAGAATTCCCAATTTCCTAAGTCTGCTGCATGCATTCCTGAAGAGGGCTGAAATTGTTCACTTTATTAATAGGGGGTAGCACTAATTTTTCGATGACATGGCGCCGTCTTTGGCTGCGTTCAGAGACTTTGATAGTCAAGTGCAGTAAGAATCAACTCAGTCGTTGTTCATCTAGGGCAGTGAGTGGTTCCCAATTAACTAAGTCCTGCGGACTCCTTGTTTTTCAAATGCCAAGCCATAGACCCCCTACTTTTGAATTTTTTTTTTTTTTATCTCTATGGTAGTTACCTGTGCAAAGCAATTTTTTGGAGAAAATAAGGGGTAGCCCCTAATAAGAAAATGATTTTAGGTATACTAAAAAACAGACCATAATATTTGTGATATTTGTGATATTACCATGCAAAAATGACAATGACTTGGTTAGGAATATAAAGACGAATTTAATTTTATTAACATCTAGTTTACAACTGAACAAATTATGAACTGAACAAATTATTTCTCCCATCACAACCTAAATGTGATGGGAGAAATCGTGCCTCTTTTTGTCCTGAACAATCCCTTCCACATCTGCTTCACTATTTCCTACTTTTAATATCAAATCTGGATCAACATCGAGCTGATTTCTACGCTTGTTCTTCATATAACAAAATGTCAAAAATGTTTGTTCACAAAGATATGTGGAACAAAAGGGAACTAGATGTTTCAAAGCTTTTTCACTGAACTTCTTATAATCAGGAAAAACCGTCACCCAGAATTGGTCCAGTCTATATTCATAGAATCATAGAATAGCAGAGTTGGAAGGGGCCTACAAGGCCATCGAGTCCAACCCCCTGCTCAATGCAGGAATCCACCCTAAAGCATCCCTGACAGATGCTTGTCCAGCTGCCTCTTGAAGGCCTCTAGTGTGGGAGAGCCCACAGCCTCCCTAGGGAACTGATTCCACTGTCGTACTGCTCTAACAGTCAGGAAGGTTTTCCTGATGTCCAGATGGAATCTGGCTTCTTTTAACTTGAGCCCGTTATTCCGTGTCCTGCACTCTGGGAGGATCGAGAAGAGATCCTGGCCCTCCTCTGTGTGACAACCTTTTAAGTATTTGAAGAGTGCTCTCATGTCTCCCCTCAATCTTCTCTTCTCCAGGCTAAACATACCCAGTTCCTTCAGTCTCTCTTCATAGGGCTTTATTATTATTATTATTATTTATTTATATAGCACCATCAATGTACATGGTGCTGTACAGAGTAAAACAGTAAGACCCCTGATCATCCTGGTTGCTCTCCTCTGAACACGCTCCAGCTTGTCTGCGTCCTTCTTGAATTGTGGAGCCCAGAACTGGATGAGGCCTAACCAGGGCTGAATAGAGAGGAACCAGTACCTCCCGTGATTTGGAAGCTATACTTCTATTAATGCAGCCCAAAATAGCATTTGCCTTTCTTGCAGCCATATCGCACTGTTGGCTCATATTCAGCTTGCAGTCTACAACAATTCCAAGATCATTTTGAAAAATGATTTCAATGAACCATCACAAGTCACATCAACAAGGCTCGCCTGGCGCCAACGCTGCTATCTTTCCGGCGCCAGGTTAAGACTTTCCTCTTTGCCCAGGCATATGGCGGCACATCTTAATCACTCACATGTTTAGTTTTTTAACGGTTTTTAATGCTTTATGTGTGTATGTTCTGTGTTTTAGAATTTTAAATTTTGTATACTTGTTTTTATCTCAATTTTAGAATTTCTGTAAACCACCCAGAGAGCCCTGGCTATGGGAGCGGTATATAAGTGTAATAAATAAATAAATAAGTGCATCTCACTCATCTGCAGATAGAGTTGTTAGTTGTACATCACATTCAAAAGGATTCCTTCTCCATGAGTTTTCAGGATTAGGTGCAGGGAAGTAACCTCTCAAGCTAGTCGCTAAATCATGCAGGTGCTCAGTGGTGTTATATTTTACTTTTGGTAGGAATTCGTCGTCAGTGGACTCCAGAAATGAATGGTGACTATGTGAATGGTGCCACTGACCCCCTGGGTGGGTTACACGGACCCCCTCGGGTCTGCGGACCACCAATTGGGAACCGCTGATCTAGGGGGTAGTGCCCACACAGCATGATATTAACCAGTTGTGGTGTGGATTAGGATCAGTGTTGAGTTGACCATTAGTCCACTCTGAGTTGACTCACTCATCCTCTGCCTTCTCTCCCGCCCCAGTCCTCCCGCTAGTATCCCATCAGCCATTGCTGCTGAAAATCTATCCTGCCAGCTGGACTAGAGTGGCAGCCACCACTTTGACTGCTCTTGCCTTGTGATTCTATGGCTGACGGAATAACCAACAGTGGGCAAGGAAATAACCAACGGTGCCCTCCACACAACACGATAACCAATGGTGGTTCAAATAGCCGACTCTGCACAGCTTTAGTTATTTGCGTTGGTCGTTTTGGACAAATAACCAACCATTGGTTAAAAAACTCCCTCCACACAACATGATAACCTGTGGTGGGTTAAATAACCAACCGTTGATTATTTAAACCACCGTTGGTTATCGTGTTGTCTGAACCCAGACTCTGCCTGCCTGCCTACTCCCCCCTTCCCCTTATCTACTCTAATTTTGTCCAATTGGGTAATGGTTGCGGTAATCTCTATCAACTATTTAAATGAATGATTTAGTGGAACTGCAACAAGGTTTCTTGCTAATTGCAAAGCCCCCAAGTTACTTAGTCCACCATTATAAAATTGTGTAATTAAATTCCAAACTATTGTGTCCAATCAATTATTTATAGCCAACAGTGCTCTGCAAAAATAAATACACGTAACGCCATGCAAGGGCTCCGGCATCTCCTCTGCGTTCCTGTTATGGAACACTGGAGAAGAGCCTGAACAATTACAAATTTTGCCTTGAAATCAAACAAACAAACAAGTGTTGTATCTCTAAAGACAATCCTTAGGGTTTTTAAAAAAATGTGGTTGTGCTACTCTTGGCAGAACATAGGAAGCTGCCTCATAACCGAGTTGGACTGCTGCTATGCGGACTTGCAGCAGCTTTCTAAGATATTGACATAGAAAGTTTTTACCTATCAGCTGCTAGCTGGAAATGCCCAGGATTGAACCTTGGGACATCCTGTATATGAAGCAGATGCTCTACCCACTGAGCCACGGTCCCTCTTATAGTGTGTGCCCAGACACCTGCAGGACTGAGGAAGCTTTTTCTGCTGCTTCTACTATCGGAGGGCACCAAAATTCAACTGGAACATAAAGGCTGTGTTCTCACGTAATGATTTGTTGCTTTATTTATGAATTGTTTTGCAAACAAGTAAACAAACCACAGCTTATTTTCCCTATTTCTGGTTTGTTTCTGTCCTGCCCAATTTGCCAGCCTTCAGAATGGTTTCGTTTTTAGACTGCTCTTGCCGGGTACCTCTGTTTCAAACAAGCTAGGGATAAGCCACGGTTCCGGGTTCAGGTATCATACTCGTGAGTGAATTAATTTGCCAGGCCATGTGCTTGATTTGCCTGGTCACATGCACGTGAGCTGCTGCTGCTTTGCCTAATCAACCTCTGATTGTCCCAATTGTAGGTTGTTGCATGATGTGCGATCCTGGATCTATGGGGCTGTTTGCATGACATGACAGCATACCATGGGTTATTTAACCCACAGTGAGGCTGCAGTGTGTGTGGGATGCATACAGCCACCATTTTGAATACGCAACCCCTGCTCAGAGGTTTTCTTGTCATGCAAACCCCATGAGTGTGGGTTATGTAAAAATTAACCAGCCCTTGCATAACCCATGGTCTGTTTCAGGGGTATGCATGGTTGTTTAACCCTTGCACAACCCATGGTTGCTAGATTCAAACGACACAACAACCCCTGAGCATGGGTTGCATATGCAAGTTGGTGCCCATGGATGCTTCAGCTCTTCATGGATTAAATAACCCACACCAAACTGTGGCATGTTACCTGAACTTGGTCACTGCCTTGTACATGCAAACAACCCAAAGTTGTCCTAGTTCTTAAGGTAACTTTGGGTTGTTTGATCCACAATTTGCCACTGTTAGAATGCCAGCAACAAACCATTAGTTCTATTTGTGGTTTATAGCTGGTTAAGAATCCATGGTTTATCCATGGGTTCAGACACAACAACCTGGTTCTCACATAATGAGGACACTTGCTTTAATTAACCATGGTTTGTTGATAAAATGTTTTTCTACAGTGGTTAGTCCGGTGTCCCTCGGAAACTCGCAAGCAGGCATGAAGGTGATGGCACAGGCCAGCCTTCTCCTCCAGATGTGTTGGACTACAACTCCCATTGACCCCAGCTAGCATGGCCAGTGATTGGGGTGATGGGTGTTGTAGGGAAGGCAGCTGGTTGAGAAACTCCTGTTGGCTTGTTTGTTGTTGGAGGTATCATTTAGTGATCTTGGGTAACCAACCTCCTCTGTGAATCAAAGCATCATTGGGGGTGGTGGGGGTGTCCAGTATAAACTTGTAACACGGCCCCCTCCCACAAACAGACACCATGATCCCATCCCAGCCGTACCACCATTTCTGTTTTAGTTCTGAAGTTACTCCTGCGGCCCACACTGGGGCTTTTCCAACGTGCTTCAACACCCCTCCCCACTTTTGCGAATCCTTCTTTGACATCACATCCCGCCATCCTTGGAAGAGTGCGTCGCACAGAGGAGCACAGCGCTCTCTGCAGCACCGAGTTCAGCCTTCTCCAATGGCCACGTTGGCTGGGAATGATGGGAATTGCAGTCCAACACATCTGGAGGGCGCCACGTTGGAGGAGGCCGAACCCGTTTAACTGCCCAAGCACCCCTCTGGGCCCTAGAGAAGGGCCGTGGGTCGGCGGAGTAGCCAGTTGCTGTTCAGGATGTATGTTTGTTCTGCTTCTGTTTGGCTCCAGCAAATCTCGCAAGCTCTGGGTCACATAGATACATAGACACAAGGAAGGCAGTTTCCATAAATATCTTCACACCTTGTTTTATTTCCTCATAATAACGAGGCTGCAGCCTGCCCGTTCCTGGGTCTTTTAAGCCCTGGTAACACGTGTGTCTCCTCCTCCCTCTCCAAATACATTGATGGTGCTATATAAATAATAATAATAATAATATTTGGCCCAGCAAGACAAATGTTGTCCCGGCAGGCATTTATCGGTGGCTAGCAAGTACTGTTTTGTACTTTGTCATGTTTTGGCAATACCAGGTATCTGTTATGCAGAGTTAGCCTTCCCCTGAATTTTTATTTATTTTAAATTATTTTTAGGCTGACTTTAAGGGTAAAACCCTTGCAAGGCAACAAAACGAAACAAAATAAAAAACATACGAAAGTATACAAATGAGCAGTAAATACAGAATAAAATACTATAAAACAGTATAAAATGAGTTTATGTCAATAAAACTTGCAGCCCACAGATTGTTGGAAGGCCAGTGAGAAAAGGTGGATCTTCAGATCCTTCCTGAAGACTGGATGGAAACAGATTCCCAAAGTGTGGGGCGACCACCGCAAAGGCCCTGTTCCTTATGCTCACCAGCTTGACTGCTCTTAGCAGCACGCAAGTGAGAACAGCCTCAATTGATTAACTCAAAGTGACGGCAGACTGGTATGGAAGAAGGCGGTCCTTAGGTAACTTCAACCCAAACCATTTCAGGCTTTAAAGGTTAAACCAGAACTTTAAATTGGGCTTGGAAACACAGTGACAACCAAAGTGGCTGGTGCACTGTCAGTGTCATGTGATCAGACTGCTCAGCCCCCACCAATATCCAAGTGGTTGCACTCAGTACCAATGGAAGCTTCTGAACTGTCTTCAAAGGCAGCCCCACGTAGACTGCATTACAGTAGTCAAGCCAGGAGGTCACCAGGGCAAGAGTGACTGGGGCAAGATCTGGATGAATGTGGAGGTTCTACCTGGCAATCACAGCAACTAGATGTCAATAGACCTTCCCCGTGAATTAAAGAGGCAGGCTGCTAACTTCTGAAATTTGTGGAATATTTGACTGTAGGGCAAATATTGTCAAAGACAAGGCAGTCAGTTAACATAACATAAGAGGAGCCGTGCTGGATCAGACCAAGGGTCCATCTAGTCTAGCACTCTGTTTACACAGTGGCCAAGCAGCTGCCGACCAGGAACAACACAAGCAGGAGAACATGCAACAGCACCCTTTCACCCATGTTCCCCAGCAACTGGTGTACATAGGCTTGATACTGAAGGTAAGCACATAGCCATCAGGACTAGTAGCCATGGATTAGTCTCCTCCAGGAATTGATCCAACCCCCTTTTAACGCCATCCAAATTGGTGGCCATCACTACATCTTGTGGTAGTGAGTTCCATAATTTAACTCTGCACTGTGTGAAGAAAGACTTTATCTGTCCTGAATCTCCCACCACTCAGCTTCATGGGTTGATCTTATTGGGAGAGAGGGAGAAAAATGCCTCCCTCTCGACATTCCCCACACCAGGAATAAGTGGGCACACTGTCCCCTCAGCCGCCTCCTTTTTCCCAAGCTAAACAATTCCAGCTGTTGCAACCTTCCCCTACACAGAGGAGATGCTCCAGCCCCTTAACCAACAATAATTAGCAGATCTGTTGGCTTGTGCCTGAACTTTGCTTGCAGCCCCTCTTGCTGACCTGCCTTTCAGGTTCACCAGTTAAGGAAAAAGAATCCCACAGACTCTAGAAACAGCTAAATTGCAAAACAGTCTCTAACAAGATATGGCGGAATCCATACATATGTGTGCCAATTTCTTTCCAGTAAAGCCCTCATTTCTGATCATTTGCAGAAAGAAATGTGGTTGAGTGAGGATGACCACTTAAGATGCAATAAAGTGTCCTGGTTCAAGGTAGGCTACATGGGGCTGCCCTTAAAGAGTTTTTAGAAATTGCAGCTAATGCAAAATGTGGTGGCCACGTTGCTCTTGTAGTCTTTATTATGCCAGTCTTGTATCAACTGCACTGGCAGCAGATTTGTTCCTGGGCACAATTGAAGGTGCTGGCGCCTACCAATGAAACCCTGCAACACCTGGGCCTGGGATAATTTATGAATTTCCCCATAGTCTGGGATGTCCTTCCAAGTGCCTTACATATGTCTCTCCCACCACATGGGACAGGGCCTTCTCTGTGGCCACGCCTCAAGTGTGGAGCTCTCTTCTTAAGGAATCATGGAATAGTTGGAAGGGGCCTATAAGGCCATCGAGTCCAACCCCCTGCTCAATGCAGGAATCCACCCTAAAGCATCCCTGACAGAGGGTTGTCCAGCTGCCTCTTGAAGGCCTCTAGTGTGGGAGGGATCACAACCTCCCTAGGTAACTGGTTCCATTGTCGTACTGCTCTAACAGTCAGGAAGTTTTTCCTGATGTCCAGGAAGTTAGACTTCTTTGTTCAGTTTGGGATGTTAATATATTTTTGTTTTGCATGGCTCTTGGGTGTTTTTAGGATTGTTTTTCTCCTACTCTTGACTGTCTTAAAGCTTTTAAATTGAAAGTCGAGTTGGGGACTTTACTTATAAATAAATACACCTTTGCACACCACTGGCTAGGTGCTGTATTGCAGAATTGGCGTGGGAAGTGTTCTGGAAAAGGTGGAGCCCGTATCCCATGGGTTGACCTTGTGTTTATAGGGAGAAGGGAGATGGGCACCCTACTTTCAGCTAAGTGGAGTGGGTGGACAGGTAGCAACACTGTCGCTGAATCTGGGATGTCTGGATACGCCCGCAAAAATTACTGACTAGTAATGCTTTTGGAGCTACAGTTTCACATCTACCTGTGATAGTTGTTTTTGTTGTACATTGATGGCCTGAAGGAGTGGAGAAGGAAGGGAGGAGAAATGGCTTTCATCCAGTTGACAATAATTTCCTTGGCTAGTTGCCTGGAGGGATTCTTTATGCGCTGCAGGTGATTAGGCATATGACTTTAGCAAAGCCTACCATACAGTGTAATCTTGTGCATGCTTACTTGGTAGTAAAATTCCCTTGACCTTGATGGGGCTTCCTCTGGAGTAAGTGTACATAGGATTGCAGCCTCAATCTCTATGCTTTGAGTTTAGGGTCTGTGCATTGCCCCACCAGCACAAGATTGGAGGTGACCCAGAGTTTGTTCAGAAGAAGACCTTTTGAACAGTACAATTCCTAAAAATGAAACAAAACTTTACGGATGAACATCTTCAAGGGAAGGGCTATATCTCAGCAGTGTAGCATCTGGTTTACATGCTGTTTGGATAGATTTTGGGCAGCAATGGCTGATGGGATACTAGAGGGAGGACTGAGGGGACAGAGAGGGCAGAGGATGAGTGAGTCAACTCAATGCTGATCCTAATCCACACCACGGTTGATTATGATCATATTGTGTGGGGAACACCCCTAGGTAAACAACTGTTGACTTGGTTATTACCCCATCATTGACAATCGTGTTGTCTGGACGTAGCCAATATGGAGCTAGATGGACTGACTGCAGTTTCTTATGGAAGTCCTCCAGGATTTCCCCCCCTTTTAATTGTTTTTTAATGCATTTCTTCTTTAATCAAGTTTTATTTTTGCTTGTAATTCACCTTGAGTGCCATTTTTCTTGGTAGAAAGGCAGGGTGCTAATCAAATCAGTAAATATTTTAAAATATTTCCCCCTCTTTCTTATATTCTTAAAATATCAGTGAAAGCAAACTGTCCAGTTAAAACAATCGAAATGCACAGGTTAAAAGCTATAATGGCAGCACAGATAATGGAAACGGTTAAAACCAAAGCTGACCGAAGCAGAAAGGATCTGGAGAAAGGCTTGGAGAATGTTGACATGGATGCTTGAAGGGCACTGGTTTGGGTGCCTCACAAACCTGCGTGTGGAAGCTGTTGCACAGATAGAGGGCCATCACTGAAAAGGCCCTCTCTGCAGCCTAGAGGCCACCTGGTCAACCTCAGATGGTAGGTAGGGCGCCTGGAGACAGCCCTCCAAAGATGACTGTAAAGATCAGATGTCTTCATACAGAATAAAGTGGTCCTTTAGGCTTAATAGCGTCATGGTGGGGGTCAGACAGGGTTAAAAGAACATGTGAAGGAATTGCAGGAACATTCAGGCTAGCCTGTCCCTCCCACTTGCACATTTGGTGAGCATGGTGAGTTGGGCAGGGCCCTACATGTGTGCCAATGTTTACATATAGAGCTTCACCATGCAAGGAGGGTGAAATCCAGATGACACAGGTGTCCCTCTCCCCCTATATCACATAAAGTCACTCTAAACATGTATGTTGACATATACATAGGGTCCTTCTCATGCTTGGTAGATGTTTAGGGGTGTGTGGCTGCCTAGTTTGGCAGTGGCATGACCAGCATACATGATCCTGGTCCCCACCCCACCATGTATGAGGAGCATCTCAACACCTCTAAGATGTCTTGTAGATGTGGGCGTGATTCTATATTCTTCTTTAGCTCAAGGGTGGGCAACTTGTGGACTTCCAAACGTAGGACTGCAACTCCCAGCAGCCCTAGCCAGCAGAGCCAGTGCTGAAGGATGATGGGAGTTTCGGTCCAACAACTTCTAGAAGGCCTCTATTTGCCCATCCCTTGTTTTGGCTGGTGCTTATTTCGATGTTTCCTTGCTGTTATAAGATCCCTGTTATCAGAAGAGTCTTGTTGGATCAGATCAAAGGTCTAAGTAGTCCAGTATCCTGTTGCCCGCAGTGGCCAAGCAGATACGTCTTGGAAAGCCACAGGCTGATATTCTCTAGCACGGGGGTCTCTGACCGCGTAAGTTCCATTTAGGCTTCCAGGCTAGTAGCCATTGATAAACTACCTCCCCCTCCTCCGTGAATTTGTCTAATCCCCCATTAAAGCCGGCTAAGCTAGCAGCTCCCACTGCATCTTGAGGCATAAACTGTCCTGAATCTTCTGCCTGTGAATTGTGCTGGATAAACTTGAGGTCTAGTGGTGTGATAACAGGAGAAAACAAGTCTCTGTCCACTTTCTCCACACCATGCCAGATTTCCATGAACCTCTATTGTGAGTCTCTTCCAACCCCATGTCGTCCTTTTTCCTAATCAAAAAAGCCCCAAACACTTTGGCCTTCCCAAGTAGGAAAAGTGCACCAATCCTTTATCATTTTGATTGCCTTCTTTTGCACCTTTTCTAGTTCTGCAATATCCTTCTTTCTTTTTTTTAGCTCTTGCCTGATGTTGCTATGATGACTGTTGTTTCTGGTTAGGGGCTAAAACAAGAACTTAATCATCATTCTCATAAGTAATGCATGCTCTGTGAGTGACCCCCTTAACTGAAGCCCGCTGCCGTCCACCCTCCACGCAAACCTCATATTTCAGATGTGTTCTTTCAACAGCTTGCTTCTAGAATCTGGGCATCACAGCCGTTGTAGATGTTGAAACCCGGGACTTGCCCCACCGACTGGGACGGGACTAGGCGTCTGGACCCAGCTGCCGACTGCTTTGAAGACTCCGCAATGCTCGGCCGCTGGTGGAACTGAAGGAACGGTGGGAGAAGACCCTTCTGTGTCCCAGCGACTTCCCTGTCTCGTGTGCCACCAAGTTGGTGAGTGTCGCTTAACTCCTAAATGGGGTTTGACGGTTTACTAGTTTGGGGCATGGTCCATAAGCCCTGTGTTGATGCGCCTGCTCTTCTTTAAACTCATTCCTGTCTAAAAGAAGAGCCTGCCTTCTGGAATCTTTGGGGACACAGAATCCTCACGGTCATGGGACTTATTCTTTAATTTGTAGTTGTTTATTATTTTTAGCGGTTTTGCATTTCTTTTTTTAAAAAAGACTGGAAAGAAAGAAAAGGGGGGAAGGAAGCACTAATAACATAATATTGGATGTGGGGAGGGAATCCCTCGCTTCAAAATAGTGGTTCGTTTTATTTTCGGTACCAGAACTTTTGGCACATCAATCTAATCCTGTCCCCCCCCCCCAAGCGTTCTTGAATTCAGTAGCCTACGTTAGCAAGGGGGGGAAAAAGACTTTGTTACCGCTGTTGTTAAACTACTGGGAGCCTGAAACTTTTCCTGATCTACTGCAAATCACATGGAGTTCTATCAGTAAATCCTAACCTACTTTCTATACGCTCCCGTATTTTAGGGCCCAATAGGAGGGGCATAGTTTGGGTCAGGCGGTGAGGCTTGTGGATTTCATTAAAGTGAACCTGATGTTGGTTGGTGTGAACGGCAGGGCCCTCAAACTCCTTGATATGATGAAGTCAGTCACTGGTCCACTGCTATGTATATCTATGTAGCTTGCGCATTTCTTAGGATTTTTGTTTGTTTGTTTCTTGCAAATTATGCATTCTTGCACAGAGACGGAAGTTAGGTCTTCAGCACATGAATAGACTGAAGGCTGTGATTTGTCTTTCCAGTCTTGTAGTATGCCTCTCCTACCAGTCACTGATCTGTTTGTCTGGATGTGAGATTCCATATTGCTGGGATATATTCTGTTAAGAAAAAACTACTGGACAAGTGAAGAAGTATCTCCAGACCCAAAGAAGTCTTCACACTCACCTGTGTCCGAAACAAGGCAGTTAGTTCATCATTCCTAAACTGCAGAATGGTTTTGCCTTCCGCGTCCATGCGTTGGCTCTGTGAGCATTGCGTTGCCTAGAACAGAATTTGGCTCTACGGAGAGCCAGTCTGATGTATTGGACTAGGACGAGGTACAAATCCCTGCTGGACCAAGACAGTGGCAAAGTGACCTTAATCCAGTCACACATTTTCAGATTAACCTTATAGGGGTACTGTAAAGATAAAAAGGGTGGAGCTGTTTGTAATGCCATGAGCTCCATTGAATAAAGATATAATAGTAACAGATTTGCCTTTTTTAAAAAAACACAGGTTTTAGCTTCATTGCTGCACGTAAAGTACTTGAAAATAGTGGTGGTAGAGGCTGCAAGGTGTTGTGGGTTGATGAATATGCCTGTGTGCTCAGGCTTGTGTACACACAGCTCTTTGACCCTGTTCAGACGACACAAAATGCATTTTGCGGGAAACTGTGGGCATGTTCAGACAACATGCTAAACCATGGTTAGGCCGCTAACCCTTTTGCAGCAAATAGTGTGTTTAAACCGTGATTATGTAGCCACCATGGTTAGGAATGGTTCACATGATACAATAAGTCATGGTTCACTTGACGTGCTAAGCCATAATTTTTAGCTCAAAATGCTTAAGCACCGTGTCTTCTGAACAGGGTCATTATGGCTTAGCGTGATGTGTGAACTACTCCTAACCATGGTGGCTACATAACCATGGTTTAAACTCACCATTTGCTGCAAAAGGGTTAGCGGCCTAACCATGGCGTAGCGTGTTGTCTGAACAGGCCCAGTGAGTGCAAGGATATATGTGTGTGTGAAGGGTGCCAAGAAGAGGGCCGGTCCTAGTGCACGCCCTCACGTAGCGTTTCCTAAACCTTCAGACTGTGATGTGGTTTCCCCCAACCTGCCTATGGACAAATAAATTGAAGCTGGTGGTTAGAAGGCCGTGCCAGAATAATTCACACTCCTGTTGGCAGGTGGAACCTAGAAAACTGCCTTATTCTCTCGGTCCATCCATCTAGTCCAGTGTTGCCCGCCCTGACTGGCAGCAGTGGCTCTCCGGGGTTTCCGTCAGGAGTCTTTTCTGGCCCTGCCTGGAGACGCAGCACCTGGCACCTTTTTCATGCGGAGCAGGAGCTCCACCGCCAAGCTACTCACTCCCCTGCCCCCTCACCCCAAATCTTGGGCTCCCAGGACCCTCTTTAATTCAGTGCATTTCTTGCAACACGTCCTTTGGAAGCTGCTCCCCATCGTCCGTGCGCGTCCCCTGGCCCCAGCTGGGTGCTGGGAGCAGAGCCGGGAGCCTTGCTTTCCCCTCGTTGGGTCTCCCTCCCCCACTGCCTGCCCCCTAACCCCTTCCTGTTCCCATAAATCTGCCCAAGGCCCCATGGAACACTGAAAAAGACTGGACAAAGTGCAAACTCACCCACCCCGCCCCGCCCCACTGTCCTTTTTCAAAAAAAAGCCCCCTCACCCTTTGGCCCATTTCAAATTTTTCATCCTCCCCCCCTCGCCCCAATTTTCCCTGCTGCATTGTTTCATGAGATACCCTCCTCTTCCCCCCCCCCCGAACAAAGCTCAGGGTGGGGGTCGGGGCGAAGGGGGGGGAGGTTTTTTTCATGGTTGACACCCCCTCTTCCCCCCCCCTCCTCCTCCTCCCCCTGCTTTGGATGCTGGCCTGCAAGCTCTTCGGCCCTGTTGCCATCGCCTAGGCAACCAGGGTGGACATGTTTGCAGGCCAGCTTTTGTTTTCCTGCCGTGATAAATGTGCAAAACCCTCCAGCGTCTGGCACAAAAGGCCGTTCTTCCCTTTAGTCCCATTTCCCCCCCCCTCCTCCCCCAAATCCCCCTATTTCCTCCCCCCCAAAGCCAAGGAGTTTGGACAATAGCAGAAATAGGTCTTATTCTTTTATTGCCTTAGTGCTATCAGCTCTCTTTGGGTGTGGGGAGCGAGAGGTGGGCTGTGCATACGGGACCCATTTGCTCACTGCATCCCTCACCCCACACACCCACTTTGGGGGCTTGTCTGCAGCTGAAAAGAAATGGTAATAGGTTCCCCCACCCCCAGGATTGGAACCCAGGTCCGCTGTCCACACAACCTTCATCGCCTCCCAAATAGAGCGATACCGCTTCCTCGGTCAGGCCTTCCTACCAGGTCTCCGCGGTCTGTGTGCTTGTAAAATATTGTCAGGTAGTTTTAGCCTTGCTGAAGAAAAAAATGGTCCTTTCTTTAAAGTACAGAAGGGCAAGTTGAGCACCGTGGTTTTCCGTAAGAGGCAGTGGTGGACCTAGGATTTTGCTTTATTAAATACTGGGAGATGCAATCAGTTATATTGATTGCATTAATCGGTGTAAATCTTTTTTTATTCTTTATTTTAAGATCCCTTGATTTGATTGGTCAGTATGGTTTCTAAATATATGACTGTACATTGTTTTTAAGGCAAGGATTTACAAAAACTATCGGCGCCATGTTTGAAATGGCATTCTCCCCCCACCCCCCTGCCCTGGCATCAATCTATTCCAAGATGCAATGCATACACGGATCAAGAAAATATGCCCTTTTCTTCCAAACTGTGTCATTTATTTTATTTATTTATTTCATTTCTATACCGCCCAATAGCCGGGGCTCTCTGCATTGAGCAGGGGGTTGGACTCGATGGCCTTGTAGGCCCCTTCCAACTCTGCTATTCTATGATTCTATGGTTCAGATATGTCATTCATATGTATATTTATTCAGATTTATTTTTATTTAGCTGTAAAAGCAGATAAAAGACACCTTAAAGCAAACAGAATAAAAGTGCATAACAACAAAAGAAGTTTAAAATACAACACAATGCAATAAAATGCAATTTTAATTACAGCAACACAGGGCAGATAGAAGGAACAAAACTAAAAGGCCTTAAATGTTCTGCTTAACTTAAAAACACACACACATAAATGCCTTCAGTGCCTACTTTTAGATTGTAAGCCTCTGGGCAGGATATTGTTGCTGTTTTATTTGTACATACTGTACAGCACCAAGTACATTGTTGGTGCTATATAAATAATAATATCAATAATAATACTTCAGACTTAAGTTACGGAGCAACTTCCTTTCTGGGGAAGTTGCTCCGTAACCGGGGCACCATAGTTGAAGACCTTCTGTCTTGTCCCACCACCCACACATCTGTTGTTAGGATTGCAAGAAGGTCCTTAGAAGAGAAGCAGAGGTCCCAAGCAAGGAGAACATTCCTGAAACGTTCTGGTTCCAGACTAGGAACATAGGAAGCTGCCTTATACTGAATCAGACCCTCAGTCCATCTAGCTCAGTATTGTCAACATTGACTGGCAGTGGCTCTGTATAAGAACATAAGAGGAGCTCTGATGCTGGATCAGACCAAGGTTCCATCTAGTCAAGCATTCTGTTCATGCAGTGGCCAACTAGCTGTCGACCAGGAACCCACTAGCAGGACTCTAGTGCAATAGCACCCTTCCACCCGTGTTCCCCAGTAACAACTGGTGTTTCTGCCTCTGATACTGGAGATAGCACCATTGATAACCTTCTCTTCAAGGAATTTGTCTAATCTTAAAGCCATCCAAATTCGTGGCCATCACTGCATCCCGTGGTAGCAAATACATCTGGAGAGCACCAGATTGGGAAAGGCTGATTGAGGAGGGCTTTAAAAGCCAAATCCAGCATCTTGAATTGAGCCCACAAAGAATCGGTGAATCAGTCAAGCTGGCAGACTATTGACCTAATATGGTCTGTGCTGCTGCCTCCAGATAACAATCTGCATGCCTTGTTCTGCACTCACTGAAGTTCTCAGATGTTCTTCAAGGGCAGCCCTATGTAGAGTGAATTGTAGTACTCCAGCCTAGAGCTGGCCAGCTGTGACTTCTGCTGGAAAGGCCAAAATGGGTGTACTAGATGAAGTTAGTAGAAGACATTCTTGGCCACCTCTGCACCTCCAGAAGCAGAGATGGATCTAGAAGCAGAACCATCCAGGACATGTTGAATACCTCCTCCCAGGATCCTCCGAAAGCCCAACCAGACATACATTAACTGGATTGAGGTTCAGTTCGTTCACCCTCATCTTTTGCAAGGTTGATGCAACGCCTTCCTTGTTTAGGATCAGCTTCCATCAGGAGTTTGCCACGCCCCTTTTTCAGGTCTTCAGGAAAGCTAGAAGTCCTGCTAGCTTCTCTTGGCCTTCTTGTGGTGTCTTGGGCTGTTGATTTTATTGGTAGTGTCTGTTTCTATGGCTTTTTATTGGTAAATCTCTGTTTCTATGGATTGTGATTGAATATGTACTTGCTGATTTTTATTGCATCCGCTTTGGGTGGTTTTTATCTTGTACATGTCCTTGAGAGTGTTCCATTTTTAAAAGTGGCCTACAAATAAATAAGATTGCCTCCAAACATGGGTTCAGAACTTCCACTCCTTCCTGAGATAAGGTATTGGAAATGAGAGAGAAAGAGAGACAGCGAGAACCCAAGAGCAAGTTGGCTGCCACTGAAATTTCTGGATGACCTTTACTCAGTAGCTTCATGTAGATGTTAGCAAACTCATGATCAGCTCAAATTGAATTGATTAAAACTCATATGATTGGATATAAATTCCTTTAAATGAGTGTCAGCCTTATTAAATCTTGTGCAAAGAGTAAGGGCTGCATGATGCCTATTTGAATAAATACCCTCCTCTCCTATAATACAATTTTGCATTCCTTGACTCAGGCCATTGTGTGTCTGTCATTGTGAAATGTTGGTTTAGTGTTGGGTTCGGCTCGGCTTAAAGGTCTCCAAGCGGTTGCTGATGGGTGTCGCGGTGTCTCAGATTCCGTTGGAGGGTGTTCAGGAAGTGAGTAGGACACGCCCTGATCTGTGGACGGCCGAGCCAGTGTGGTAGCATCACAATCTATCTAGAAAAGGTGGAGAGATCAAGCAAGAGACAGAAAAACATACAGTGAAAATTAAGTGCGTTGGACTTAAGCGTTCTTGAGTGAAGGGACCGTTATTATTATTATTATTATTATTATTATTATTGACGATTATATCTTCCTGTTAATTTCTTTTTGTACAAATCCAGACCTGGTGAGTTCATCCTGAAGGTACAGATAGTTCTGCGTTCAGCAATGACGTCTCCTCTTCCTCGCATTTGTCAAATTCTTTTGTCAGCCTTCCTCAACCTGGTACCCTCCAGATGCGTTGGGAGTTGTAGTCCCAACACATCTGGAGGATAACAGGTTAGGGAAGGAAGTTTTACATAAAGGCACATCAGCTGGTGGCCAAATGTTTTGGGCAGCCGATTGCATCAGTTAACTAAAGGCTGTTGTCAGGACGGCCTTCGTCCCCATCAGGGTAGACGACGGGGTCCGACTCCATAGGACAACTTCACATGTGCAATATAACCTCATTCATAGCATAACTGATCCCGGACCTGTTTTTAGGTTCAGCTATAGTTGTTCATAGTTGTTTTAAATGTATGTTTTTGTGTACACAGTATGTTTTTTATGGTTTTAAAATTTGTATACGTTTTTAATTGTTTTAATCACTGAGAGAGCTTCAGCTATGGAGCGGTATAGAATAATAATAATAATTATTATTATTATTATTATTATTCTATAATAAGAACAACAACACAGGCAAGATCAGGTTGCTTGTCTGTCTAGCTCAACTTTGTCTACTCTGGCTGGCAGCAATTTTCCGGGCTCTCCAAGGAGAAGAGTCTTTTGCATCACTTTCCACCTGGTCCTCTGGAGATGCTGAACCTGATGCTGAACTCTGTCCCTGAGCTGTAGCCTTTCTCCTTGCCCGCCAGCTCGTCCCTTTGCTCCCTTTGCTAAAGCCGCCGCCGTATTTCTTAGCCACATGGTTGATTGCACATTGAGGACACTTTGGCTCCTTTCATTCTCCTCTGATCCTTCTCTTTCTCCCCCCCCCCCCGCCAGCCCCCATTTCCCGTAAAACTCTGCCAAGAAAGCCTGGTAACTGGGGATGGAGGGGCAGCCAAACTGCGTCTCGGCTCTCCTGCAGTCCTGCTGTTTTCCAGGCCTCCGGCGCTTTGTCTTGCCCTCCATCTGCTGAGCCCGCTCAGCGTGGCTTTTTCTGCTTGGCCGGTGCTGGCGATGGGGATGGGGGACCAGAGTCCATTTTGCAGAGGGGGAAGATGGAGGCCGAGAGGAAGCGAACAATAGAGGGTGGACGCGCAGAGTTCACTCGGAAGGCGCAGTTGATAGGGCTGCTGTTTGAGGAACCACGTCAGTTTGAGCCGCCGGGTTAACAGATTAAATCTGCATAAATGTGCAAGCAGCTAAAACAGCACTTTTGAAGAGAAAAAAGCATTGGCTGCATTCAGACAACACAATAGTCCAAGGTGTGTTAATAGTCAACTCCGCGGTTGGTTATTGAAGGGGAGCTCCCCACACGACATGATCATAAACAACCGTGGTGTGGATGAAGGCCAGGGTCGAGTTGACTATTAGTCAACGGCGTGTTTGATTGACACATCCCCCCCTCCCTCCCTGATCCTCCCGCTGGTATCCCATCAGCCCTTGCGAGTTCTGCTGGCTGGTCTAGAGAGGCCACTGCTGCTTTGGTTATTCTTGCCAGGTGATAATGTAGTCACCAAAAATAATCAACTTTGTGTGACGAAATAGTCAATGGTGACTGACACATGGCATGATAACCGACGGTTGTTCAAATAATTAACTCTGCCCAGTGTCGGTTATTCGCGTTATTTTGGCTGAATAACCAACCATAGCGTGAAAAAGTCCTGACAGATGACACAATAAGCAACCTTTGACTATTTAACCCACCGTGGGTTATCATGTCGTCTGAACCCAGTCATTCTCTTATACTTGGATGACTTGGACATGCATTGCAGTAGGAGCCTTCTGAGAAGAGAGGCCTGCCTGCCTTCCCTCCTGTGTACATGAAGGGGGAATGCTTCTTCTAAGATGGAGCCTGCCATCTACAATTTGTAGAAGTATTTGCATCAAAAATAATACATTTTAAAAAATGTGCTGCCCAACTAATTGCGGATGCTACTGCTGTCAATTAAAAAGCTTTACAATGAATGTTTTAATACTAGGCTTGTTTTAGACCAGCCAATGGCGATGCTGGCTGGGGTTTCATGGAGGTTACAGTCCAATGTATCTAGAGGGCACCGGATTGGGTTGGGGGAAGCTGTTGTCGGGGCACCGTTCTTGCTTTGGTTCTGCAGTCCCGGGTTCATTTTCGGACAGGTTCCTTCAGCAGGGGAAAGAGGAGGCCACACCTTAGACCGGGAGGCTGAGGCTCAGGGGTGGAATTGCCCCCGCTTTGCATGCATAGGCTCTCAGGTTCAGTCCCCGGCAGCATCTCCAGGTAAGGCAGGGGAAATGTCTGGATCGAAACCCTGGAGAGCAACTGCCAGTCAGTGTTGACTTTGCTGAGCTACATGGACCAAGGGTCTGACTCAGCAGCTTCCAATGTTGCTAGCATGAACTTCCCACCCACTGCACCAGGATACGGATGAAAGGGTCCCCCCCCCAGTCAGCTGATCACCTGAGGAGGGGCTGGGGAGGTTCAGTGGCGCCACCCATTTTGGCTAGTGGCTCCGCCCATTGTTGGATGCATCCCCACCCCCAACATCCTGGCCACAGGGTCAGTTCAGCAAATGGGGCAAAAGTGGCTCTCTACCTGATCTAGTGGATTAAAGTTTATAACCTGGTAATAAATATTCTGCTCCTCTGTTCTGTTCTGTTCTTTTTTTAAATCATGCATGTTTGGTCTTCTGACTCACCTGTGAAGCATCCCTGTAGGTGGGTCATTGTCATTCCCATTCTAACACAAACCTGTAGGACTCCAGGAACTCTGAAGCAGAAGAAATGTAGTTTATTGTACTTCACAATCAGCGACTGTACAATCCCAAAAGAAACAACTATCCGTCAATTTCTATATAGCAAATTAAATTAAAATTCAAGCAGTTAAAATAAAGATATTACAGCAAAAACAGTCTGATTATACCTAAATTTACTTAATCTCAGTAGAGATTGCACCTCTACTGAACACAGAGGGCAAGATTTACAGCTCCTAAACAATTGGATAGTATAGATGAAGTCTTTAATCCAGTTACTTTTGGAGGTGCTTTCAAGGCAAATGCAATAATCTTTGCGGTTTTGAATGTGGTATATGTGTCCTGGTATAAAAGCAAATATAGCAGTTTCTCATGGCTAGTTTTCTTTGTTTTCCTTGCCGATAGTGGCTTTATATACGGGTCTATTAACATAGTAAACATTTTAGACTCCCCATATAAAGTGGGCAAAGTCATAGAATCATAGAATGGTAGAGTTGGAAGGGGCCTCTAAGGCCATCGAGTCCAACCCCCTGCTCAATGCAGGAATCTACCTTCAAGCATACCTGACAGATATCTGTCCAGCTGCCTCTTGAATGCCTCTAAGGTGGGAGAGCCCACAACCTCCCTAGGTAACTGGTTCCATTGTCATACTGTTCTAACAGTCAGGATGTTTTTCCTGATGTCCAGCTGGAATTTGGCTTCCTGTCACTTGAGCCCATTATTCTGTGTCCTGCACTTTGTGATGATCAATAAGAGATCTTGGCCCTCCTCTGTGTGACAACCTTTCAAGGACTTAAAGAGTGCTATCATGTCTCCCCTCCATCTTCTCTTCTCCTGGCTAAACATGCCCAGTTCTTTCAGTCTCTCTTTATAGGGCTTTGTTTCCAGACCCTGATCATCCTGGTTGGCCTCCTCTGAACCCCCTCCAGCTTGTCTGCATCCTTATTTATTTATTTATTTATTACATTTTTATACTGCCCAATAGCTGAAGCTCTCTGGGCGGTTCACCTTCTTCAAGTGTGGTGCCCAGAATTGGACGCAATACTCAAGATGAGGCTTGACCAGGGCCGAATAGAGGACAATCAATACCTTTCGCAATTTGGAAGCTATACTTCTATTGCTGCAGCCCCAAATAGCATTTGCTTTTTTTGAAGCCACATCACACCGTTGGCTCATATTCAGCTTGTCCTCCACCTCTACTGTGTTACATGGGCAGATTCTAAGATTTCTTGGGATATTCTCCAGTATAGTCTGCCTTTGGGAGAACATTTAGCCAGGCTTCTGTAAAAGCAACCCTTAGTTCCTTCTCCACTAGATGTTCAAAATAAAGTGGTACCTGAGCAGGTATACACATAATACTAGCATATAAGGGATTTGATTTACAAAGAAAAATGTCTCCACGGTTACTTTGCAATGCGACATCTTTCAGGCAAGAAGTGCCTTTTGGCTTTCACATAGCCCAAGGTTAGTAAATAAGGAACAGAGAAGTCCAGACTTAAAGCTGTCTCACAGAGCTTCTGCTGCACATAGCCCGCCCTCCCAGTGCCTGGCTTTCAGTCTGGGGAAGGTCTAATTCTGTACTGACAAGACTCTACATGCAACATTATTCTGAACCTTTTCTAAAGGATCAAGCTGATCCAAGGGACGTAAAGGGGCACTGTAAAATAGCTGGGGTGCAGTTCTGCGTGTATCTATTTCAAGAGTTGGTTTAATCAGGTTCTACCTTCAGTCCTGTGAAATTGAAATCTTAGCAGCTCATTTGCAGCCCTGTCTGCCATTTGAGTTACTTTCAGTATGTGTGAAAACCACAGACCTGCTCGGATGAAACATTATACCTAGGTAATTAATTTCCCCCCACTTGTTCTATCTGATGTCCATCAAGCAGCCACTTGTGGGGTCTAGTAGTTCTGCCAAAACCTATAATTTTTGTTATAATTTATGCTCAGATGTTCAATTTGGCAGTACTGGCTGAATAGTCTTAGCAGTCTGCGAAGGCCAATTTGTGTCTGAGAAAGTATTATTGCATCATCCTTTACAGGGAAGAATTGGTCATCTTTTTAAAAAGCCACTGCAATATTCAAATAGAAATTGAAAAGCAGAGGAGCCAAACTGCAGCCTTTGTAGCTGGGATCTTATTAGAAAAATGTGCCAATCCTTAATTTCAAAGTTATATCTGTATATACACTTCTAATATGGTTCAGAAGGTTGTCGATACTTGAGAACAGTAATCTGGATCATAGCTGTCCATGAGATAAGTCAATAAAGGCTACATAAACACTGCTTGATCGACCTTTTAAGCTTTTTTAAAAAACTATGTGATGAAGAATTAAACCATGATCTAGCGGGGAGTGTCCTGGTCTAAAGCCAACCTGTTCTGGTTCCAAGAAATCATGAAAATTAACCCTACTGTTCCAACTTGTCACATAGATGGCAGGCATATAATTTGCCCAGTACATCCAGTAAGCTTACAGACCCATAATTAGCGGGATCTGTCTTACGGCCTCTCTTAGATATTAGTATAACTATGGCTGAACGTCTTGGCGGGAAACATTGAGAGAATAGAGCTGCCAACATGGGAGCCCACCCATCCATAAAGACAGTAAAAAGTTCAAGTAGAAGATGGACCCGCTCTGGAGCCTTCGGGATAAAAGTCTATTTACCTCTTCCACAGCGACTGGTGGCAAGTCTGAAATTTGTGCTGATGTAAAGCTACTTCTAAGCTAGTAGCAGTCAGTTGTGGCTGTTCATTGAACAGATTACTAAAGTTGGTTTCCCACCTTTCCATCGATATGTGGGAATTGGAAACAGAAGGCAATCCGGCCCTCCATTTTAGCTACCATTTCCCAAAATGTTTTGGTATCCTTTTGAGTTAGGGCAGAGGCTGGCTCAGTTCAGACAACACGTTAGTCAGCGCAGTGTGAAAGCTCCACTCAACGGTTGAGTTTTTAGGGGACCCTCCCCACACAACATGTTCTAACTCGACCATTGTGCGACTATGGGCTACTGTGGAGTTGAGTAAAATCCATTGTGATGTTTGATTTACAATTCCTCCGCCCTCTCTCCTCCCCCGGTCCTCCCAATGGTATCCCATCAGCCATTGCTACCCAAAAAATATATCCCGGTGGCTCTCCTAGAGCAGCACTTGCTCCTTTCGCCACTCTTGCCAGGGAACTCTAGCCAGTGGGAAAAGTCAACTCAATGCAATGGAAAACTCTACAGAGCCCGCCACACAACGGTTGTGTAGGAACTCTCCTCTGCATGGAGTGTTTTCCAACAAAAAACCTCCACCATTGCGTGGAGTTTTCCCACCAGACAACACATTTCTCAATGGTGGTGTAATGTCTCCACCATGGAGTTCTAAAACAACCGTTGAGAAACGTGTTGTCTGAACTGAGTCTCTCAAATACTGTTTTTTCCTTCAGTTGTTTATATGATCTACATATGTCATAGAAATGCTGTGGTATCTGGGGAACATTGTGCTTTCTATATACCATAATCATCTTCTGCAGTTGTCTCTTTAATAACCGGCAATCTTTGTCATACTGGCCATCAGCTAGTGGAGGGCGGACCTTTTCCTGTTGGCTCATCTCACTACAGAGAAATTGTGGTTATCCTTTGATTTCTGGCAGTACAGGTCTACAACAAGGAGACTAACAGCAATTTCTCCCTTAGATTTAAAATTTCCTTGGCCTGCAATTTTTTATTTAAATCTGGTAATACTTGGGGATTTCATTTTATCCTTCTTTTTGTTGAAACAGTTGATTAACCCCTACATGGAATTTAGATGTCTCTTTATCCCTTGTGGGCCATAAAATCTAAAATGTAAAGCATTGGGGGAGTCGCTTAATACCCTATTCTCAACTTGAAAATTCAGGATTTCTGGGAAAGGCTGCAGAAAAATTAAAATGTAATCGATCACACTTTCTCCTTGAAGAGCCAATTTAGGTAAATTCTCCAAAAGGACCACTGAAACCAGATCCATTTGAAACAGTGAGATTCACTTAAATTTTAAATTATTTAGAATAAATCCTGCCTAATTAGTTTTACTATCTTTTGAATTCTGTTGTCCCATATGGCAAAGACCACATAGTGGGTGCGTTCGGACAACACAATAGCCAACCCTGTGTGAATAGTCCACTCCACGGACGTGCTTGGGCGACACGTTAATCGTCATTTGTGGAGTAGGCTATAAACACAGGGTTGGCTTATTGCTCTCTCTGTCCTTCCAGGTGAATGATGGCGCTGGTTCCCAGCGGACAGGTCTCCTCCCCTGATAGGAGAGGAGACCTGTCCGCCTCCTCCCTCTTGCTATGAGTTTTAACTCATATTGTTGACCCTTCAAAACAAGTGGCGGCAAAAATGAGTCCCCCTCCAGTGGGATTTCCAATCGCACTAGATGAAACAGCTGGGAGATAAAATGTTTCAGCCCCTTCAGACCCAATTTTTCACACAGAGCCATGATTTCTGAATGCACACGGTATAAAAGCTGCGTACATACTCTTAAAAAGTACTACCCTGCAGTTTATTCACCCAGTGGGCCACATCCCATCCCAGACCGCTATGGCCACTTCCCCTCTGAACTGCCTTTTGTCTGAGATCTAACAAAACTACTACTACTTATTATTATTATTATTATTATTATTATTATTATTATTATTACATTTTTATACTGCCCAATAGCTGAAGCTCTCTGGGCGGTTCACAAAAATGAACTTCAATCTTATCTGTCTGTCTGTGAATCATAACTCCATTTTTAAATCGTTTTAAAAATGTTTTAAAACGATTGTTTGCTGAAGAGACAAATGTATAGTTTCCATGACTGCTACAGACCCAGGAAACCCTATTTCTACAGGCTATAAAGCCCTGACTGCTATCCAATCTAGCAGAAGTTTATCAAATAGCTTGCGTTGTCTCACCTCAGGTGCAACATAATACAATTCCTCCGATTTATCTGTCTGGGGACATTTGGTTTGTAGAGCCGAAATCTGCTCCTCCTGGACTTTAGGAGAGTTGAGACGATTGAAAAGTTCATCTTTTCAAATGGTTGTTGAGCCTTTCCACAGTAAGTAACTCCTCAGCTGAAGGGAGTGCAGAAAAGGAAGCCCACCGATTCCGCTGCCACGTTTCGGACCCAGGATAAGCAGGTGGGACACTGTGGTGGAACTATCTGAACACAGGGTTCAACCCAGCTGACTAAACCAAAAGGTGCTTGAGCTAAATTATTTTGCTCTTTGGAAGCCTTAGAGACACGCAGAGTTTTTGTTTTTCATTCTGCAGGGGATTCTGCTAAAGTTTTAACTGAACACTTAAACATTGCACAGCCAGCTGAGTCTTGCCCCAACAAGGGGGATGGTCCTTTTAAGGAAAAAATCGTAAAACTTGGGTGTAAGCTTTAGATTCCATTTGCAATTTATTTTTAGGCTTGGAGCTATCAGTCGGGCGTGAAGTGGGCAAAGTAGCACCTCTTAAAGAAGCCGTGTGATTGTTATTAATAAAGAGAGCAAAGCATTTAATTTTTCAGATGTTTGAGAGGCATGTGACCACTTTAGCTCAGTGCTGACAAGCAGAACATTGGTGTTAAATGTTCCAGATGTAGGTTGAATTTACACTGGGATCAGAGATTAGGTTTGACTTCAAAATCTTCAGTCCCACCGAAATCAAAGCGATCCATCTCAAGCATAGTGAATCTGTTTGAAACAGGAATATTAAAATTGGTTAGTATATGACCTTTAACCAAAGGAGAGAAAACTATATCTAATTTGCTCTGTTTGGTATTTGGTAGCAAGGAGCTAGACACTCGCACACCTCGGCTTTCACCCCACTTTTGGCTGACTTAGATTGTTAGAAATGTTTACTGAAATTTGATTTCCAAAACTCCTTTTCTTTTTCTTTCCCATTTTTTATATAGAGGATGATTAAATATGGTGCCCATAAAAAGTAAAACAGTATAAAAGCTCACTCACTGCTCCTCATCCCCTAAATAAAGCCTTATTTTAGTCACTTGGGGTCAGAAGGTGAATTTGAATGACTTTCCTGACACCTCCCATTACAAGAAATGAGATAACTTTGAAAGGAAAACAAAAGGAATAAGCAATTAAAATTATCAGCAATTCTAATCGATCATAAGCAAAATATTATAAAACTCACTTTAAAAGTCTGGGTTTGGATGATATGGGTTATTTAACCCATTGTGTGGATTATTTCTGGCAAATAACCAGGGTGGATAAAAATCAATGAATATTTTTTTTTAAATTGAATTTTTTAATAAAATGCTTTTTGAGGAAAAATCTATCTAAAGATAGTTTTCTATTTAAGATACATTATAGTCCAAAAGTTATTCATCATGAAATAAGGATTAGTTTTTAATTATGTAGCATGAGGCTGTATATTCATGCAATGTTTAAATTTTTTGGTAAATGAATTCCATTAATCCATTCACAATGTCATGCTCTTCCAGAGGTTCCTGTAAGATTATTGGGCGTTTTTTCTATCTAGAAGGAATTATCACAAATGCTTGGTTTTACAGTTCTCAAAACTGTGAATTTGTGTCTGCAGAGATCACAATCCCGTTGTTCCTTTGCAAATCTATGTACACAGAATCAACCTAAGTTTTTAAAAAAATCAATGAATAGAGTGCACTTTTTGGGGGGGAGAGTCACATGATTAAATCAAGTCTTTCTGAGTAATTTAAATCGTGATTTAAATCATGATTTAAATCAAATTGATTTAAATCAAATCCACCCTGCAAATAACCTATCATGATTTTAAAAATTCCCAATGGAAGACCTAACTCATGATAGGTTAAATAATTTACAGTGGGTTATTTAACCCAGTGTGGATTATCTAACCTATTGTGGGTTACTAGGTTGTCTGTTGGGAATTTTTTTAATCACGATGGTTTATTTGCCAGAAATAACCCACTCTGATAGCTCACAGTCTGCAGTAGGGGTTATTTAACCCACTGTGGGTTATCGTGTCATCTGTCGGGCACCATGGGTTAATTTGCTCACCTCTGGAGTTGCATGGCAAAACGGGATCATATTGCTGCTATAAAAACCCTTCAAGGTTTGCAGGATTAGGACTGCACTCCAAAGGCGGCCTCCGCTAGAGGCAGAGGCACCCAATGCGCCGTCAGTCTCCTGCACAGTTTCACTCGGGGAGGGGGGATCCCAGGTGCCCCAAATAGGGGGTGGCACAAATCAACCTCTGGAAAATAAGTAACGACAACCCAAAATGTGCATTTCTCCCCTGGCAGCCCACTGTCCCACACAGTGTTCTTAAATAATAATAATAATAATAATAATAATAATAATAATAATAATAATAATAATACATTTATTTCTTACCCGCCTCTCCACTTGGATTGAGGTGGGGAACAACAGTGAATCTAAAACAACGCTTCAAGCGTTTCAAGACTGAGTTCCTGGGGTCTCCGTGAACGCAGAGTCACGGAAGGACTTGGGCTGGACCCGTATCTTCCAACCCCTTTTTGCTAGCCCTTGCTTGCTTTTTCATGTAATTTTCCTAAATATGTCTGTACTGCCTTATTATCCAGCTGGCTCCAGGTGCTCCTGCATTCCAAAGCAGCCACTATCCTTGACTTGGCTCTGGCCTCGCCCTGTTGCATTTGTATGCCAGGTGTGTGTGTGTGTGTGTGTCTATATCTATCTATCTATCACACACACACACACACACACACACACACACACACACGTGTTTTGGATCAAAAGCCGGATGGGGCGGTAGGCCCTGCCACTGAAGGAGATGAAGCTTCTCCTCCTGCCAATGGCAAAAGCCCTTTGAGCAACACCAGCAGAACACAAGCAGGCCTCCGTTTCATCTCCTGGCATTTATGCAAAGCGTGTAATATTCCCTTGCCTTGCTTTGAACTGTGTGTGTTGCTCTCGCAGAAGTACGTGGCGGCGGCGGCGGCGGTTTCCTTTGCTTTGCACGGTGGGAGGGTTCTGGGAAGGGAGGGGGCGCGTCCGCCTCGCTCTCTCTTGAGGCTTGGCCTGGTCAGGTGGGGATGGGTGGGGTGCGATGGAGCACTCCTTGTTCGTTCCTGCAGACCTTCCTCCCCCCCCCCCCCCGCCATGCCCACGTATGTTTTTTTGAGCCTGGAATGAGGTGATGCGCGCCCTGAGGCCCAGGGAGGTTATGGGGAAGGCCAGATAATTAAACGGCAACTGAGCATCATCAAAGCATGGCTGGTAGGGCATGCCGCAGCCTTCCCCAGCCTGGCGCTCTCCAGGTGTGCTGGACTGGAAACAGGGCATTTTCATCGTTGGTTGCACACCGTGGGGCGTGGGCGTCTGGCACGGTGCTACTTCTTTGGGTGCCCCCGAATGCTCTGGCCCCATGCCGCAGAGGCGTGATGACGTGCCCACTTGGGCCGGGCCGGTCACACGTGTATTTTCCGCGGAGACCTGCCTCGCCCTTGTGGTTTCCATACTCCCAGGGGCAGCCTCGCGGGATGGCAGGGCTGCTCCGGGGGGGGGGGGGTCGAAGAGGAGGGGCCCGTTTTGGCAGGCTGTTCTTGGTCTTGCAGCGCTGGTCCCTCGGGACTGACCACTGACGAAGTAGGGAGGAGAGGAGATGGAGCCCCCCACCCAATGACTTCAGCCTATTTAGCCCCATCAGAACTGCCTCTCCTTGAAGCTGCTGACCAACCTCTCGCCCAGGTTGCCCCGTGGGGGCAAGGAAGAATGGCTGTCCTCCTCTTCGACCTAAATCTGCCATGGGAAAGAGGCTCTTTAAAAGGGAAGAAAAAGGTGCTGCGTCTGCACTGTGGTGTTGGAGCGGGGCCCATTTCTGCTTGGGCCTGTGTCGGTAAATTCAGCTGAAATAGGTCACAACTTGCTGGGTGGGGGCCCGACGGAATGCCAGAGCGAGGAGTGCTGTTGGTTCTCTCCCAAGGCACCACTCGGAGAGGGAGCGGGGTCTTCCCCGGCCACGCCAGCCACTCGCGGCTACTCCGGGGCCGGAAGCCCCCAGCTGGGGCTGCCTTTCTCTCCTCCCCCAGGCTTATTGGCTCAGGCGGCCATGGGAAGAGGCAGCGCTTGCTCCGGGGCTTGCAGGGAGGGTGAGGTCGGCCACACAGTGGGGCGGGGAATGAATGGCCTCGGACTCCTCCCAAGAGATGTGGAGCACGTAAGGCGGGGGGGTGGAGGAGCTCAGGCCTGTGGGGCCATATCCGGGGGCCCTAAATGGCCCCACCTCCTTCCCTTGGCCCCGCCTCCTTCCCCTAACCACTGGCGGTTTGGTGGCCTCCCCACTTCTGTGTTCCCCCCCCCCCCATTCCGAAACGTCGGGCGGCATCTCCTGTGTCTTGGTTACAGGCAGTCAGGGCTTGGAGGTCCAGCGTGCTGCTGGCTTGCGCCCTTCACGTGGGGCCCCTGGGAGTTTCTCCAGAATTGAACTCGGCCCTTGCGTCGAAAGAGGTTTGACACCCCACCCCCACCCCGACGGAAGAGGACCGTAGCAGATCCTCCATCTTAACAACGGCGTGGTCCTTTTTGTTCGTTGGTTCTCCAGTAGTCTATGGGGCCAGACCGTTTTATATGGACCAAAACCTCTGTGCAGAGAATCATAGAATCATAGAATAGCAGAGTTGGAAGGGGCCTCTAAGGCCATCGAGTCCAACCCCCTGCTCAATGCAGGAATCCACCTCAAAGCAGGTGCTGTATCCCCCACCCCACCCCACCCCCAGCCGACTGCTGAGGTTCTTGCCAGCCACCCTCTTTGCGTGTCATGCCTTCGAGGGATTTTCTCAGCCATAAGGACTAGATACTTGACCTTTATAAAAAAGAAAGAAAGAGCTGAAATGTTCAGGATAGATGGAACTGCCCACTTATCACTTTGCATGCTGGAGCTGGGGCAGTTGGCAACATGCAAGACCTACCGGCCCAGAACCTAGCAATGGATCAGATCACTGGTCCAGCTGGCCCTGCTACTTTCTGCTGCAACAAGCAGCTGCTTTCTGAGTTGTCAGGCATAGAACGGAGGAAGCTGCCATATTATACCAGGTCCCTCTCCTGCTCAGACGTCGGAATCTCCGGCCTCCCCTGGCAGGGTCTTAAGGGGAAGCCGAGGTCCTGCATGGCAGAACAGACCAAGGCCAGATGCTGCCTGGGGTCTGTTGGGATTGGAAGCTGGATTGCATGGCGCTGGGAACCTGTGTTGCGCCAGCAAGTAAAAATACTCCGCTGAGAGCTGGCCGTCTAATTGCTGCTTGAAGATTTCCAGCGAAGGAGGCAAGGACACTCCCCCTCTCAGCCGTTGGCTCTTAAAATCAAGAAGGAGTGGGGCCGTTCACACAACACTCAGTGGTTGAGTGTGGGTTGTTTTGAATGGTGGGTTGTTTGCTGAACGGTGGGTTAGCATGTTGTCTGAATGCAGCATGTTTTCTGCAGGTGGGTTAGCGTGTTGTCTGAACCCAGCCAGGGTGGCTTGCTAACCACGTTGAACAACCCATCGACAAACCGTAGGTTCTCAAGGTGGCTGGTTCGAGAAAACAGGCCACACCGTATGGTTACCAAGGCACTTGGGCTGCCTTCAGACAGCGTTGTAACCCATGGTTCAACAAATAACCCATGGGTGTGTTGTGTCAACAGCCCCAGTTTCTCCTAAAGTTCAACCAAGATCTACCCTCCTGTCACTGACATCCATTAGATGGCGTGCTGCCCTCTGGGTTAGTGGCAGAGAACAGGTCTTTGGTCTCCTCGCAGGGGGTCTTTCCCAGCCTGGCTTCTCTTTCCGTTGGGAACGCCTGAGATTGAACCTCCGTGCAAGCATCCGCCCTGCCCCTGTGCACTGGGCCCTCCCTCGAGCTGCAGCAAGGAGAGAACCGGATCTGGGAGTTTTGTTGCAAGGCCCTTTTGCTGAGAGTCGGGAGTTCTGTGTTTTATCGGCTCATTTTCCTCTGTGCCGGGCTTGTTCAGGCAGAAACCCGAAGCCCTGCGGAAGAGAAGGAGCCGGCGTGGGCCTTGAATAATTCATTTCTGTGCTGGCTCCTCCCGAAGGCTTTGCTTTGAGGCCATTAATATGTAGAGCGGAACATTAATGCACACATAATTCATCTGAAACGTTTAATTTTGCAGCATTGGTTATGACTGGAGGGGCGCCCGGGGTGGGGGGGGATGTGGACTCCGGCAGCCCTTCCTGGAGCAGGTTTCTTTTTGAAATGGCCGGACAAGGACAGTAAGTTTTCTGCTTGTGGTTTGGGAGAACGTGTTGTTATTTCCCCAGTGGATCCGAGTTTAAAGAGCCCACCGCCGTTCTTCTAACAACCCGGTCTGCTCCTACGCGGGCGACACTAGACAGCACTTTGTGGCTTGTGACTCTGCTTATGGCAGCCTTCTCCAACCTAGATGGGTTGGAGTACAATTCCCAGGAGCCGGCTGGGGCTGCTGGGAATTGTAGTCCAGCCCATTGTAAGCCACAAAGCTTCATTAGTTTCTGAAGTACGAGACTTGGTAGCAGACAAGGGGGGGGGGCGGCTTTCGCATCAGGGTGTCCTGAGAACAGGAGCTAGTTCGTTGGCACGGAGGAAACGTTGGGCGCCTCCTTTATTTCCACCTCTCCCTCTCTGCCCACAGGTGCCCCCTTTTCTTCTAAGACGAGCCCAGCCAGCCAATCAAAATAGAGTCCCTCAAGGTGAAAGTTGACTTCCTGAAGGTGCCCCTCGGCCTGAAGAAGCCCACCTTGAAGGAGGCAGCGGCGGCGGCCTTGGCGGCTGTCCCCGGTCCTGGGAGACCTAAGTCTGTCAACGTGGAACGCTACAAGGCGCGGCGTTCCGACAACATGGACAACGAGTCGCAGTATTCCGGGTACTCCTACAAGTCCGGGCACTCGCGCAGCTCCCGGAAGCACAGGTGAGCCAGCCAGGTGGGGGCCTGATCTGCGGGGACTGGCAGGGCCCGGCCCTACTATTGGGCTACAGGTGCTGCGGGGCAAAAGGAGGGCCCCTTTGCCCCGCGTGTGCTCCTCCGCTCGCTCTGTGCTGCCCCCTCAGCTAGCAACGGAAGTCAAGGTGCAACTGGGAGGTTCTGCGCCCGGCCTGGGTTGTCACCTCAGCCTTGGCTTCAGGCAGCAAAATCTCTTGGGCTGGCCTCGGTGAGGCGGAATCCATCCCGGGACCTCCTGCTTTGATCAGGGGGCGCCAGCGGCCACCGTCCCTCCGCCCTGCTTTGAAACGCGACTGCAAGCTCTTTCATCTCTTTCGTTTAATTGCCACCTTTCTGCCAAGGCGCTGCAGGCAACTCTCAGTTGGAAATGTTTCATGCAGTTTCATATTCATACTTCAGGAGTGGGAAGGGTTCCGGGGCAGCAGCGGCAGCGAAGCCGGTTGTGGGGCCACGGCTGCTGCCCTGGGTCCCAGTGGGGCCGGTGGAGGGGAACTCACCGCCTCCCCATCCCATCTTAAGCCGCCAGCGGAATGGAGAGACCCCCTCCCTTGTTTCTGCTTGGTCTTCTCTTCCCTGTCATTTCCTAGGCTATGCTGCCTTTCTGCCTCAAAGTGGCAAATAAATGCTATAATAAAACCTTGGCGTGTTTTTTTCTAAATAAAAAACTTTTATTGTATTTTCATTGGAGTTAAACGCCAACAACAAGGTAAAACATGGGCAGTTAAGATAGCCCAGCCTTCCCAACGATGGGAATTGTAGTCCCAACACGCCTGGAGGGCACCTGTCTGGGAAAGGCTGAGGTACCCCCAGGGGTGGCCAGGAAGTGAGGCAGGTGGCTACCAGGAGGAGGGCCTTCTCTGCTGTGGCACCCCGGCTGTGGAATGAGCTCCCTAAGGAGGTTCGCTTGGCACCTGCACTATATTCTTTCAGAGACCAGGTGAAGACCTTTTTATTCTCTCAGCATTTTAACAGGCTGTCACATTAATTTTAACTTAGCAGTTTTAAATTTGTATTTTAAATGTGTATTTCTGCATTGCTGCTGATTTTATCCTGGTTGTGCTTTTGTATTGTATTTTATATCATGTTTTTATACTGTTTCTTTTATACTTTGAACGGTTTTAATTTTTGTGAGCCGCCCAGGGAGCTTTGGCTATTGGGCGGTATAGAAATGCAATCAATCAATAGACAATCTAGTAGCCCAACCTTGCGAGAGCAAAGCGACTTACTCTGGGGCTCAGCTCAGCTCTGTCCTGCGCCGAGGCGTTCGCTGGGTGCAACGCAGCTCGCTTCCCTGGACTCCCCCGACTGCCTTTGCCAAAGGAACGAACCGCGGCGTGGGGCACATGTGCAGTTCGAGCAAGCTCAGCTCATGGGAAACGGGCACCTTTTTAAATGAACCTTTGCAAAACCCGAAGCTCGTAAATCATAAACGACTCGTGTTGGCGTAGACCTCGGCTCCTTTTTCAAGCCAGCGAACAGAAACTTTGCCATGTTTGCTGTGAGATAATCGGCCCAGAGCCCTGCGGCCAAATATTTGGGAGGCTCTTTGAAATCCCGGTACGAATTGCAGTCAGCGTCTGCTTCCGCCTGTCCTCCTTCTTTTAGGGGCGCCTGGGCCTCTTTGAGCTCGAGGTCCGGTTTCAGTTCCAGTGAAGCTCTTGGGGGGCGCTTTCCTGTGGTGGGCGGAGCAAAAAGCCAAAGGGGGTGGGGCCAAAGGGGGCGTCGTATTTTAGCTTTTAAGTTCTTGCTGCCAGTGAGAACTTAAATAAGCCTTAGGGGAGGCGCTGCAACTTTTAAGAATGGGGGAATGAGCAGGGTGGAGCCAAGGGGAGGAAGGGGGGTCGCTCTCTTGAGACCCCTGGGGCAGCCAGACTTGGCACGTGGGGCTCAGGTTCGACGGTCCTGCAGCAAACCTGCTGGGCCCTCTGCTCTGTGCTGGGACCTGAGCAGCTCCGGCGGGGGCTGCCAGAGACCCTTGTGCCTGCTGCTTCAGCCTTTGGGGGCCTGTGCCAATTCAGGGGCTGCCGGAGGCCTCGTTGCCACCGGATCCAGTCACAGCTGAGGTAAATGGAGGGGGTGTGTGGAAAGGGCAGAGGCCCTCTTCTACCCTGAGCAAGCGTCGCTGGCCCTGTGGCACAGGCAGGCAGCCGCAACCCAAGCAAGGCAGGGGCTGTGTCTTCAGTGGTGGAGTCCCAGCTTCATGTGCCGAAGGCTTGTTCATTTTATTACATATATGTACCGCCCCATAGCCGAAGCTCTCTGGGCGGTTTACAAAAGTTAAAAACAATGAACGTTAAAAACAGATGTACAAAAGTTTAAAACCATCAAAAGCATAAAAACAATATCGATTTAAAACTAATCTTCAGGCCAGGTTGGGAGAACGAGTCCTGCGTGAAGCCTCGAGCCACTGCAGGTCAAGGCAACCTTGTTCCCTCCAGGTGCCTTGGACTACAGCTTCCATCAGCCCCAATGGTCAGGGATGATGGGAGGTGAAGTCCAAAACACTTGGAGGGCACCCCTGGCAGAGACAGTACTGAGCTAGCTCAGCCTTCCCCAACCTGGTGCTCTCCAGATGTCTTGGACTATAACTCTCATTAACCCATAGCTGGCTGGAGGATTATGGGGATTGTAGTCCAACAACATATCTGGAGGGTACCAGGCTGAGCTAGACAGGCCAGTGGGCCTGACTTGGTGTAAGCTTTCTAACAACAGAAGACTGAGGTGATGGCAGTAGGCGAGTGAGAGGACAAGAGCAAGACCAGACGGGGGGGGGGGCACACTCACGGCAGAACGGGGCCCTGTCCGCTTCTCCCCCCACCCCACCCCGTTCTCAGCACGCATCTCGTTTCCCCGTAATGCAGGGAGCGGCGAGAGCGGCACCGATCCAAGAGTCGAGACGGCAGCCGAGGGGACAAGTCGGTCACCATCCAGGCGCCTGGGGAGCCCCTCTTGGACAACGAGTCGACGCGAGGAGACGAGAGGGTGAGTGGCCCGTCGGGAATAAAAAAGGGGGGGTCACTGTTTTTTGCCTTTTCCTGTGTAAGACTCCCCAAGAGTGAATGGCTTATTTCTGGGGTTGCAAGGCAAGAGCCGGGCCCTTGGGCACTGACAGTTTCCCAAGCAAGCTTCATGTTTCTTTAGCATTTCCAGCGAACTTACTTAGAATCATAGAATCGGAAGGGGCCTACAAGGCCACCGAGTCCAACCCCCTGCTCAATGCAGGAATCCACCCTAAAGCATCCCTGACAGATGCTTGTCCAGCTGCCTCTTGAAGGCCTCTAGTGTGGGAGAGCCCACAACCTCACCAGGCAACTGATTCCATTGTCGTACTGCTCTAACAGTCAGGACGTTTTTCCCTGATGTCCAGCCGGAGTCTGGCTTCCTGTTCCTTGAGGCCATTATTTCCTTCGGGGAACAGGGCTGGGAAAGACCCCTGCCCAAGACCTTGGATCGCTACTGCTGTCAGGAGGAGCCAGGGAATGGGAACCCGGGCTGTGGCACCTTCTGAGAGAGCCCATCAAGTAAGGGGGGGTGAGGGAATGGGGAGCAGATGAGCTTGTCTTCAGAAGCACAACTTCTCTCTCAATTGAGCCACTTCAGACCGCTGTGCGCAGGTATATCTTGCACTTTATGGCTCCTACACACACACTAAATTACCTGCCCATAGAAAACCAGTCTGATGGCTTTTGAGTTGCAATAAGTTTATTTTATGTAGCGAGGAGCATGAGGTCATGGAAGCCACACCTACCTCTCGTCAAAGGGAGTAGAGCCTAGGTTGGGGATGTGTAATGCTGGGAATTCCGTTCCGTTTAAGCCCGTTGGGATTCCGCAGTGGTACGTGGTGGCGGACTGTAGTGGATCTCTCCCCCCCCCCCGATTCTGGAAATGTTTTGCACATTTTTCCTCCCAGGTCTCACATTTTTTGTTGGAATTTTGTGTGGGGGGGGAGATCTTGAAATTTGTGCAACTGGTGTTGTAATTCCCCCCCATTTTTTAAAAAAATCCACAATCTTGCACAAGTGCGCATAACCGCAAGTCCGCCTGTCCGCTATGTAGCCCCACAAAGGCCTGTTTCCCCTCTTGTAAATATCCATGTCAGTTTCATCCAGTCCATGCACTATTTCATTTAGCCTAGCAGAGAGCCATATTCTGTACTTGTCAAAGAACGTGTCTGTTCCCCTGCCCCCCCCCCCTTTTTGCTCTGGATGAAATGGAGGAGGAAATTGCACAAATTTCAAGTTCCCCTCTCTAAAAATTCAATTTGTGCAAATTGCTGCCATTTGAAAACAACAACACTGAACCTACATGTGGGAATGACTCACTATAAATCAAGTTGCCACTAGTGGTGGGGAAATGGAACGAACCAGAAAGATCTGAGGAGTCTGCAACCCCCAAATGGAATTCTCCAGCCTCCCAAGTCCAGGTACAGGTGGCAAGGGTTCTTCCGGGCCCAGAGGGGCTCCTCCCAGCCATGCTGCTGAGACCCCCTTCGACTGGAGGTGGCCGGTGGTGGGCTATCGGTGTGCGAGCAGCAGCTCTCCCCCCCCTCAACCCGCCCTCTTTGCCCATTGCTTCCCGGCAGGACGACAACTGGGGCGAGACCACCACGGTGGTGACGGGCACGTCGGAGCACAGCATCTCCCACGATGACCTCACGCGCATCACCAAGGACATGGAGGACAGCGCCCACCTGGACTGCTCCCGTCACCTGGGCGTGGCGCTGGCGGGGGCCCTGGCCCTCCTCTCCTTCCTCACCCCCCTGGCGTTCATGCTGCTGCCCCAGCTGCTGTGGGGGGAGAGCCTGGCGCCCTGCGGGACCCCGTGCGAGGGGCTCTTCATCTCGGTGGCCTTCAAGCTCCTGATCCTGCTGCTGGGCAGCTGGGCCCTCTTCTTCCGCCGCCCCAAGGCCTTCTTCCCCCGCATCTTCGTCTTCCGGGCCCTGCTCATGGTGCTGGTCTTCCTGCTGGTGGTCTCCTACTGGCTCTTCTACGGCGTCCGCATCCTGGACTCGCGCGACACCAACTACCAGGGCATCGTGCAGTACGCCGTCTCCCTGGTGGACGCCCTGCTCTTCGTCCACTACTTGGCCGTGGTGCTGCTCGAGCTGCGGCAGCTCCAGCCCCACTTCACCCTCAAGGTGGTCCGCTCCACCGACGGGGCCAGCCGCTTCTACAACGTCGGCCACCTCAGGTGAGGGCGGGGCAGGGCGCGGCTGGGTGCTTGTCTGGCGGGATCGTGTAGGAAGGGGGAGGGATGCTGGCAGCATCGGTGGGCGGGGTTTGCAGACGGCCAGTGCGCACCACCGCTTGGCTACGAATTGGGGCCGATTGTCATTGGGGGCACATTTCGCTGGGACTTAACCAGCTGTGTTCCTGCTCTGTTTCCGAACACAACTTACCAGTGAAGTTGATTTCTTTTAGTGCGCTCTTTGGCTTGGCACCCAAAGCAGCATCCGGTTTCACGTCAGCAGCAATAGGGGCCCCACGAGCACCAGTGCACCCCTGGGCATGCTACCCTGCCAAGGTCATCCCAATTACGAAACCATAAAATAACACATTTTCTTACTGGGAGCTGTGAAATAGGTTTCTGGTGGTGCTGAAAACTCTGTATCCAAAGGAGTTGCTTAGTGTGTTGGGGTTCAGACCCTACCTCTGCCTTGTACCCGATTTTGGGGGCACCTTATTGTCCTTTGCCACACCTCCCATGGCAGCCATTTTGTGGTGGTGCCCAGGACAGTGTCTCAAATTGCCAAGTGGGCCCACTGCCCCAAAAAGTTGCTTGCCCCCTCCTAAGATTATCTTCAGAGCTCTTCCTCCAGGTGCCCCTGCCATCTAAAGTGAGGTGGGCTTCCGTTAGGAGCAGGGTTTTTAATTCTGCTCTTTTTATTTTTTATGCCAACTATACTGAAACTATTTCTTGAAGGAAGATATACGAAGTAACTCAATACCAAGTGTTGGCTTCCTTGCCAGAAACCAAAAACGTAGCACATTCAGTGGTGAAATCCCCTTCTTGCCTCCGAATGAAATACGTGGCTCTCACCAGCCCTCTTTCTCTCCCTGCAGCATCCAGCGAGTTGCGGTGTGGGTCCTGGAAAACTATTACCACGACTTCCCAGTCTACAACCCGGCCCTCCTCAACCTGCCCAAGTCAGTCCTGTCCAAGAAGATGTCTGGGTTCAAGGTGTACTCGCTTGGCGAAGGTGAGCAGCCTCGTGCCCTTGGCCACATAGGCGTGAAGCTCAGACCAAGGATCCGCCTCACCAAGTCCCGTTTATTCCAGGGGTGGGTAACTTGTGACCCTCCAGTTGTTTCGGACAAGAAGAAAGGGAGAAACAGGTTCTCGGGATGCAAGGAATCCTTTATATCAAAGCCCGATGCGTTTCGGCCTGTGTTCTTTCAAAGGCCTTCCTCAGGGGGCTGAAATATTAAAAGCGCGTTAAGTTACATTTGTGGGATAACACAGAAATGTATTTGTATTTTAAGGGTAATTAGGCACATTGTTCATGTATCAAAGTCTTAAAACGCTTAATATTGCCTGGACGCACTAGGGCCTTTACACATGTAGAATAATAAAAGCATAATTTCCATATGATTTTATTATTACTCATGTGCCTTCAGGCAATATCAAAAGTTGTTGTTATTATTATTATTTCTTACCCACCTCTCCGTCTGGATCGAGGCGGGGAACAAGATTTACATATGGGCATAGGTCCCCTGGGACAATGGGCCTAATGAACCTGAAAATATAAATATATTTCTGTGTTAATGCGTTTTTAATATTTCAGCCCTCCGAGGAAGGCCTTTGAAAGAACGCAGGCCGAAACGCGTCGGGCTTTGAAATAAAGAATTCCTGTTTCTTCCTTTTTTTCTGTCCTGCTTTGGACGCTCTCCTCCCTTTGGATTTTCCCTCCAGGTGTTTTGGACTACAGCTCCCATAATCCCTCAACATTGGCCAGGGCTGATGGGAGTCGGAGTCGGCCATGTTTTGGCCTACAACTGCCAGTGTCTCTGTTCCCTGCTATACTTGAACTGGAGGCGGGGGGCTGAACCTGGCCTGCGGAAGCGCTGCCCTGGCACTGAGCTACGAATCGCCCCCGGGGCTTCCTCTCGGCCCCTGTTGCCTCTTTCCCACAGTGGTTGCGCACGATGGCAATAACTGGGCCAAGCTAGACAGCAGGCGGCGATGGGGGAGCGCTGTTTAAACTCCGCTCTGCCACTACTTCCTGCCTCCCACCTCAACACACACACGTTCAATATATTTATATACTTGATTTTGTTCTGACTTTATACTGTTAGTTTTACCCTGCCCAGTGCCTGTTTACCCTACCCTGTGCCTGTTTGCATTCTCTTCCCCTCCTTATTGTTTTATTATGATTTTATTAGAATGTAAGCCTATGCGGCAGGGTTTTGCTATTTTATTGTTTTACTCTGTACAGCACCATGTACATTGATGGTGCTATATAAATTAATTAATTAATAATAATAATAATAATAATAATAATAATAATAATTGCAAGCAAGAAAATTCCCTTACAATAATATGAAAGCTGGGGTGGGTGGGGTTTATTTATTTATATTCATTTATTTATTTATTTATTTATTGCATTTCTATACCGCCCAATAGCCAGAGCTCTCTGGGCGGTTCACAAAAATTAAAAACATTCAAAGTATAAAACAACAGTATAAAACCATAATATAAAATACAATATAAAAGCTCAACCCGATAAAAACAGCAGCAATGCAAAATTACAAATTTAAAACACCAAGTTAAAATTTATTGATAGACTGTTAAAATGCTGGGAGAATAAAAAGGTTTTCACCTGGCGTCTAAAAGCATATAATGTAGGTGCCAAGCGAACCTCCTTAGGGAGCTCATTCCACAGCCAGGGTGCCACAGCAGAGAAGGCCCTGCTCCTCCTGGTAGCCACCTGCCTCACTTCCTTTGGCAGGGGCTCGCGGAGAAGGACCCCTGAGGATGACCCCTTAGGCAGGTACATACGGAAGGAGGCGTTCCTTCAGATAGCCTGGCCCCAAGCCGTTTAGGGCTTTAAATGTTAATACCAGCACTGTGAATCGGGCCCGCACCTGGACTGGCAGCCAATGTAGCTGGAAAAGGACTGGCATGATGTGGTCTAGCCGGCCAGTCCCTGTTAGTAAACGGGCTGCCCTGTTTTGTACCAGTTGAAGTTTCCAGACCATTTTCAAAGGCAGCCCCACGTATAACGCATTGCAGTAATCCAAACGAGAGGTTATCAGAGCATGGATCACTGTAGCTAGGCTATCTCCGTCCAGATAAGGGCGTAGTTGGTATATCAGCCTAAGCTGATAAAAGGTGCTCTTTGCCACTGAGTTCACCTGTGCCTCCAGTGACAGTTCTGGATCCAAGAGAACCCCCAAACTACGGACCCAATGGGGGAGTGCAACCCCATCCAGGACAGGGCAAACATCACCTCGCCGAACAGATGAACCACCCGCTAACAGTGCCTCCGTCTTGTCTGGATTGAGTCTTGATTTTTGATTTTCTTTAGCAGGGGAAGAGGTGCTTGCCCATCCCTCTGCCTGCAGCTGGCCTTTCCGCAGACTGACTTTCTGTCTCCCCGCCCTCGACCCCGATCCACCCTGCCCTCCCCAACCTGGTGCTTTCCTACTCATTTGACTTCCACTTCTGGAGTTCCACTCCTCGGTGGGCGAAGGGGTGATGGGGGAGGTTTGCAGCAGGCACAAGAAGGCGCCTCTTTGGTTCTCTGCTTTGCACGCAACCGGGGCAGGCAACTGGGGCCCTGCGGTTTTCTCTGATTGGGACCTCGGCTGCCAAAGGGCGGGGCTTGGGGGTGTGGGGGTGGCACTCAGACTGCCAGGCCGCAGCAGGGCAGAATGTCTGGAGACGGACCCCCACAGTCCTTTGTGACGGCCCTCCTTCCCTGCACTTCTCCCATCCTGCAGAAAACACAACCAACAACTCGACCAGCCAGTCCCGGGCCGTCATCGCCGCAGCCGCCCGGAGGCGGGACAACAGCCACAATGAGTATTACTACGAGGAGGCGGAGCACGAGCGCCGGGTGCGCAAGCGGAGGGCCAGGTACGTCCTCCCGGGAAGGCAGGCGGGCCTCCGTTCCTGCGCTCCTGCCGTGGAGAAGAAACTGAGCCCCCCCCCGCCTCATTGAGATGTACAGTGCAAGCTCCTCGAGGAGCAGACTCCGTTGCCTTCGCTCTGTGAGGTGTTGCCTGCTTTGGTGCGATGTCAATAACAAAATGTCAATGACTGTTAATGTAAAAATTGGTGTGTCGGAGTGGGAGGGTACTTCCCCCGTGACGTGTCGGCTCCCTGCGTGCTGTTTGTTTTATAAACTGAGGACTGTTCAAACATGCCTGCCCCCTCGGGCGCCCACAGGATGAAGTGGAACAGCCCGGGAAAACCTGTTCTTTATTTATTGCATTTATATCCTGCCTCCTCCTCTCCATTTTATCCTCACAACAACGACCCTGTGAGGTAGGTTGGGCTGAGAGTCCGAGACTGGCCCAAAGTCACCCTGTGGGTTTCTATGGCTGAGTGGGGACTAGAACCCGGATCTCCCAACTCCCAGTCCAGCAGTCTAACCATTACACCACACTGGCTCATGTTGTGGATCGCTTCCTTGTCAAATGTGTGCACAAACTGGAGTCTGCATTGATTTAGAGCAGTGGTTCTCAACCTTCCTAATGCCGCGACCCTTTAATACAGTTCCTCATGTTGTGGTGACCCCCAACCATAAAATTATTTTCGTTCTTCTCTACACGATCCATTGTCATGGGATGGTTTGCTAATTATGAAAATAATACATAACAATAGCTTTAATAATACAAGAGATGATACATGACATAGTTCAGTCAATACAGTTTCCTAAGACCATCGGAAATATGTGTTTTCCGATGGTCTTAGGCGACCCCTGTGAAAGGGTCATTCGACCCCCAAAGGGGTCCTGACCCACAGGTTGAGAACCGCTGATTTAGAGCAACCTTTGGACACGGACGCCGGCAGCCACAGAATTGGCTGGATAAGTCCAGTTGCGGTTTCGCCTCGAACCTCCTCCTCTTGCACCTATCTGTCCCTTACGTTTCTCAGGCCATCACGGATTCTGCTCCTCTTCCTCCTGGGCTCTCTGTCTCCTGGGACCACTTCCCAGGTGGCCACGCAAAGCTGCTCCTGTCCATGGGGCCTGCGTGAGGCTATAATCCCAGCCAAAGGAACAACTTCCCCTTCTCTCACAGAAGCTGGACTGCCAATCTTCTGACAGCTTTTGTTCTCGGAGAAGGTGAAACGTCGGTGAACGTTCTGTGCTGTCGCGCCCAGCCCAGCCAATCAGTGCCAGAGGCTTCACTGCCACCAGCCCATGCATTCTCAGTTGTCTGGCTTTCTCCTTCCTCCATCCTCTCTCGTCGCAGTGGCTATTGGGGTGGGGGTGGGGTGGGGAAAGTTGGAGTTTTGCAATCCACTGCTTACGATCATGCGTCCCCTCTCGTCACCGCAGGCTGGTGGTGGCTGTGGAGGAGGCCTTCACGCACATCAAGCGGCTCCAGGAGGAGGACCAGAAGAACCCGCGGGAGATCATGGACCCACGAGAGGCGGCCCAGGCCATCTTCGCCTCCATGGCCCGGGCCATGCAGAAGTACCTGCGCACCACCAAGCAGCAGCCGTACCACACGATGGAGAGCATCCTGCAGCATCTGGAGTTCTGCATCACCCATGACATGACGCCCAAGGTGAGGCGACGAGGAGGGTCTCCAACTGTGAAGGGCCTTGAAGGCTTTAAGGGGGGTTCTTGGCCAGCAAACGCTGTGGCAATCTTATGTGTTTGGGCTGGGGGTCCAGTGGTTACGGATAGCACTGTGTCGCTTTGGCGCGTTCTCCATTGAGTGGAATCCTAGTTGGAAGGGGCCATTGGGGTCATCAAGCCCACCCCCTGCTCAGTGCAGGAACTAGAGTAGAGTAGTGGAGCCCTGCTGGATCTGGCCAAGGCCTGGCCAGTGTCCTGATAACCATCTGGACGCCCCTAGTTGAGGCGTGAAAGCGACTCTCCCCTCCTGCCTGCTTATTATCCCCCAGCGCCTGGCATTCAGAGACATGCTGTTTATTAAACAGATGACTGTTTATTATTTCTTCCATTCAAGATCTTTTTCTCCTGTTAATCAGCCAAAGAGGGTCCCAGAAGAGCTTATGTGTCATTAGTAAAACCTCTCCATCCCTGCCCACAAGGACTTGACACACAAGGAGAAAAGAATGGGGAGGGAAGAGGAAAGCATAAGGTTTTCATCGGGGCTGGTGGAATGGCCCCGTCTCCCGCTCTCACCGCCCTCCATCCTTTTAGCTATTATGAATAATAGGCCAGGGCTTCGGTACTCTCATGAGGCCCAGGAATCCCACACCACACGCTTTTTGATCACAGAATAATGAACAAACAGCTGTTGTGGTTATTTTTATTATTCATTTTGATTTGACTTTATTTTTGCTGTTTAGTTTAGTTTTTTGTTTATAAAGGTTTTCTACAGAGTAAACACAGAAAGGCAAATGCTATTTTGGGCTGCATTAATAGAAGCATAGCTTCCAAATCGGTGAGGTCCTGGTTCCTCTCTATTCGGCCCTGGTTAGGCCTCATCTAGAGTATTGCGTCCAGTTCTGGGCTCCACAATTCAAGAAGGACGCAGACAAGCTGGAGCGTGTTCAGAGGAGGGCAAGCAGGATGATCGGGGGTCTGGAAACAAAGCCCTATGAAGAGAGACTGAAAGAACTGGGCATGTTTAGCCTGGAGAAGAGAAGATTGAGGGGAGACATGATAGCACTCTTCAAAGACGTAAAAGGTTGTGCCACAGAGGAGGGCCAGGATCTCTTCTCGATCCTCCCAGAGTGCAGGACACGGAATAACAGGCGCAAGTTAAAGGAAGCCAGATTCCAGCTGGACATCAGGAAAAACTTCCTGACTGTTAGAGCAGTGCGACAATGGAATCAGTTACCTAGGGGGGTTGTGGTCTCTCCCACACTAGAGGCCTTCAAGAGGCAGCTGGACAGCCATCTGTCAGGGATGCTTTAGGGTGGGTTCCTGCATTGAGCAGGGGGTTGGACTCGATGGCCTTGTAGGCCCCTTCCAACTCTGCTATTCTCTCGTGCTTCAAATACAAAGACTGTTGGGGTTGTTGTTGTTGTTGTTATTGTTATGAACTCATTTGCTTTGTTAGCCACCATGGATGACCAACTGAAAGGTGGGGCATAAATATTTTCCATAATTCAACAAACCTTAAAATATAACTGGTTTTGGATGTTTGGGTTTGAGCTAGGCCACAGTTCTCTGCTCGCCCACAAACCACTGCATGACAGAAGTGTCCCGAGACCAGTTGGAATTGGAAGCACCGTTAGGCTTAGACCACGTTGCTCCACCCCCAGTACCATTGCCTGTGAAGAGGGCGGCGAAGCCGGTGGTGGGCATTTCAGCTCAGCACTGATTAAGCTCCTTGAGGGGGCGGGGCTTTCCTCTCATCCACCCTACGTGCTTTTTAAAATACATTAATTGGTGGTGCAATTTGTCTGTGAGCTTTTAGAATCGTGGCTGGTGTTAGATATTTGAACTTCAAATAAGACAGCATCCATTGGACACTGAAGTTTTTGCCCCCAAATAATGGTTGCTCCGGCCCCTTCTGAGCTGGATGACAGTTAAGAAGAGCCCTGAGGCTGGATCAGATCAAGGGTCCATCTAGTCCAGCACTCTGTTCACACAGCATTCAGCCAGCTATTGACCAGAACACGGTGCAACAGCACCTTCCCACCCATGTTCCCCAGCAGCTGGTGTACATAGGAATACTGCCTCTGAACCAGGAGGTAGCCATCAGGGCTAGTAGCCATGGATAGCCTTCAGGAATTTATCCAACCCCCTTCTAAAGCCATCCAAATTGGGGGCCATCGCTACATCTTGTGGAAGCGAACTCCATAGATTAATTATGCGCTGTGTGGAGAAGTCCTTCTTTTTATTAGTCCTGAATCTCCCACCCATCAGCTTCATGGGATGATGACCCCATGGGTTTCTAGTGTTTTGAGAGAGGGGGAAAAGTGTCTGCCTCTCCACATTCTCCACACCCAACATAGTTTTGTCCCCCTCTATCCTATCACCCGTTCTACTTGCCTTTTTCCTAAGGCCTTCTCTTTTCCTTCCCTGCAGGCCTTCCTCGAACGATATCTGGCCGCTGGGCCCACCATCCAGTATCACAAGGACCGCTGGCTGGCCAAGCAGTGGACTCTGGTCAGCGAAGAGCCGGTGACCAACGGCTTGAAGGACGGGGTGGTCTTTGTCCTGAAACGCCATGACTTCAGCCTGGTGGTGAGCACCAAGAAAATCCCCTTCTTCAAGCTCTCCGAGGAGTTTGTGGACCCCAAATCGCACAAGTTTGTGATGCGGCTTCAGTCGGAGACCTCGGTGTGAACTGCAGCTGGGGCGAAGGGCTTGGCTGCTGGGGAACAACCTTCTGCAAGGGGGGCAGCCTGGCGCGCAACGTCTGTCTCTTTGGGGTTTGGGTGAGGTGGCCGAGCGTGCCAGGAGGCCTTCCTGGAGTTTACGTCCATGTTGCTGCGTCTTCAGATGTCGGCGTTGACCACTCCGTCCGTCCCTTCCCGTTTGCAAGTTCTTCACGGCGCGAGGGGAGGGGAGGGGAGGGGGCGCTCCCTTTCCCACCCCTTCCAGTTTCCACGCTCTCAAGTCCCAGTTTTGTTAGAGATCCTCCAGGAGCTCACGAGGTTTGCAGACGGACAGGACCTCCTCTGCTCTCTCCTCCCTGCCCCAATGATAACGCTTGAAAGTTACGGTGCCAAATTCTAAGGGCTAATTCCGTTCACTGTCTTCACCAGCATCTCCAAATGCCGTTGGGTTTGAGGAGCCTTTTTGAATGTCCTTTTTTTTTTTTTTCTTTTTTACAAAACAACAACAACAACAACAACAACATACCAACCAGCTAACCTCACAGTCCTGACCTTGGAAACGTCACCTGATGCTGTCGTTCTTCTCTTCATCTCTGAGTTCCGACTCGACTTGCACAAGATGTTGTGAAGCGTTATAAAAGAGAAATGCCTATTGGTGGTAGGCTGTAGCTGCTATTTTTTTTAAAAAAACTTTCCATCCTGATGTAGCACATGCAAAAACACGCCAGCTGGACCTCCCGGTTTTAGCAAGTCCAGTACACAGACATCCTGTTTCAACCTTTTCTGGTGTCTTTGTCCAGCTCAACTTTCTAAACACACACAAAAGATACACGTAGGAAGGGGGGGTTTTTTTGGGTAAAGTTTTAAAATGGTGACTTCTTCTTCTTCTTTTTTTTTTTTAAGATACTGATCCTTGTACTTTTTAAAGAAATCCTGTGTGTTGTAAATAGTTGCTCCTCAATTTCTCTGTGGTTTGAGCCCTGCTTTGACTTGAAGGCAGATACTCAAGTGCGTCGGTGTTCCCGTTCATTTTGGCGAGATTTGGTGGTGGTGGTGGTGGGTTAGTAGTCCTTGGAAGCCCTCAGCCAAAAGCCGTGAATTGCAAAATTCTGGGACTCCCTTGTTCTCCATCTTGGTTTTGTTCCACCATCTTGTTGTTTTGTTTGTTTAAAAAACAAAACAAAGAACAGGTCTGGGATTCTCCCCTTAGACTGGTTGGAGAATTCTGTCCAGTGTGAGGGGTGGTCAATTCATGGCTTTGTTCTTTGTGGCCGTTAGCCTTGTCCTGGACAGGGTGCCTTGGCTCCATCTTGAAGAGCTTTGGAGGGAGAGACCAGTGTCTAGAGACACCCGTCCACTGTCAGGTGAAGGTGCAGCCTGCCCTGAGGTGGGGAAGGCAGCCACACGAGCTGCCACCTGCAGCCCCCCAATCAGGGCCTGAAGCCGTTCGGAATTCCACCAGCACCCCCTGATGCTTTTGAGTGATCCAAGAACAAAGATGCTGATTGGCTGGCTGCCATTGGGGACTGGGAAGGATGAGGTCACAATGGGTTGAAAATCTCTTTGTCCTTTTGGTGTCCTAAATATGGATTCCCTCCCCCCCCCCCGTATTTTTTTTTAGTTAACTTTTCTGGAAGAAATCCTTTTTGTTATGGGGATACCTCAGGCGTTTTACTGACGGGGTTGTTTCTATGGCAGTGCTGCAGTTCCAATTCCTCTAATTATTTTTAAATGCTACTTTCGAAAACGAAATAGGGCCAGGTTGCTCTCAAACGGATGGCAGCTTTGGCACTCAGCAGTTCTTGGAGGCTGTTTGGAGCCGTGTCCTTCTTTTGGGGGAGAGGGTCTGCTTGAGGCTTTGGGGTGAGGATGTTGGGTGAGACACCTCGGATTGCATCACTGTGATTTTTACATTTTATTTCCCTGATTTTTTTTAAAAAATGCTTTTAAATAATAATATTTAAAATATTATTTACAATTGGCGTGCATGCAGCACCTGGTGAAATTCCCTCTTCATCACAACCGTTAAAGCTGCAGAAGCCCTGCCCTCTTTTGTACCTGGTCCCTCTAGCTCTAACTGTTGTGATGCAGAGGGAATTTCACCTGGTGCTGCATGCATATAAAGGACACCTGCTGAAATTCCCTTTTCTAGGCAAGTGTTAAAAATACAGGAGCCTGGTCCTCCTTTGCATATGGTCACCCTACTCTGACTTTGGTTCTCATTCTTCCACCTACTACTTTTGCCACCTGAAACCCATGGCAGCATCTCCTCCACTCTCTCCTTTTGACTTCGCTTACGATACACACACACACACACACACACTTAATCTGGCACTGGGGGTATTAAGACCTCTGCCAAGGTCATGAACGATGACTGATTGCTGGGTAGCAGCCCCTTGAAACTTCATTGCATGGAGATGTGTCCTCTGTAGCTACTGACAATGGCACAAGCCAGTCACAGCTGTTCTTTAAACCTAGAGAAAGTAACGCGAGAACCAGTTCTGTACACACGAACCCTAGAGCAACAGATGCGTGACCAATGATTGGGTGATTCCCATGACTTAGTCAAGGGCTTCATGTGAACCACTAACGACCCATTCCTGTCGCAGTTATGTGGCTGTCTTGGGTGATATTTTCTCCAGTTAGTTGTGCGGCCTTCCAGAGATGGTTGGGCCATCATATGATGGAAGCTACAAATATCTGGAAATGTTCACAAGTCGAGTGCTTCTCTGTCCTGGAAGAACTAAGCGAGGAGTCTTTCATCCCTTTCCTTTCCTTTCCTTTCCGCGAACCAGTCAAGACCTTACTTGATTTGTCCATTCTTGCATGCCCGGCCCTTCCAGATGATGGAACCTCTCTGCCATTTCACATTATCACAAAGAAAACTCAGCAGGCTTTTATCACAAGTGTGATTTTGACACAAGACCCCTCGTTTGAACTGAACATGTAAAATATAGGCCGTCATTCTCCCCAATCCCCCCAGCCTCAAAAACACACACACTGAATCTAGAAAAATATTTTGGTTTTGTTTTGGTTTTTATTTTTAAGACAGAGTTGAAAAACCTTGTGCATGCATGTAGAAAATTGTAAAATGTAAATTGTTTTTTAATATATAAAATTTCGTTTTTACAGTTTGCAGTGGTACTAAGCATTATGGCAATGTTAGTAAGTTTTTTTTTCATAAATATAGGAAGTAAAACTGTACATTTTTAAATAAAATAAACCCCTTTTGGAACTTCTGCTATTCCTTTTCTTTGTTTCTTTTTCTTTCACTAGTTCCTTCCGAAATGTGCGAGTGAAGTGTAAGGTTGAGCTACTTCTTTATCACTCGGCCAGCCGCGTTCCCCATTGGAATCTAAAAGCATCTGACACCATTTCAGAGTTATCAGAGCCAGTTACTCAGTGCAATATAAGGAACCCCGTTTGTGCTCTGTGGGAACTGGTGGTAATTTACTGACAGGCGCAGGGCAGAGTGACCGGTAACGGTAAGACTGCAGATCAACTTTACCAATGGAGAACCGAGGCTCTCAGACAGTCACCTGTCCAAAGCCATTCCGAGAGTTCGCTTGTGACATTGGTATTTGAAGTGCAACGTATTATTTGCTGCACCATCAGTGGATTCAGGCAGTTCAGATGCGTTTTTCCAGCCTTCCCCAACCTGACGCTCTCCAGATGTGCTGACCAATGGTCATGCCGGCTGGCAATGATGGAAATGGCTGTCCCAGACATCTGGAGAGTAGGTTGGTGATGAATGCATCACTAAGGTACTTCCACAACAGATGGCTGTGATAAAAACGGGATAAACGCTCCAAGGTGGGAAGCGAATCAGCACGGGTGATAAGCAAGGGGCTGCGGTGCCGGGATTCCGCGTGTCTGATTCGCTACGGCTGTTTTTATGCTTCTTAAAATGTACACCAGCGTACTTCTGCACAAAGTGGCAAAGAGCAACGCTCTCCCCAAAGCCTCTTCTGAAAGCTTTTGCCGACTGAGTGCAGGGCTAACCAGCCAATGTGTTAACTGGTTAATTAAACGCCATTACAGGCCCCAGAGGGTCTGTCTGTGGCGGGGCGGGAAAGCAATCAATATACAGGCCGCATCACTGAACACAGTGGCTGTGCGGCGAAATCGTCACTGTCCTAGGGCAGCTTTCCTTCCTCTCTGTCCTTGCCATCATCATGGAACCATTTGGCTTTCCAGTTCTCCTTGATCAATTGTAGCCAAGCGGGAGATTCGAGCAGCCTTTGCCAACTGTGCTTGACTACAACTCCCAAGCATCTCCAACCAGTACGATCAATGACTGCTTACTGGGGATAAAGGGATTTGTAGTCCAACACATCTGGAAGGGGGGAGGCTGGCTTACCATATAGAGAAAAAGCAGCAAGGGAGTTTGCTGCACACCAGTCGGGTGTTGAGTATTGATCCCAGGATCTGCAAAGGCTCTGGCAGGATGAATACACAGCTGTCTTCCGTCCAAAGACTCAACTCAGTTTGGGAAGGGGGGAGCAATAAAACAATGTCTCATTTTCGACTAAAACTATTTTTAGAGAGACGGTCGGATACAGGGGTTTAGACATTAAAATGCAAAACAACGTGTGTGTGGAAAAGGAGGGGGAAGGGGAAGAGCCCTGATTCATAAATGCAGATTTATGGAAATGAAATGAGACGCCTTTAAGCCAGGTTGGCAGCAGGCTGAGAAAGGTTTAGAGAGGAATTCAGGGTCTGTCTGAAAAAGCTGTCAACAAGCACACGTTGGAAGTCTTTTATTTGTGGCATATCTGCTGAAATTTGGTTAATCTACATTTGTACGTGAGATGTTTATACTCCAGTATTTCAGGGCTGTGCTTGTAATACCTCAAAGAACACCAGAAGAGCCCAGAGACTGGTTCAGACTCACGGCCCATCTAGTCCAGTTCACACAGTGGCCGACCAGATCATAGAATCATAGAATCATAGAATAGTAGAGTTGGAAGGGGCCTACAAGGCCTTCAAGTCCAACCCCCTGCTCAATGCAGGAATCCACCCTAAAGCATCCCTGACAGAGGGTTGTCCAGCTGTCTCTTGAAGGCCTCTAGTGTGGGAGAGCCCACATGAAAGCCACAAGCAGGACATGGTGCAACAGCAACCCTCTCGCCCATGTTCCCCAGCAACTGGTGCACATGGGTGTACTGCCTCTGATACAAGAGATAGCACATAACCATCAGGGCTAGTAGCCATGGCTAGCCTTCTCCTCCAGGAATGTATCTAACCTGCTTTTAAAGCCATCGAAATGCATGGCCATCACTACATCTTGTGGCAGTGAGTTCCATAATTTAACTATGCGCTGTGTGAAGAAGGACTTCCTTTTATTTATCCTGGATCTCCCACCAATCAGCTTCATGGGATGACTCTGGGTTCTAGTATCTTGAGGGAGGGAGAAAAATGTGCTCTCCCACACTAGAGTCATTCAAGAGGCAGCTGGGCAGTCATCAGTCAGGGAAGGTGGATTCCTGCATTGAGCAGGGGGTTGGACTCGATGGCCTTAGAGGCCCCTTCCAACTCTGCTATTCTATGATTCTATGTCTCACTATCCACATTCTCCACACCAGGCATCATTTTGTACAAGTATTTCCACAGCAAGGACCACTGCCCAAGAATCCCGGCTGAAACCTTTGCTCCCCCCCGATTGATTGATAGATAGATTGATTGCATTTCTATACCACCCAATAGCTGAAGCTCTCTGGGTGCTTCACAAAAAAATAACCTTGCCTGCATGTATTCTTCCATAGCTTGTTTGGCATGATACAGCATCCAAGAGAGACTCCCTCCTTTTGGCCTTTATGTTGAAAAACACACTCGTGCTAAAATATACAGGGGCTGAAAGGAAGATGCATTGGGGTGTGTGTGTTGGGGTTGTGGCTGCTGGCCACGCTCCATACCAGCTGGGCATTTGGGGAGCATGAGAAGGGATGTTACTTGCCTACCAATGTAGATGTAGACTTAAAATGCTGTCACACAGAGGAGGGCCAGGATCTCTTCTCGATCCTTCCAGAGTGCAGGACACGGAATAACAGGCTCAAGTTAAAGGAAGCCAGATTCCAGCTGGACATCAGGAAAAACTTCCTGACTGTTAGAGCAGTATGACAATGGAACTAGTGACCTAGGGAGGTTGTGGTCTCTCCCACACTAGAGGCCTTCAAGAGGCAGCTGGACAACCACCTGTCGGGGATGCTTTAGGGTGGATTCCTGCATTGAGCAGGGGGTTGGACTCGATGACGTTGTAGGCCCCTTCCAACTCTGCTATTCTATAATTCTATGTCCTCCATACACATGGGGGTGGGTGTCCCCACCAACAAAGAAGAAGTGCCAGTCCTGCATATCTGTAAGTACATAAGCCCCCTTTTTACACTCACCATCTGCACAACAAGCAGGGCGCATGACCATCATTCCTGAACATGTGAGAATCTGGGCCCTGAATGGCCTGGTGCCTTAATTTGCTCCCTGTGCATGCCTTTGCATTGCCCCAGAGCGGCTTTCCCCAACCTGGTGTTCTCCAGGTGTGTTGGACTGCAGCTCTCACTATGGCCATGCTGGCTGGGAATGATGGGATCTGTAGTCCAAACTATCTGGAGGGCACCAAGTTGGGCATAGTAGCACTAGAGAGGAGATGCATCCCCTACTCCACCAGCAGGTTTAGCTTCTAGAGGTCCTGGGAAGCAAGCAAAATCTCGAAGGTGGGAGAAAAACTCAAAACAGGGCTACTGGCGTTACCAAACGCCCTGGCAAAGGTAGAAGTTGGGACCGTGATTTCCCGGGAAAGGGGCTGACTGTCCCTGGCACACAGGGAGAGGTGGAGCAGAGGCGTAATTAAGATTATAATGAAGAAAGGTAATGAATTCAGAAGAGAATTAATCATAATTCAGCCAGAAAATGCACTATTTGCATTTTGTGGGGTGTGAGTTTAGTGCTTTGTGCAAATGCTCCTGATAAAGGAGCACGGTTTGCATGTGTGGATGCTGAATTTCAAAGTTTTGAAAGCTTAAATCTACGAACTTGTTACGTTTGTTTAAACCGGGGGAAGGGAACTCGTAGCCCTCCAGATGTTGGGCTGCAACTCCCATCTGCCCCAGCCAGCATAGCCAACAGCACAGGAAGATGGGAGCTCCAGTCCAACGTTATTTCCCATCCCTGGTTTAAACGAGAGTTTCCTCTTCCTTGGTGGAGGCTCCCATGTCAGTGGGGCAATGAACCCACTCCAAGCGTTGCGCCTTGGAGGGGCCCTTTAGAGATCTGGCTGAAACCTGGCGTGGATTCATTGATCCGCTGCCATCGGAGCCACCGGCCTCCACAGCCCTGATCCCCTCACAGGCCTGTCACCCTCCTCGGGCTGCTTCATGGTGGGTGCAGCCTGCCAGTTCCACTTCACAATGAACTAAAAAACACAAGGCCACAATTAAAAACCATTGGAAACTTTGGAAATGATCAGAGCACAGTTTAGAGTGGCAGGGAGTCCCAGGAGAAAAAGAAGAGTGAGATTAGAAGAGGAAGAGGAAGAGGAGGAAGACGACGATGACAAAGAGGAGGAGGAGGAGGAGGAGGAGGAGGAAGAAGACGATGAAGACAAATGGCCAATACGTCCTGTGGTGCGTGCCTTTAAGGTGTGTAAAAAAGGTCTTCAGCTGCTCTGTATCAAGTGGACCAGGGTGACCCTCTCTGGTTAGGGAAGTCCAAACTTTTCCTGTATTATCTTGGAGAATTAAATAGTAAAGAGAGGCTAGAGGTTTCCGTATCACGAGTTGGCCTGTCTCCAGCATTTACTATGATTAGCAATTGCTCTCCAAGGTGCCCGGTCAAAAGGCCTTTCCTAGTTCCACACCCTGAGACCTCTTTAACGGCGGGATGTAAGAGCCTGAACCGAGAGTCTGAAGTGGGAATCACATCTGGCTTGGGGGCCGATCCTGCGTACCCAAGACGGCCTGGTCTTCGTTGATGGGCGACGCCTCCGTCGCTTCCAGGGCCTCCTCAGGAATCGCCGTGAAGGCCTGCAGTGGAAGAACAGAAGAAATACAAACGCCTCGCCTGGAAAAGGAACATGGAGGCCACATTGGGAGCCGAGAGCTTCGGAAGCAGGGGCATCCCCAGGCTTTTCTTGTGCTGGAAGTCTGCCCAATACTGATTTGGTTTAGTTAGAAGGACTAGCAGAGCCAGAGAGACTGAGGAGGAAGAGCCAGGAAAGGGCAAGGAGTCACCTCATGGCAACGGGCACCCTGGTGACAGCCATGCTGCTTGCAAGCGGGTTTCCACCCTCTCCAGCGAAACTGGGATGGCGGCCAAGCAGCCCTTGTCTCATCCCTCTAGGGCCGTCTTTCATGCTCCAAAGGTGTCCCGTCTCTTATTGGCCAAGTGCCACAGTACTGCACAAGGGACTGGGCACGTCTGAAAGGAAGCTGGCCTTCCGTCCCTGTCATGGGGCGCTACGAAACCAAGTTACCTCACGGGAAGAGTCCAGCCGGGCAATCTCAGCAGGGTCTTCCTCGTCGTCAGAGTCTGCAAATCAGAGCCAAAGATTAGCAATGACCTCGAACCGAGCCTCAGCTCTGAGCATCTGCTCCCCACGATCCGGGGAATGTAAGTCCTCGCCTGCCTTACAGAAGTCCTCATGAAGATTATTGCTGTAATATATCTGGAGCCCATTTCAAGGTGCTACATGGTATGCCTTTACTGCTATTTATTCATTCCGTTTATGAGTCATCCTGTAGCTAAAGCTTTCAGATCTACAGTCCGAAACAACTTGGGACCAGGATAGTTGGGAGAACTCTGCCCCTTCCCCTACCAACCTGCCCGGTCACTGAGGTCATCCGAGGGCATGCTCCTGGTGCTTCCACATAGACCTATTGCCCGATTAGAGTCCACCAGGGGAAGAGCCTTCAGCGTGGTGGCCCCCCTCCTATGGAACTGCCTGCCTCTGGAGGTCAGGCAGGCGCCAACTTTGTATTCCTTCCAGCGCCTCCTCAAAACATTGTTCCAGGAAGCCTTCCCTTAACGTCCAGCCAGTTTATTTTGCACTTTGTTTCTTTTTAAAATGTGCTTTTAATGTGTTTTTATTCTGTTTTTATTCTTATTTTATTTTGTCCACCGCTCTGAAATTCTGAATGGGGAGCGGTATATAAATATTGTAAATGAATAATAAATGATAAAATTACACACTACACTGGCAAAAAGAATTTCATTTAATAGCAGCAACAGCGACACTTTTAAACCCAGTTTTAAAAGGAAAGGTTAATCTCAAAGCCACTGAGATATACTGAAGGGCCCTTTTAAAGCACAGCAGACGATGCTTCTGGAAGGAGAGAAGCAATGCAGATACTTAGTAGTCTAAACACAGGCTTCCACCATGGTTAGCTGCCCTTTGAAAAGCTCCCTGATAGGATGAGCTATAGCCTCTCTTGCATAGACTCATACCTGAAGATTCATAGATCGATGCCGTGCTGCTGTGGCTTCCTGTGTTAAAAAAAAAAGGTGAGGGGAGGGTAATTTAATTTAATACATGGAGCAAATTTCTTTTATGAGTACTTGTGCATTTTTCTATAATAGCAGTATTTATTTTCTAGAGATGTTAGGGGAAGGTCTAAAAATAGAATGCATCCTTTTTCAAGGCCTTGAAGGATGGAAGAGCATCCAATTAAGTTATATCCACCTGCCAGAGAACTTTAATCAAGCAGCCTTAATGGGTGCAGCACAATATTGTTTTTTTCAGGGCTGCAACTGGTGCTTGAATTTGCAGTGGAGGACAGTCAGTCTAGGCCAGCGGATGCTGCAGGACTGGGAGGGCACAGTGAGGTGAGCGCCCGCCCGCCCGCCCGCCTGCCCACCAGGGCGTTCTGCTCCCCTCCCTCCGCGCACAGCATTATCGTTGTGTAAAGTGCACAAAGACAGTTGGGGCCGACTGACTTGCTCAAGTATCAGCATGGCTGGGGTCCTTGCACACACCACCTAGAAAATTAAAACGTGGTGCGCATGCCGTCCAAGACATTCCGATAAGCCGGAAAAACGGGATCTGGGACACTGATCTTTTTAGTAGTTGGAATACAGTTAATCTTTAATTTTTAAACTATTTAATCCACCTTCCGCCCACAAAGGGGCTTCCCTCAAGAGGAAGGTTATGACGTTTAGCTCATAATTAAGGCCCTACAGAGAATTATAGAATAGCAGAGTTGGAAGGGGCCTACAGGGCCATCGAGTCCAACCCCCTGCTCAATGCAGGAATCCACCCTAAAGCATCCCTGACAGATGCTTGTCCAGCTGCCTCTTGAATGCCTCTAGTGTGGGAGAGGCCACAACCTCCCTAGGGAACCAGTTCCATTGTCGTACTGCTCTAACAGTCAGGAAGTTTTTCCTGATGTCCAGCCGGAATCTGGCTTCCTTTAACTTGAGCCCGTTATTCCGTGTCCTGCACTCTGGGAGGATCGAGAAGAGATCCTGGCTATTCAAGCCAAGCTATTCATTGGACGGGACTGGGAAAGCTTCCTACAGCTGTGCCGTTCTCAGATTCGTGGGTTTGCAGTGAATACCTAGCGACCTGCCTGATCCCTTGCACTTCTGAGTTTCTATTGTATGGAAACCTCCAGCCCCAAAGGAGTGTGTGTGCTCGCCCAGCATTGCTCATGAGCATTTGAACTGACCGGGGAGCAAAGTTCCTTGCAACGCAAGGATTCACAGCCCAGCTTCAGTGAGAAGGGGACCGTGGTCAGTGTGGCTCTTGCTAGGGAAACGACCCGTGATGACGTCTCACCTCCTCCTCTCTTTCGTCTGTACATGAAGAACAGGCCAAGCAACAGAACAAGAACTATCAAAAGTGGGATGATGTATTTCGCATAAAAGGATGCAGGGAGTCCTTGGCTGAGAGAAGGCGGATCTGTGGTAACATAGGAAGAAGAGTACGTTGAGCACATGCCAAATGAAATTACGTTACGGACCTCAAATTTATTTATTTTATTTATTTAGATTATTTTTATCCCGCACCTCAGCCAAAAGGCTCTCGGAGCGGCTTACAATGTATCAATAAAGAAGACAGTCCCTACCCTCAGGCTTACATTCTTAAAAAAAGACGTGACACACAAGGAAAAGTGGATGGGGAGGGAAGAGGGAGAAAATAAAAAGAAATTAAGGAGACTGTTTAGGCTGGTGGGAAGGCCCTGCTCCATCCTCTCATCTCCCAATGGAGGGGCAAACCAACAGCTCCTTCTTCCCCACAGGGTGAAGATGTTAGCCCTGGGGGGGTGGGGGTGGTTTCCAACTGAAGAAGGCTCCGATGGTGCCTGCCTGCTCCAGTCTCCCTCGCATCTTCTTCCCCACAGGGTGAAAAAAATTAATGTTTTTGTGGCAAAATTTGCTGGATGGCCTAAGTATCTTCTTTCATTGAATTAGAATTAGGAGGCCCCAGTATTGTATGTGATCTTTCAGCTCTAAATAGTAATTTGATGCTAAGTCCTGACTTAGAGCATCAAACAACAACTCTGAAATTGTGATATAAAATTCAGGAGAGAAATATGGGGGCAGGGAAGGAAGGGGGAGCAGGGAATGGCATTTGTGTTTTTCCTTGATCAATTGATTGACACCCCTCTGCTCCACTAAGGAAATGGTGCTGAAGGTGCCATGACGCTCATTTAATTCTTTTTGGATAACAATTCTTGATTTGTTTTTCAAAATGGTGCCATCGGTCTTTCAGGGCTGTTGCCAGCCTTCCTCACTAGGGGGAGCTGCTACATTTCCAGGAGGAGCATCAAAGAAATGAATGAAAACCGCGTGTTCCAGTAAAGATTCAACCGGACGTATTGCTATAAGTACCGGTTATTTTGTTTTTGCTGATGCATTCTGCTCTACATATAATTCATCCTTTCCAATAGCTTACATTCTTGCTAATTTTGTTGATTGTAAACATATTCTATCTGTCCATACATATTTTCATAACTTTTTAAAAAGGATGGCAGTGATCTGGAAAAACCCAACCTTAGCCCAAGAGAATTCTTGGAGGTCAGAACAAGGAGGACGTCTACACACTTAAAAAGCCCCGCAATGGCTGCGTGGTGGCGCTGTGTCAGTTATACAACGCAGCATTCACCTCGCAGCCACCGCGGAACTTTGCTGAGAAGCTGTGAATAAAGGAAGTCGTGAACTTACTTCGAGTCTTTGGGTGGAGAAAGGCAAATATGGGCCTTCCACTGTCTAGCTTCACTAAGGAGGTGTCCCCTGGCTGAAGGCAACCTCTGATTGGTCAGAAGAAGCCAGGATGAAGGTGGTGGGAGGCAGGGTGACGACTCCAGTACCTGGATGACCGCCACAAGCCCACGCTCCCTCCTTGGGGTGGGGATTATCCAGCACCACCCTGCAGGAGCGAAGCCGTGGGGTCAAGGCAGCCACTAGGTGTGTGGCTGTTGGACAGCTATTGCCATTTTGGGACCATACACTGCTGAGTGTTGTTTTTTAAAACCAGTCTTTTTAAACCAGCATTTTTCCTTGTCTAAAAACAAGGTCTCGATCACAAAGCGGAAGGCCTCATGTCCCAAATGTAAAAGCCTCTTTTTCTTTGCTTTAAGGAGGAATGGCAGCTCAAGGGTGGAGCACACACTGGCTACCGGCCTGTGCAGTCAGCCTCTTAAGAATTAAAGCTTTAATGCTGAGAATAAGTTCTATTGCATTCAATGGGACATACTTCTGAGTAGACATACATAGCGTTGCCTTGTAAATCACGTTTCTAGTCCTTATGGCCATTGAGAGCAGTCTGATAAAAAGTTAGAAGTCTGAGAGGGGCTAAGCAGCATTTCCAGAAAATAGAAAATAATAATGCAGGCACGTATAATCCATGCAGGCTAAATTTACCTCTACCCATGGAGGTAAATTTAGCAGTTTGGGAGGGTGATTTCAAGGTGAAAAAGTACCAGTTAGAAAATGGGTTAACACTCACATAGATCACGATTTCCTTGTAAGTGATCTCCCCAGGACTGTTTTGGGATTAAAAATTAAAAATAAAACAAAACCCTGCATCCCTGAACTCTGTAAAGTGCTGTTTCAGCCTGGGTTCTTTGAACTCTCTGCTGTTATGCAGACAAAGAGGGCACAGATGGGAAAGAGAGGCAGGGCTCTGAGGTGACGGATGCCACCTGGGTGTGAGCATTCCATGACATCACACAGACACTTAGCCAATACTGAGAAAGGGGGAGAGCGGAATTCATGGACAGGCAAGATGCTGTGGGAACACTAACAGCCAGGCTGATAGGAACTCAGTCCTGTTTTATAAAAATGGAATGACATGGGGGGTGGCTTCTATCTTGTGAAAATACACAATGGCCACAGCGCTCACCGTGGCAGTGGTCACTCAGAGAAACGGTCCTGGAGTTCTCGCTCTCCTTGCTCCGTACGGTGCAGGTGTAGTCCAAGGAGCCATTTGGGGGCTTCTGAGTGAGACGCAGAGTTGGATCTTTGGAAAGGACCGCGCTCATTTTAGAGTTTGTCCAGGTATAACTCACGTCCCCTCCTCCTCCTCCTCCTGTCACAGCACAATGCAAGGTGACGTTGCAGGTCCCGTTCACGGAGCGGATGGCGATGCTTGGTTCGGGCAACCTCCCTTAAGGAGAAAACGAGGAGAGGCTGTCACTTCCGCAAGGGGCAGAGCCAGGCAGGCCATGTTGGAAGCACGGTGCCGTTGATTTTGACTTAAGGACACTAAAGAAGAGCTGTGTTGGACAAGACCAATCTCTGTCCTAGTTCCTGCAGCCCAATGCCTCCAGAAAGCCCACAAAGAGGGTTTAGAGGCAGCAGCAGCAGCACCTGGTATTCAAAGTATGCTCTTTCTGAACATGGAGGTTCTACTTCGCTGTCATGGCTAATATCTATTGCTAAACCTGAAGAGAGAGACGGAGCTATGGGGCAGGGGCACCCCTCCTTTTCAGCTCACTTCCACCATTGATTCCCCAGCAAGCCGCTACCCTCGGCCTCCCGTCTGCAATATTTATTAATTTTATAGTATTTTTATTCTGCTTCTCAGACAGAAAAGGCTCCCCAGGTGGCTTACAACCGATAGTAAATAAGAGAGTCCCTGCCTGCAGGCTTACAATAATAATAAAAAAAACACCATACAAGGGGGGAAAAGGGATATTATATCAGGGTATAATATTCCTTTTTTCCTTGCTATTACATCTCAGTACCGCTTCTGGGTGCTTACTCTGAGGGAGGCTCAGAAGATGGCAACAGGGGAGAGGGCCTTCTCGGTGGTGCCCCCCCCCACCATCATGGGATGATCTCCCCGACATGGCCTGCCTTGCGCCAACATTGTTATCTTTTCGGAGCCAGGTCAAGACTTTTCTCCCAGGCATTTAGAAGCATGTGATGCATTTTAATTGATCCCAAATCTGCTTTTAGGTTTGGCTGATTACTTTGGCTGTTTTTAGATGTATGTTGTCTTTGCGTATACTGTCTGTTGTAGCTTTTCATGGTTTAAAATTTTGTATATCATTTTTAATGTTTTAATCTTTTGTAAATGATCCAGAGAACTTCAGCTATGGGGCGCGGTATAGAAATGTTAACAACAAGAAGATATTGTAGATAAATTGCTTTACAAATTCTAAATAGTATTATTTGGCCTCTCCAGACACACACACCAAATTTAGGTGGTAGATTTTAAACACCAGCATGCTGAGTGTTCTAACTTCGCTAAACACGTTTTAGGGATGTTGTCCACCAATGCAATATTTATTTATTTATTATCATCAGACCTTTAATCGATGACTCAGTTAATTTAATTTAAAATGTGTATTTGCCACTAAGAAAGAAAAGAATATATGACTCTCTTTTGCCACTTTCCTTATGCATCTTCTTCTTTTCTTATAATTCTGTGATTCACAATGGTGGAATTTCTTAGCTTGAACGGCAACTCCGAAAGGTGTCATATCCCCCGTGTGATTCACACGGCCCATGTTTGATTTCTCCCCCCCCCCGCCCCATCTGAAACTCACTCGTATTAGATTCTGTGCTGCTCTTGACGGTGGTGTGAAGAGGGGTAGTGCTGATCCCCCAGCTGCCATTTGAGGGGTGGGCTTTACTGTCGTTGACCCACATCCTGTCAGTTTCACTTTCCTGCAACGTCTTGTTAACAGGCTCGTCTTTCACTCGTTGGAGAAGTTTGGTTTGGCCAACTTCAGAAGGATCCTGCTGTTCCTCTGCTTGAAGGGCTGCAAAAAAGAAAGGGGGGAGGAGAGGGGGTGAAAGGCTGGGCCTGGGGGTGGGGGACTAGAATCCTTGGGGAAACAGCTGACGATGAGCTGTGAAACATGCCACTGTGACCCATGATCTTGTGACACCCAGAGGTGGGGGGGAAATGTCACGCTGAAGCACATTGCATTCCCATGATGTGATTACGTGTGACCACATTTTGAAAGATCCCAATAGAGGAGACTTTTGATCCACACAGTGTGTATTATTTATTTACTCATTTCATGTCATGTCTATACTGTCCCATAGCCAAAGCTCTCTGGCTGGTTTACAACGAGCGGTTTATTCTGCTGAGCTCATGAATCCTCTTCTTAATTCTGCATTGCTGTGGCCGAGGTGCAGAACTGAGGGCGTGGCTCTCATCTGGACACACCCTTTCACCTGGTTGAACCCCCCTTTTCCCTGACCACTGACCATATGGTGTTTTCCCAGCTTTTGCCCATTTCACCCCATTCTAAAAGGTTGGATGCATCTCCTAAGGCTTAGGGGCTTGTCTATGCACCCTGTATGCCCCCATCATGGCTGTGCAGTAGCACTGCATTGATTAAATGACGCAGTCGTCAACTTGCAGCCAGTCGGGCCTTTTCACGGTGTCATCTTACCGTGACTTTTTCAATTGCTCTAAAGCATCCCTGGAACCCAGCACACCCTTGAAATTGCACCATGGTTCTGCTCTCTGTTCAATACAGGGCAAAGGTTTGAAGATCATCCACCCCGCCCCACTTCCCAAGGGAAAAACGGAGGCTCCACTGAAAATGGCTTCCTGACATGCAACTCTATTGTCGCTACTTCGCAGCAGCGATGCTGCGGGTTTTGGTGGTGGGGAAATGGGGAGGAAAAGTGGCATCATAGAGACACAGCCTTCGGTACTGGCAGTAAGAGCTGGTGTTTTTTGGTATTTTGGCCCCACCGTGTTTACCTTTGGCCTTCAGATTGAAAGACGTTCTGCATCCCTGTGCACTGGGGTCATTTTGCCCCATATTATAGACTGAGGCAGGATCTACACTACTGCTTTAAAGTGCTTTATAACAGTTATAAAGCGCTTTAACTGCTTTAAAGCACTATAAAACTGTTATAAAGCGCTTTAAAGCACTAGTCTCGATCCGGAGGAATAACCTTTCCTGTGGGTGGAGCCTTTCTTCACAAAGGCTCCCGCCAAAAGGATTTCTGATAAGCTGCCTCTGGTCAGGAAGAGCCCCCCAAAAACCTGAGTCTGTCCAGGTGATCGGAGGGCTCCTCCCTACAGCCCAGCCCAACAAAGGCACTTTGGATTTTCTGGCTCAAGCCCAGAAACACAGAACTTAACAAAATCTTGTAAAAAATCCTAACAGTAAGTGGCAGTAAGTGTAACCATGCAGTCCTTCATACAGAGAAGAGTTTAGTGACAATTCCCTTTTGAAAACATCACAGCCCGATATCCGAAAATAAAAACGAGTTTATTTGATGCGCAAGCAGCCTTGAGCACCATTTCTTTGATTGATTTATAACCCAATTTCCATCTATCTATCCAATAGATAAATAAATAAAACGGGAAATGGAGGAAAAAACAAGGAAAGACAAGAATCACACAGAATTCCAAATGAAATCAGTAAAGTCCATCTAACTTAGCTATTTACATGTTTCCTACCCTAGTAGAGTTTTGGGTTCCAGACCTTATGCAGAGTTCTTTATTTATTTATTGCATTTCTATACAACCAAATAGCCGAAGTTTTCTGGGTGGTTCACAAAAATTGCAGACAGGATGGTCTGTGAGAGAACACCTTGGGCTCATTGAGACTCCCAAGGAGTGAGCAAACTCTTACTTTCATGGGAATCCGAATTCAGTAAAAGCTGCCCCCTAGGTGGAGACTGCTCATTGTTTTGTCCAGCAATATGATAGCTCTCATTTCTGACGATAGTGGTCTAGCCAGCAAATCAGAAAATTACTGGGCCCACATTCCTAATGACTCTTACATCTCAAAAGACTCAACTGGTTTGAACCAGTTAGTCTTGAATACTGTGTTATCTTCAGTATTCGAGGCAGTAAGCCTGTGTGCCCCAGTTGCTGGGGAACATGGGTGGGAGAGTGCTGTTGCACCATGTCCTGCTTTGTTGGCCCCTGTGTGAACAGAGTGCTGGACTAGACGGACTCTTGGTCTGATCCAGCATCAAGGCTCTTCTTATGTTCCCTTATGAAAGGAGCTTAAGTTTTTCAGTGTGCATTGGGAAAGAGAGATAAGAGATTTTGGCCCTGTTCAGAAGACACGTTAAACCATGGCTTTAACCACGGTGAATAAGGCAAGGAGCATTCAAGAGGCAGCTGGACAACCATCTGTCAGGGATGCTTTAGGGTGGATTCCTGCATTGAGCAGGGGGTTGGACTCGATGGCCTTGTAGGCCCCTTCCAACTGCTATTCTATGATTCTTTGATTCTATGGTTAAAGCCATGGTTTAAGGTGTCTTCTGAACAGGGCCATTGCCTATTTGGATACTAACTTACAGAGGGTCTAGGGGGCACTGTTGAGCTACACCAGAATATACGGCTTTGTCACAGACTATCAGTAGTTCTGGTGCAAACTACAGCAACAGCTTCGCTTCCTTATGCAGTGGCAGGACTTGAGACTATGGCTGCTGGACCTGCTTACTTTGAAGAGGAAGGTGAGCAAGAGAAAGGAGGGTTGCAGTGGTCCCCATCTCTATTTTCATCCTTGTGACGGACTATTCCGTTGTAGCATTTGTAGGCTGTGTATCGCCTGTGAGCTGGATGCCAGGCAGGCAAGCATTTCACTACACATTCACGGTGTGTTTGCACTTGCTGCGTGTTGCTGTTCTCTTCACCCCTTAGAAGGATGGCACAGTAGCTGAGCTACCCCTGGCTGGTACAGACTCAATATGGGTCTGCCTTAATGGTTGCCTCCCCTTCTTTTTCAGGCCCATCCTTGTGCAGGCAGCCATTCGAGTTGACGGAAGGACCATTTCAGAAAGACAGTGGGCGTTGTAGACTTGGCAGACAGGGCCGGATGGGTCTCAGAGTGGGCGATTTCTCAGCAGCCCGAATATTGAACAGGTGGCTGTGTTATCATCAAGTCCTAGTGTTCCTGGGAATTAGCCCTTTCTGAAAATTCTGCATGCTGGAGAGAATTTGCGTGCCAATCTTCTCACTGCAATTAAAACGATGCGAGGGGGGATTTGCATTGCAAGCGCCGGCAGCTTTGCCCGTCGGTTCATTAACTTCCCTTTCATGCGGCCTCTCTGAGCAGCACCCCTGGGATCGCGAGGGGGCTTTGGGCACTGCCCTTGTTCTCCGCAAGCCTCGCCTCTTCCCCATGTGCGAGGCAGAGATAAAACTGAAATGACTGCGCAGAGAGCGGGTGGATTTTAAAGGCCTTTCCATTTTGGAACAGAACCCGTGTTAGCATCACCTTGAAAACTCTCTGGAAAAATGCAGACAGGCCAAAAAGCAGGACATTGTCAGTGCTAATGGATAGAACAGCATCAGCTTTTCCATTGAGGGTTTCCATTAACCTCCTTGATCTTGGAGTCATTGGGTTTTTTATGTATGTGTTTCATAGAATCATAGAATAGCAGAATTGGAAAGGGCCTACAAGGCCATCGAGTCCAACCCCCTGCTCGATGCAGGAATCCACCCTAAAGCATCCCTGACAGATGGTTGTCCAGCTGCCTCTTGAAGGCCTCTAGGGTGGGAGAGGCCACAACCTCCCTAGGTCACTGATTCCATTGTCGTACTGCTCTAACAGTCAGGAAGTTTTTCCTGATGTCCAGCTGGAATCTGGCTTCCTGTTACTTGAGCCTATGAATCCGTGTCCTGCACTCTGGGAGGATCGAGAAGAGATCCTGGCCCTCCTATGTGTGACAACCTTTAAAGTATTTGAAGAGTGCTATCATGTCTCCCCTCAATCTTCTCTTCTCCAGGCTAAACATGCCCAGTTCTTTCAGTCTCTCCTCATGGGGCTTTGTTTCCAGACCCCTGATCATCCTGGTTGCCCTGCTCTGAACACGCTCCAGCTTGTCTGCGTCCTTCTTGAATTGTGGAGTCCAGAACTGGACGTAATACTCCAGCATGGGGTTTGATTGAGGATATACTTGAAGGTTTGTGGGCATTATCTGCCAACCTCTCTGAATCTGGAGGAGCACGTGAATCCCATGCGCCATCTATGACTCTGCCTGATGAGGCGGCGGAGGGGCAGGCGCAGCGCATGAAGCCGCACCGTTCCCTACCCCCTCCAGGAGGTCCTCTCGCCACAGCGTCAGCAGGTGCTCCGGAGAGCCCTGCCGGCTGCTCTCCCAGGGCGGCACTGGCTGCCGTGAAAGCGCAGCCGCCCACCTCCTCCTCCCCTCACTGTGCACGGCCGACGTGCGACTTCCTGTGAGAGCCCCACGAGGCCTCCCTCGTGAGGCTCCGCAGCCCATCTTCGCTCTAGCTTCAGGTTGGCGCCGGCGAGAGACCTTGCGGGGGGCTGCTTCGAAGGGATCTCTTCTCCATCTAGTCCAGTATTGTCTCCTCTGGATGATGGCGGAAGGTGGAAGCCTGACAAGCAACGTTGCAGCCAGTTCCTCTCTTGGAACCCGTGTTCGTACAGAGGCTTGGGGACTCTGGTTTGCTTTTGTGTGGAAAGGAGGACCGGGCTCCTGTATCTTTAACCGTTGTCTAGAAAAGGGAATTTCAGCAGGTGCCATTGGTATGCATGCAGCACCTGGTGGAATCCCCTCTTCTTCATCACAACAGTTAAAGACCTGCCTAGAGCATAGAATTGTAGAGTTGGAAGGGGCCCATAAGCCCATCGAGTCCAACCCCCCGCTTGATGCAGGAATTGACCTTTAAGCATGACCAGATACAAAAGAGGCAGGGCTCCTGCAGCTTCAACAGTTGTGATGAAGAAGAGTGTATTTCACCAGGTGCTGCAGGCATACCAATGACACCTGCTGAAATTCCCTTTTCTAGACAACTGTTAAAGGTGCAAGAGCCCTGCCCTCGTGTTCAACCCCTACTTTTGTGGGGCTCTTTCACGGAACTGCTCTGTACAGCTCTGGGGCTGCCTGGGCAGGGATCTGGAAGATTCTTCCAGTTACCGAAAAGAGAAGGGAAGAACAGGCCCCAAAGGCGGAGAGGTGTTTTGCTGTTTCATTGTGGCTGGGTGTATGGAGCAAGCTGATAAAGGAGAACGGATATTATGAAAGACTCATCGTTCGGCCTTTCCCTGGCTTTGACATGAACTAGAAACATGAACTGTTTATCTTGCCATCAACATCTGACAGCCTGGGCTGGATCGGCCCCTCCAGATGCCACCCTCGGCTGCCCTCCGGCAACTGCCAACCCCGGAGGGAAATCGAGGGAAGGGGTGAGCCGGCTGGATCAGACAAAAGGCCCAGCTAGCCCAGTGTCCTGCTTCTGACAGGGGGTAGTCAGATGCCCTCGTAAAGCCCGCAAGCCGGGCAGGAAGGCAACAGGGCGTAGCCTGAAGGCACATGAAGGCCCCCACTGCTGAAGCCAAGCTGGTCCAGGTCTGGGCAGTGCTTGGAGGGGAGGCCCCTGGGAATCCCATGGAGCCACCTTGAGTTCCATGATGGAAGAAAGGAAGGGCTATAAAGGTCCTGAATAGATAAAATAAACAGCCCTTCCCTGTTGCTATCCTCTGCGGTTGGTACACACAGGTGGACTGCCTCCAAACATGGAGGCTCGATTGAGCTATTTAATTGACATTTAATAGGGATAAATTTTTATTTATAAATTTTAATTGACATTTAATAGGAATAAATGGCAAGTTCTACATTTAGGAAATAGAAACCAAATGCACAGTTACAAAATGGGGGCTACTTGGCTCAGCAATACTACAAAGGAGAAGGATCTTGGAATTGTTGTAGATCACAAGCTGAATATGAGCCAACAGTGCGATATGGCTGCAAGAAAGGCAAATGCTATTTTGGGCTGCATTAATAGAAGTAGAGCTTCCAAATCACATGAGGTACTGGTTCCTCTCTATTTGGCCCTGGTTAGGCCTCATCTAGAGTATTGTGTCCAGTTCTGGGCTCCACAATTCAAGAAGGACGCAGACAAGCTGGAGCGTGTTCAGAGGAGGGCAAGCAGGATGATCGGGTCTGGAAACAAAGCCCTATGAAGAGAGACTGAAAGAACTGGGCATGTTTAGCCTGGAGAAGAGAAGATTGAGGGGAGACACGATAGAACTCTTCAAATACTTAAAAGGTTGTCACACAGAGGAGGGCCAGGATCTCTTCTCGATCCTCCCAGAGTGCAGGACACGGAATAACGGGCTCAAGTTAAAGGAAACTAGATGCCAGCTGGACATCAGGAAAAACTTCCTGACTGTTAGAGCAGTACGACAATGGAATCAGTTACCTAGGGAGGTTGTGGGCTCTCCCACACTGGAGGCCTTCAAGAGGCAGCTGGACAACCATCTGTCAGGGATGCTTTAGGGTGGATTCCTGCAATGAGCAGGGGGTTGGACTCGATGGCCTTGTAGGCTCCTTCCAACTCTGCTATTCTACGATTCTATGATTCTATGATTCTATCAGAGCTAATAGGATAGACCAACCCTCGGCTATGAATATATTAAATCCCCTATTATAGCCCTCTAAGGGAGTAGCTGCCACTATATCTTGTGGCAATGGCCCAGCAGCAGCAGCAGGATTTGGGGGAGGGGAGAGCCGGAGGAAATTAATCACCAATCAGGGCCTTACATCACCATGGCTTACCTATTTGCTTGAGCAGCGCCCCTCCCCCATTACACATAGGGGTGTCTCTACTCCAGTTGCACCCAACCTGGTGCCCTCCAGATGTTTTGGACTGTAACTCCCATCATTCCCAGCCAGCATGGACAATGAGCCGGAATGCTGGGTGTTGCTATCCAACCCATCTGGAGGGCACCAGACGCTGCTCACGTCTCCATCTTGGTGCCTGTGGACCTTGCCACCCGCCAGGTTCCCTGTCCCTCCTAGTTTTTATTTGTGTGTGTGTGTTTAAACTGGAGGACTAGCATACTCACTGCAATGCGAAAAGTTGGCCCTTCCATCACCGCCTTTATTTCCAGCTGTACCTCCTAGCCACGTATAACTTTATTGCATTGCTTTTGTATACCACAGATCAGAGAAGGTAGCATCAAGTTCAAGAGGTCACCAGCATGATTAACGAGCAGAGTCAAGGAAGCGATGGGGGAAAAGGAGGCTTCCTTCAGAAAACGGATGTCTTGCCCAAATGAGGAGAACAAAAAGGAACACAAAAAGGAGCACAAAGGACATGGAAGGAAGGATTTTGAGGAGCACGTTTCTGATATTATTAAGACCAACAATAAAAAATATATATCTTTCAATGCATCAGAAGCAGGAAACTCTCTAGGGAGGCTGTAGGACCTCTCTCTCTTTGGCAGGAGGGAGGGTGGGACAGCCTGCTACCCTCCAGATGTTTGGCACTGGAGCCCAACAACATCTGGAGAGCTGCCACCCTCATAAAAAGACACGTTTAAATCTTTACCCATTGATGCATTTTGCTTTGTGACTTTTTGACCTAAGCAACCTTCTTTCCAGATGAAGTTCTGACCAAAGCGATTTATGATTGAACCCAAACTGGGCACATAAAAGAAAAGAAAATAATTTTAAAGGAAAGGTGAGAAAATCGCCTGAAGAACTGAAGGCAGTAATGTTAAGTATCAGCTTTCAAGTTTCAGTAGTTTCCACGCCTTGTTATTTTCTTTTGAAAATGTACATTTAAAAAAAGATTCTAAATTAGCAAGCTGGGAAATTTGAGAGGTGGGGGTGGGAAATTCTACTGAAATGTATTTGTCATTAATTAATATCTCCTTTCTGAGTTGCTCGCTGGTTCCTTATTCTTTGAACTCTCCTCAAATAGGATTCCCCCCCTGCCTATGGATACTCATGCCACTTCCAGGATGCAAAAGCAGGCCAAGCCCCATGTTTGAAATTTCTAGACCTAATTTTTTTGATGCTACTCCCTCGAGAAACCTAAAGTCCCACAGTGCTCAGCCCTCTCTACTGTAAAAACTAGCTACCACTTCCACCCTGATATGGGGAATTGAACCACGAAGTGGTTGTGACCCTTGTCGCTACGCCTGACCCCAAATTTCCACCCTCGGCAGGCAAAACGTCATTCTGCAAGCCACACATCCTTCTCCTACGCCTGCTCCTACCTGTTTGGTTTGCAGCGATGTGCCTAGAGCCACATCAAAGGTGAGAGGAAGGTGGCTCTCTTCCCTCTGTGCTCTTTGGAAATGACACTTCCCACCTAACGCGACATTTCTGACGTTGGGACTCACCTAGCAGAGGAGAAATCACCACAATCCAAAGCCACCTCATGGTTTTCTGTCTACTGTCGAGCCTCAAGCCAATGAACAGTTGTGGTAAGCAACAGTTCCGCCTTTCCTGCCTCAGCTTCCTCTTAACAAGAGAGGAAGAGGTTCTCGAGAAGCAGCAGCTCCCCACCATTTAAGCTCCTTTTAAGGTCCTTCACAGTCCGACTCCCTGAGATCTTTTGGTGCAGTGGAGGCTGAAGGCTCCGATGTCAGTGGGCTGGTGAATCCACTCCAGGTTTCAGTCAGAACTCTAAAGGTCCCTGCTCCCTCTCCGCTTAGTTGTTGTGAAATGCCCAGAGAGCTTCAGCTATGAGCTGGTGGTGTAGGAATGGAATAAATAAGACAGACCCAACAGACCTGCTCCTAGTGCTGATGAAAACTCCAAGCACTGGTCTGGATCCACACAGCTGCCTGCGTTTTGGGGTGCTTCTTGAGGGAGGGGGTGGCTCTGAGGACCGTCACGATGAGCGCCTGCGCTTCCATGCAGACCGTTGCACAGAGCTGCATGCAAGGCGGAGTCCGGCCTTACCCATGCTGTAACATGATGCCAGCTCTCCACCTTAAGCCAGGGTGTCGCATCATAGAATCGCAGAATAAGTTGGAAGGGGCCTACAAGGCCATCGAGTCCAACCCCCTGCTCAATGCAGGGATCCACCCTAAAGCATCCCTGACAGGTGGCTGTCCAGCTGCCTCTTGTGTGGGAGAGCCCACCACCTCCCTGGGTCATGGTTCCATTGTCTTTCTGCTCTAACACCTGCAGCAAAGAGGTGATAACCTTAACCTAACACAGTATAAATGAAAACAAGAAAGTTAAGGAAACAGGTAAAAAAAATGCAATTTTATATAATAAAATATAATGTTAAAAACAACATACACAGAGCATTTCACAAGTACAATAATACAACAAGACAATCAGAATGCTGGGCAGAAAGCGCTCAGTAAACTTGATCCATTTGGCCAGATGCGTTTCGACCCTTGGTCTTCCTCAATGGCCAGTTTGCCAAGCTGATTAGTACCGTGGGTAATTTTCTCCCGGGGCTGACTTAAAAGTTCCAAAAATTAAACGAAATCAGATGTCACTCCCCACAATATACGGTATGAGTCCAAATATTCAAAGGAAGCCCATGGAAAAGGTATTCCAAACAGCCACTGCTCGCAAGCACGTGTAGAGACTGGGCTGACAGCTGAATCAGGAGTGGCCCCGGGCAAAGTTCCTTCATGGCCCCGGCGGGCAGCACAATAGCTTAGGGGATGCAGGGCAGGCCGCCTGGCCCCACCCTCCAGCACCTGCTGTCCCAGGTGCCCTCTTTACTCTAATTATAGGGCTGGAGGAGTATTTATTTATTTATTTTATTACATTTATATACCGCCCCCCAGCCGAAGCTCTCTGGGCGGTTTACAACAATTAAAAATAGTAAACATTAAAAGTATACAAAAATTTGTTTTTTACTGTAAGGTCTTCAAAAGGTATAGAGACAAATGAAAGCCATCACAAACACTCATTTGGTTACTTGGCAGCATTTCATTGCTTTTGCGGTACCTACCTGGCTAAAGTCTTGTTCGACCGTTTGTGATGAATCTGGATTATTATTATTTTTACAGTATTTTAGTAAAATTAACATATCTGGATAGCACCGGGTTGGGGAAGGGTGGCAAAAAAACACACAACACAGTATAAAATCCATGTAACAGACTCGCTATTTTAGTTCCGGAGAAATGGCAGAGGAAGCTAAGTATGACTGGGTGAATTCTTCCAAGCGGTTCCAAGATAAGAGCACCTGCTCTGAGCATTTCTATTTCCAGTGCAAAACGCGTTAATTGCCTGTTGTGAATACAGATCCTGCTGAACAAGTAGTAAGATTTCGGATCCAAGAGGATCCTTGGAGGGAAAAGCAGAGGCTGGACGTGCAAGCGTGACGTGATGTGCAAGTGTGCGCTGACACCAAGTGCAGAGAGCAGAGTGCATAGGCAATGGTTCAGTTCTGCCTTGTGAATGCCGCACACTTGCTCTTACGGTGCCGCTGCTGTTATGGTTCAGCTGCCTTTGTGGTTCAGTGCTCGGAGCATGTGATGGAAGTAGTATAGCATCACATCAAAACAGCGCATGACGACGGTCTGCAGGAAGGCAGCGGCGTCAATGAGACTCACGGGGCAAATTTCTCATGTTCCTAGTTTTGACCTGATGAGTTCTGTCTGTCTCCAAACTGCGCACGTGATGCTCATATTCTATGAATATGGTTCTGACTTCAAATAGCACCTGAAGGATTTGGCTTGGGGCTGCTGGTTATGGGGCTGAGCGGGGAGTTTTACCTTTTCTCCCTTGCTACAGTGCTGATGAAAATCGCTCCCCACCCTCCTCCACGAGCTGAGATTTGCTCCAGTGGGTTAGCCCTCCCTCCTGGACCTGCACCGCTATTTGCAACTGTGGGGAGGGGAACACCCGTGGAATTGTGTTGTTTGCTTAAATCTCCGCCTCGTTCATCCCACCTTTAGATCTTTTCCAAGGGTTTGGTGATGTGGGTCTTGAATGAATGTGCTCCATCGATAGGGAACTTCATCCCATGTACCTGTTTCCCTCGAATTACCACCTAGAGCGCAAAGCTGTCACCGTTATTGTTGTTGCTACTAGGTGGCTAGATCCTTTGCATACCAGGAAATGGGTTTAAGGGGAGAAAGGTAAAAAAAATCATAAAAAATCAACGGATGATCCAATCCGATTCAAATTTGGTATGCTTAAAGCTCTCCTTAATAACTATTACTGTGCCAATTTTGATGTCTTTATCTTTAAAGCTTACGCAGACGTAAGCATTTGTTTAATTTTTCTTCAAATCCTGCTCCTGCACCCCAGTGGCCACTCGGAAAACAACAAATGATACGCTCGAAAACTAGTAGCAAAATACGGCGAGGCTTTTGCCTTTGAAGCACAATTAAAGCAGGGTGCATGGGAGTACTTCACAATCAAAGCAGATTATAAGCTGGAAAACTTCGGAGTCCTTTGCACGTAATTCACAGTGATTGCACAGTATAACACTGGTGTGATAAAGCTCAAGTGATCCGCTAGGGTTGTTCTCATCGCAAGGGGGGGGGGGGAAATCTGGAAAATGTTTGTGCGGACTGAGCACGCGAGGATGAAGGACAACAGCCCCCAGGGCTATCTCAAGGGCAGATTTTGCCTCCACTCTCCAGACGTGGCTGTGACCAGACGCAGCCTGTTTCTCTGTGAGGCAATCCAGCGCAGCACACGGGTGAGGGCTGCGTCTGAACGTTGCAAGCACGCGGGCTGGTCGTCTCCCGGGAAGGTGCCCATTTCATGGCCACGTGCTCACAGGATCAGCCCCAGCTATGTGGTTGCGCCATTCAGATGCAGCGCCCAGCTGTGTGGAAGCATCTCGTGGAAAAGCAGCATTTCATGGCTACTAACATCTGGCGTCCTCCCCGCCCAGATTGGGACCACCTGGAGTGGAAGAGTACCTGAACGCTTGTTGCATGTCTTTGGGAGGGAGAACTGCAGGTCTCAATAGCTGCAAGCGCCTCTCCTGCTCTGTTTTGGCAGAAGGAGCGAACATTGGGTTTTCGTGCTCCTCAGGCATTGTCGTCCATCCTTTCGTGGTCCAGGGCGCCGCTAAATAATGTCATTGTATTCTTGAGCTTTGGGAAGTTTTGGGCAGTTCACCGTTTCATAGACTGTCTTGATGTGCTCATCTTCGTTCTGCAAAAGAAAGCAGGTTGTTAAGAAGGTCCGTCTGTGTGTCTGTCCAGAAACAGGAACGAGGGCCAGTTTGCATAGGACCAACTTCAACGACGTAAGAGAAGACTCACTTCTGGAAGAGAGAAATGCTCTGACTGCTACAGCAGCCTCTTTTGCACAATTGCCAGCTAGGTCATTCTGAAAAATACCCCCCAGCCCCTCAGCATCTGGCATTCAGTGGTATTCAGTGGCTATTATCAGCTTAGGTTGATATACCAACTGCGCCCTTATCTGGACAGAGATAGCCTAGCTACAGTAATCCATGCTCTGATAACCTCTCGTTTGGATTACTGCAATGCGTTATACGTGGGGCTGCCTTTGAAAATGGTCCGGAAGCTTCAGCTGGTACAAAACAGGGCAGCCCATTTACTAACAGGGACTGGCTGGCGAGATCACATCACGCCAGTCCTTTTACAACTTCATTGACTGCCAGTCCAGGTCCGGGCCCGATTCAAAGTGCTGGTATTGACATTCAAAGCCCTAAACGGTTTGGGGCCAGGTTATTTGAAGGAATGCTTCCTCCCGTATGTACCTACCCAGACCTTAAGATCATCCACAGGGGCCCTTCTCCATGAGGCCCTGCCAAAGGAAGTGAGGCAGGTGGCTACTAGGAGGAGGGCTTTCTCCGCTGTGGCACCCCGGTTGTGGAATGAGCTCCCCAGAGAGGTCCGCCTGGCGCCTACACTGTACTCTTTTCATCCCCAACTGAAGACCTTTTTATTCTCTCAGTATTTTAACATTTAATTTTAACATAAATTTAAATTTTACTGTTCTAACTCTGTATTTTAATCTTATATCAATTTCTGCTGCGTAGTTTTATCCTGGTTGTGCTTTTTATACTGTATTTTGTATTTGTGCTTTTAACCTGTTGGTTGTTTTATTATGGTTTTAATTTTTGTGAACGGCCCAGAGAGCTTCGGCTATTGGGCGGTGTAAAAATGTAATAAATAAATAAATAGATATTAGGGACCCTCTGGCTATGGGTCCTATGCAGCCACAGGCAGACCCTCACCTCCTCCACACCACAATGATCCCATTCCCCTTATAAAGGCATCTTAAGACTTTGAGCCAAAACAGGTTATTCACAGAAGGGGCAACTGTGGGCCTTTTTTCTATTCTTGTTTTGAAGTAAACCGCAGGCGCTGGGCGGGTGCTGACCTGGATCAGGTCTGTGGCCCGGAGGACGGGGGCTTTAAACCCTTTACCCATGCCATGGTCCATCTCCAAGTCCCGCACCGACACGGGAGCGACTATTTGCATTGGAAGAGAGACTGCAGTGTTGTCAGGTTGGGGCCATGGAAATCAGGTTGGGCTCCACAGCTGCTCTCTCAAAATCAAAGCAGCAACAACCCACGTGTGTTTGGTCCGTGGCCGGCGGCCTTGACGACATTCGGCAGTGAATTTGTGGCAGTGAATTCCATAAATCAGTTGTGTGGCGTGTGAAGAAGAACCTTCTTTTGTCTGCTTTGAAAATACCGTCGCTCCATTACTGCATAATCCTGAGTTCTGTTGTTTCAGGAGGGAATGGAAAATGTCTTTCTGTCCATTTTGCCACGCTCTGCATGAGCTTATGGACTTCGATCATGCCCCCTCCTGACTCGTCTTCTAACAAGCCCCAGATGCTTTCGCCTTTCTTCGTGGGGAAGTGCTTCAGCCCCCTGATCATTTTGAGGGCTCCCCTTTTCTGCACCTTCCCCAGCTTGGAGAACTCTTTTTTGAGACAACCAGAACTGTACCCAGTATTCCCAGTATGTGCTCATCACACATACACATAATAAACCTTGCAGTTCATGAAGGCTCCTGGTATTAACTGCTGGGAAAGCCCAGGAGTTAATACTTCCAGCTCAGTAAAAGCTACAAGAATGCCTTCTGCGATGTATTGTCTTTCTAAGGCTATCCTCGAAGATAACTGGGGCTGCATGCAGGAGCAGTTTGGATGTTCATCAACCCGCAGTCTGCTAACTGTGGGTTGTCTGGAAGGGCACGGGCGCACGAGTGCATGTCAGCTCCCAACTGCTCAGCCACTTCTGCTTTGCTAAGCAACCCAGGCACACCCTATCTCTGGGTTGTCCCCTGTAACATGCAAACCTAGAACTCTGGGTTGTTGACCCGTGGTTTGTTCTTGGGTAAAAACTCTGCGATGTTTCTCCATCAACAACCCAGTTTTTCCAGTTTGCACATCACAGAGAACAACCCAGAAACTAGTTGTTTATCAAAGTGGAAGGAGCCAAGCGGTCAAGAGCTCATCTGGCCGCTGGCCCCTGCGTGCCCCCAAACCACCCACCGTGGTTGTTTAATCATACATCCTGGGTCGGGGGGAAAGAGAGAATTATGCAATCGGTATATAGTTTGGCAACTTGAGGATGTTTGCATGACTTCTCTTGCGCTGCATAATGTAATTTTTACCACTTTACACAACTTATTCTGAGGGTTTTTTTTTGGTCACGAGACGGGCAAGGTGCCCTGAATTGCACAAAAGCCTTGCATCTGACATGGGGAAACTTGCTCAGCAGTAGCCCTATGCAGACATTCACTTCCTCGCATGTAGGACTGTGGGTGCAGATGTAAGCCCTGCCCCCACCGTTCCCACAAGCCTAGAACCAGGTCTGAAGAGAGTTCTGCAAATGCATTCAGCAGTGTTCAGAGGAGGGCAACCAGGATGATCAGGGGTCTGGAAACAAAGCCCTATGAAGAGAGACTGAAAGGTTTCGCCTGGAGAAGAAAAGATTGAGGGGAGACATGATAGCACTCTTCAAATACTTAACAGGTTGTCACACGGAGGAGGGCCAGGATCTCTTCTCGATTCTCCCAGAGTGCAGGACATGGAATAACGGGCTCAAGTTAAAGGAAGCCAGATTCCAGCTGGACATCAGGAAAAACTTCCTGACTGTTAGAGCAGTACGACAATGGAATCAGTTGCCTGGTGAGGTTGTGGCCTCTCCCACACTAGAGGCCTTCAAGAGGCAGCTGGACAACCATCTGTCAGGGATGCTTTAGGGTGGATTCCTGCATTGAGCAGGGGGTTGGACTCGATGGCCTTGTAGGCCCCTTCCAACTCTGCTATTCTATGATTCTATGAACCTGCTTACAGAGTTCCTGTGATTAAAAACCCTCCCTTACTGGGCTTTACGACTATGGGAACAGTGTAAACACGTTCAGCTGAACACATTTACAGAGCCTTCTTCAGACCTTTGTACTCTGCACGTGAAGGTCTGACTGAATACTGGGCTCAACGCACGAACCGGAAGCTGGGCATTCAGGGATGCTGAGGACAGGGTTTATGTGCATACCTGCACACCCCTACATGCATGGGCCCGACACATCAGCAGGCAAATGCCTGCATAGGACTAGGGTTGTCTTCCTCTCCTGAGAGGCATCTGAGCCTGATCACTTGGCAAGCACATCTCTGGGACCGTAGGAGGCTGGATGTAGCAGCCAAGACCACATTCTGCGCTGCTGTGGTGTACGCACACAGACAAAATCTGGATTCCTGCAGGAAGCGGAATGTGGCACCTGGGGCTTCTACTCACGCCTTCCCTGTCCACTACCACGTAAGCCTCGAATGGTATCAAGGGGGCCTTTAAATGGGCCGGTGGACGCACTCCCTTGCGCGCTGCACCCACCACTACCAAGCGCAAAGGAATAGATGCTTTAAAGGCCACGTGCCTCTTGCAACTTGATCTCTGAGTAAACGGTTTTGTCGCTGTCCTTCATGGCTCCTCCCTGTCCTTCCTTCTGCATCTTCTCATCATCTGTTTCCAAAGAATTCTGGGAAAGAGAAGCCAGAAAAGCGGTCAGTCTGGGAAGGACGAGGCCTTCCACAAGCTCAGCTGTCAGTTCCCATATAAAAGAGAGACTGGGGCGGTAGGGGGATCTTCACAGGGACACATTGAGAATGGCTTTCGCTTTTCTCAGTTTTTTTTCCTGAAATCAGATTTGGTCCGTCAGCGGCGCACGAAGTTGAAAAAAGCGGACTGCACCCCTCCCAAACCAAGAGCTTTCACAGGTCCCGCTGCACTTCAATCCACCCTAATTGGGGCTGGGTTGGGCGGAGTCCCGCCAGGTGTGAGAGAGGCTTGGTCCCCACTGGGCTCTTTCCCACCCTTTTCTCAGTGGGGAAAAGGCGACGGCAGAACGGCAGCTCCTTAGGGTGCCCCTTTGCCAACCTTCTGGCTCACTTTCTCGCCTCTGCTCCTTACACCTGAGTAGACCTAGCGGGCTATTTTTCTCTCAAGCCCTCTCTCCCGGCCAGGCACAGCAGGGCACAAACACACACCCAGGAATGCCCAACATGCAGGGTTTAATTTGGGCAAATGGGGCACGCTGCAGCTGAAGTGTGCAGGAGCCACATTTAAGGAAAAATAAGTGCTAAGATGGCTGTCAGAAAATGCACGTTTTATTGGAGGAGGCTGCAGGGTGTCCACGAGGTCGTGTGTCCCAAACAACCCTGAAGTGCTTTCCCTCCGCAGTATTTATTTATTTATTTATTTACTGCACTTATATACCGCTCCCATAGCCAGGGCTCTCTGGGCGGTTACAGAAATTCTAAAATTAAGATAAAAATGAGTATACAAAATTTAAAATTCTAAAACACAGAACATACACACATAAAGCATTAAAAACCGTTAAAAAAAACCTATACATGTGGGTGATTAAGATGTTCCGCCATATGCCTGGGCAAAGAGGAAAATCTGAACCTGGTGCCGGAAAGATAGCAGCGTTGGTGCCAGGTGAGCATAAATGACACATCTAGCGAGTCTGTGCAAAAAGGGACTTTTTATGACTAAAATGCTCTGACATTATAAGAAAGTAGACCTGGTCCAATCTGTGGCAGCTGACCTCCTCACCCCCCCCTCCTTCCCCCCTTTTTTCTTTTAACATACTGTGGTTTTGTTTGCTTGTTTGTTTAGATCAAGGCGGGAGGAATTCTATTTGGAAGACTTTGGGGAAGATTCCTGTGCATTTACTTTAATCAGCGGAATCCAGAGTTTGATTTCTAGACACAGTTTAATCATCTCAGAAACAATTATATGAAGTTTGCAGAAAGCACCCAAGTTTCTTGGGGGATTTTGCGATGACATTTTTTTCAGGGGGCTTTCATGTGGGACAGGAAGCGGGGTGGGGGGCACCTGTACTTCCTGTCCTTTCCTGCGTCTTTAAATTCTGAACTCATCTGATCTGACATCATAGCAGAAATTAGGCAGGAATTCTGGTGTGTGTGTGTGTGTGTGTGTGTGTGTGTTTACAGACGGTGGGCTCCTAGCGCTAACAGAAAGCATCATGCTGTTATTCCTTCTTTTCTTCCTTAAGGGAAAAAAGATAGAAGTTGTGGGAAAACACAAGGGGGTGACAAGTAGAAGATGGCATCATCTACCCACCCATAATGTTCTGTAAATAAAGCCAGGTGATGGTGGGATAAAAGGATTGAGTCACAATCCCACAGTTTTCCAGCTCAATTATTCCACGTCTCAAGCTTCATTTTTCTAATGTAGACTGAACAGAATGTAGTTCTTTCCCTACCGGTTTCGGAAGATGCACAGCAGTGTAGACGGTATGGGACAAATCCTTGTTTAGCTTTGTGGGTTCCCTTCGCTGTTTGGTTTTCTGTGTACTTGTAGGCTGAGAATACAAGAAAAGAGAAAGCCACAACATTTACTGACTTTTGTGATCCTTTCAGCCATTGCATGTTGGCAGGAAGCAACAGAAATGCGGAGTGGGCCGGTGCCCATCGTTACAAGGGCTTTACCACCACTTCAGCGCCTTGGAGTAATTCACCCCTAAAATATCTGTATGAACAGAAGCCTATGCGGCAGGGTCTTGCTATTTACTGTTTTACTCTGTACAGCACCATGTACATTGATGGTGCTATATAAATAAATAAATAAATAAATAATAATAATAATAATAATAATAATAATAATTTTTTTTTCAAGCCACAGGAAAATTTCCAGTCCTCCAAATGGATAGAGAAGCGGATAGAGTTGTCCCCAAAGGTAGCTATATCTTCCCTTGTCTCCATGATCAATGAATCAGCAAGCAAACCACGTCTCACCAGAAATGTAGTCACGGCAAGGTAACATAAAATAAAAGGACATCTGGATATTCCTTTATTTATTTAAATAAAAATTAATAAAATTCCTTTGTTTTTTTAAAAAATGAAGGAATAAAACACTGGTTTTATTCAGAATAAGTTAGATAAGTCCACCAGTACAATTAAACCAACAGATATCAGCCGGTTAAAATGCCAGGGTGAACCAAAGGTGGTTTCAGCCGACGCCAAGACAATTCCAGGGTTGGCACCCATCTTGCCCGTCGGTGGGTTTTCGTAGTCGGATATTTACTTGCCGAATTTTGGTGACTGAAATACGGCATGATTGCGTCATGACTTGGAACCCTGGAGCAGTTTCCTTCTAAGGTATACCTGATGTTTTCAAAACTTATTTATGGGGGATGAAAAATAAAGATTAGGAAAAAGTTTGCACAGATCTGGCTTTTAAGGGGGTGGTGTGCTTTTTATAAAGGTGTGATTTATCGATTGATTGATTTGTTACATTTCTATACCGCTCAATAGCCAGAGCTCTCTGGGCAGTTCACAAAATTTAAAAACATTCAAAGTATAAAACAACAGTATAAAACCATAATGATGGTGATGATGGCAAAATAGAAACTTCACACATTTTCTTTCTCTCTTAGTAAAGCAAAACAAGCCTTGAGAAAATGGCTCCTCCCAGTTTCCACTACCACCTCTGGTATCGATGAAGCGCACTCCGGGTGCCTTTCATCATTACAATCTGGATGTCAGCAGCAGAACTGTGTGGGTGGGTGCGTGGGTGGGTGCGTGGGTGTGCCTCTGCGCTCTCGCCCTCTTCTCTCCTTGGCTGCCCTCTGGAGATGCACCAGAGCCCGAAATGCCACGGATGTTTTAATACAATCACATTTTATTCTGTTGAGCTAGGGGCTTATTTGATTCCGAAATCCTGTCTAAACTTTGAATTCCGTTTCAGGTTTCATTACCACCTCTGCTGAGTCTGCGATAGATGGGTGATGTGGCTGAGAGGGTGTAAAAATACGCAGTGCTGGGCAAGAGGATGAGGAGGTGGGCACTAGCATCCCCTCCGAGACCCCGGACAACACTGAGTTCGAGGGACCCAATGGTCTGATGCAGGAGTAGAAAGCTGTTTCCTGTGATCATCATTAGAAAGTTAGCAGCAATGGCAGCAGCGCTTGCAGGGACATTGGCCCGGGACTTCTTCATTACCAAGGAGGCTGAGGTCATCTGCCACCTCTCCCCAGCATCCCTGTTCCTTCTGAGCTTAGCTGAAATCCTCACAGTAGTGGAAGTCTGATTGAAGGGATCTATTTTCCCAGCAACAGCATAGAATCATAGAACAGTAGAGTTGGAAGGGGCCACTAAGGCCATCGAGTCCAACCCCCTGCTCAATGCAGGAATCCACCTTCAAGCATACCTGACAGGTGGTTGTCCAGCTGCCTCTTGGAGGCCTCCAGTGTGGGAGAGCCCACTACTTCCATAGGTCATAGGTTCCAGTGTCGTACTTCTCTAACAGGAAGTTTTTCCTGATGTCTAGCTGGAATCTGGCTTCCTTTAACTTGAGCCCGTTATTCCGTGTCCTGCGCTCTGGGAGGATCAAGAAGAGATCCTGGCCCTCCTCTGTGTGACAACCTTTCAAGTATTTGAAGAGTGCTATCATGTCTCCCCTCAATCTTCTCTTCTCCAGGCTAAACATGCCCAGTTCTTTCAGTCTCTCTTCATAGGGCTTTGTTTCCAGACCCCTGATCATATTGTTATGAACTAGCTCTGTTCCATCATGTAATGTACTTTAGGGAGGATTGGTCTTGGATGTGTAATTAAGCCCCGTTAGCTTTACAACAGACCTGCAAAAGACCTGCATAATTCCCACACACTCACGGATCAACAGAGCTGTCTACATTTTTAGACTCCCTTGGGGCATGGGTACGGGGCCTGATACAATGAATGTCTGCACTTCAACATTGAATTATCATTTCTTACATTTCTATACCACCCAATAGTGGATATTTTCTAGGCAGTTCGCAACAATTTACCACAATAGATGAAGGTACATCTGAGTAATGCAATTTTTTGGTGTGGTTAATCCTGTGATGTCTTTAGATTCTTCAGAACTTACCTCAGAAGCATTTCCAACTAGGGCATAAACAGTCGTGCAGTCTTTGGGCTCTGCAAAGAAAAATCATGGGGGTTCACTGAATGGGCCTCAATCCCATTCAGAGACTCCTTTACTCTGCTCACTTCTATAATACCATTAGTCTTCATGCCTTTTTTCAGAGTAACATTAGCAAAAGCCCCCCCCCCCATCCCTGCCCCAGGCATACAGCCTAAATTCCACAGACTGTGATCATTGTCTACTCCAGGCAGAAGTTACACCCTCCTGTATAATCTGGCCACATACATGATTCAGTCCTCCAAGTGAAGGACTTCTGTTCAAAGAGAGACGGACCTTTGATTTGTTTCCTCTGTGTTCCTGGACGATTCCCCAACCCGCAACCACACCATGAATTCTGGGTTATTTGCATATAATGAAGTGTCCATGAAGGTTTATGCCCAAATAACCTTTATGTTGCCACAAGACGATGTTAGTGGTTATTGTGATAATTACTCATTAGAAAAAGCAAATTGAATGGCTTGATTTTAAAATGGTGTTAAACACAGGAAGCACAAGTAGAAAAGTAGCACTAACAAGCTGACGGGTCTTTGCAAACCCTTGTGCAAATAAAAGCAGAAAGAGCCAACAAGTAAGCTTTGCAGTTTAATCATTTTTTATTATTATTTCACACGAAAAACAAAACATCAACATCCAAAATGAGGAAGAGGGTGGCAGCCAAAATTCTGCATACACAAAATACAACAAATAAATGTTTTACCATTCAGATGTAAACCAGCCTGAAATCATTAATTGTCGCCAAATTGGAGCCAAATTGGGGTGAGCAACATGTGGCACTTCAGATGTTGTTGGACTGCAGGTCCCATCAGCCCTAGTGAGCATGCAGGATGAAGGGATGGTAGTCCAAAATATTTGGAGGCCAACAAATTGTCCACCTGAACTAAACCAAGGAATCCTGGGAAACTACAATTTCCAGGTCCCCCTCAGTAATTCCCATCCATTTTAAATTCAGTACATTTTTGAGTTTAGAGAGAATAAATACCTTGTCCAGGAACCCAGAAATGTGTTCAGTTGCTTATTGTCCGCATTAAATATTTCCAGCCTCTTAAATTTAGTTGCAGTTTCCTGTATCATAGAATCATAGAATAGCAGAGTTGGAAGGGGCCTACGAGGCCATCGAGTCCAACCCCCTGCTCAATGCAGGAATCCACCCTAAAGCATCCCTGACAGATGGCTGTCCAGCTGCCTCTTGAAGGCCTCTAGTGTGGGAGAGCCCACACAAATTCAGTCCAGCAGAAATTGACTCTTTCTATTTTCCCCACAATACATAGTTCATTTACTTAGCAAAACAGTAGCTTGGTTGTTCTTTGTACAATAGGGTGACCATATTTTGGAAACCGAAAAGGAGGACAACATGGTCACCCCCAAGGGGGCGTGTCCAGTACCAAGGGGGCATGCCCACCTGAACATAGCCTTGGTTACATGTCTGATTTTACAGCACACATTTAAGACAAATCTGTTCAACATAACATCTTAATGTTAAAATCACTGAAATAAAGAACAAGTGAGAGATTCAATGTATCTGAAATTAACTTCACTCACTCCTACTTTTGTAGGTTTTGCTGTACTCTGAAGCTTTTGCTGTACTCTGTGTGTTACATTCTCCCCTTCCCTCAAATATCTTTTCTGACTGTATCTTCACTCATTGCAAGCTGTTGTTGTTGTTAACAGGGTTTGCTACTGCCCCCAGATGTGTTTCAAATTTGGTACGGCTAAAGCTCTACCTAAAAGCTAACATGGTGCCAACTTTCAGCTCTTTATCTTTAAAAATGACAGTTTTAAAAATAATAATTTAAAAAAAAATTCCTAAAAAATCAATGGATGAACAGATCTGTTTCAAATTTGGTGTGGCTAAAGTTCTACCTAAATCCTTTCAAGGTGCAAAGTTTCATCTCTTTATCTTTAAAAGTGACGATTTAAAAAATAATAATTTTAAAACCTCAATTTTTAAAAAAATCCTAAAAAATCAATGGACAAACGAATCTGTTTCAAATTTGGTATGACTAAAGCCCTTCCTAAGAGCTACCATTGTGCCAAGTTTCATGCCTTTATCTTAAAAAATGATGGAATTATAAGCATTTTTGTTAATTCCCATTAGAGCTGCTCTTTGAAAGAAAATCTGGATTTCCCCTCCCCCTCCCGGATTTGCCATCAAAAACCCGGGCAAATCCGGGCAAATTCGGTCATATGGTCACCCTATTGTACACCAGAACTGAGAGTCAGGCCTTTGCGTCTGACTGTACTTCACAGTGTAATTGTCATTTGTGCACAAAAATTATTTAATTACATTTCTATACCACCCAATAGCAGAAATTGTAAGTATTCACATTTTCACCATTTCATGGATTGCATCCTTGGCCCCTTCCCTTGTTGGTTTTATCTTTGCTAGATTTTGCAATGGCAGAGTAAGGGGTGCCTTATCTGGCTTGTAGCCACATTACCAAATTGCACAATGCACAAAGGAAGAGCAATTTTATTTTATTTTTAAAGCTCTATAAAAAGGTGCAAAGAAGAAGCCAAACTGTTTCAGGTTTTATTTTAAGGAGATGCGGGCACTCGCACAGCTGGTCCACGCGGTTTCATTCCCCCCACGAACCCTCTGCAAGGTGTGGCGATGTTTACTTGTCCAACTGAGATACATAGAAGCCTCATGGTTTGAGCCAAGATCAGATGCAAAGTCTAAAATTATGTCCGTTTCTAATGTCCTCTTTCAGTTTCCAGAAGTAAAGCTCTCCAGATGTGTTGAAACTCCAAATTATGCTGGCCCTATTTTAAAATGTACTTTTTTATCTAATTAAAAAGGAAGTTATATCTTCCTTTTGAAAAAAAAAAAAACTTGCATTGCTGTTGTTGTGAACCACCCAGACAACTTTGGCTATTGGGCGGTACAGAAATGTAATAAATAAATAATATGCAATGTGTTCACTCAATTCATTCACTCCCATCGTCCCCAGTCAACATGGCAAATGATGATGGGAATTGTCCTTCAGCATGTTCCCGCAAAAGGCAGGAATAGAACATGTTAGGAGTGAAGTAACAAGACTGCAGGCTTCTCTAAACGACTCATTTATAGCACGCTCCTCACTGGCCACTGACGAAAGTTTGACAATGACATGAACCTCCTACACATCTCTCGCTCCTTCCCCCGATTATTCCATTAAAAAAAAAAAACACTTGGATATCCCAATTCTTCCGAAATATCTCAGGATTTCCTGCCATGTAAATTGTGCTACAAAACACCCACTAGAGGACGCTGTTCCATTCAATACTGTGAGGAGGAGAAGTTTTCAGTTACAGACCACATGGTGGCCCCTCTCCTCCCATATAATTCAGCTTATTACAATTGTGCAAGAGACACAGGAAGCAAAGCACCGGTAAGCAAATGCAATTTCCCTTTCATCTAAAGAAGCCCTGTGAGCCCCACTGAGCCTCAGTGCAACACGAAGGAAGTTGTGTCAGATGTCAAAAACAAAAGCAAACACACACACACACCCCAAACTTCTATGCTTGCTGTTTGGTTTCAGGCCAAGGCACAGCCAGATTTGTTAACACCTAATTCACTGGCAGTAAGGACAGCATGATAGTAATGATACTGGAAAGAGCTGTTTATGTAGAGCCAACACTGTGCTTGTGTTTTACAAAGGATCAGAGGTGAAATACAAAACTTGACACAGGAGGAGGAAAGGGAGGGACATGGAGTTTCGGTTAGCTAAGGGAAGGGCCTGCCTCTAATTCAGTTACACGTTATAAGCTTCATTTCAAGTAGGGATCAATTGGTCAGTTCTTGTTTCTCTCAGTTTCTCAATGTTTCAGTATTAAATCTAGTTTGTTCTGAACGTCAAGATTTTTACCAATGTTAAGTTCAGTTAGTCCAAAACATTTTTTTTTAAGTTCACATGAAAAGTTGTACATATTTTTGTGTTCATTTCTCGTAATACAGGCATTTTTTGAACACAATTTTGGCTAACGTACACATTGTTTGCAAGCGACTTCCCTGATCTGCATTTTGCAAATGTTACATTTGCTAATATACATTTTAGTGTGGACTTTCTCCCAAGTTATGTATGTTTGATTGGGAAACTCCATTGTAGAACTGGGAGAAGTGGGAATTTAGAAAGATCACCATGTTTTGCCTTGCGTGTTGGTTCGAACGTGTGAAATTAGGTAAAATCATGTGAACCAAGCAAATTTCACCCCACCCCTACTAACTACTTGTGCCAAAAGCTTTATGGAGGGGGAGTCAGTTTTGAAGGAGACGAAGGAGAACATCTGTTCCAGCTGTTGCAATGTTTGGATTCCTGTCACTGGAAAACCATGATCCTCTTTTGCCCCTATATTTTTTTCTTTCTTTTTTTCTTTTTATTACAAAAATATTTTTTTAATAGCAAAAATATATTTTAAAAAACATAAGCAAATATTCACAATGTGGAAATAAACTATAGATGTAAGAAACTGCAATTAACAGAGAGGATCACATGTGGAGGTTGAAGAACCCATGACGTAGCAAAGAAGTTAAGGAAATAGGCAATACAAAAATATATATAAAATTTAACACAGTCATTATCAAAATTAACAATTAAAAATCCATTGAGAAGGGAAATCAGTTCAGCAGGTCAAGGGCTGTGATATTCCCCCCACTTTCTTTCCTGGGTGTGTCTAGTGAAGGAGCCATAGAATGGTGGAGTTGGAAGGGACCAGAAGGATCAGCTAGTCCAACCCCCTGCAATGTGCAGAAAAACCAATTCAGCCATCCCTGAGAGGTGGCTGTCCAGCCTTTTCTTAAAAACCTTCAGAAATGGAGAACCCACAACCTCTGTAGGTCGACTGTGCCACTGCTCACAATGATCAACACATTTATTGAGAGGAAATGAGCCCAGCACACTTCAAGCAATTTGGGGGGTGGGGGGAAAGGGCATTTGGAAACTGGGCACGTTTGGGGGCGGAAGTGGGGGAGACAGAAATCTATAGTTTTGGTGGGGGCAGGGGGCTTACTATTATAAGACAAGGTGGCCGAGGGTTTTGCGATTTGTTCTGCCTTCTCCCCCACACCCAGCCACAAAGGAACCTTTGCTCCTGGTTGAAGGCGCGTTGGAATATGCAGTCCGCTTGCATTCTTCTGACCAATGCAATGGCCCACTGGGAACGGAAGTCATACGTACCGCCACATCCTTCATCCATAACATCGCCTCCTTCTCAGTGGGCCATTGTAGAGGACTGGACAATGCAGATGGGTGGCTGACAGAGAGGCTGAAACCTCTATTTGAAAGTACAACGGAAGAAGAAGAAGAAGACGAAGACGAAGAAGAAGACGAAGAAGAAGAAGAAGAGGAGGAGGAGGAGGAGGAGGAGGAGGAGGAGGAGGAGGAGGAGGACTACTTTCTGTCTTAATGGTTCCTAGGTCTTCTCCCACCCTCCATTTTATCCTTACCCCGTGAAGTACATTAAGCTGAGAAACAGTGGACTAACTCAAGGTTGCCCAGAGAGTTGAGCAGTGTGTTGAACCCGGTTCTCTCCAGTCCTAGTCTGACACTTGTACTGACAATGTTATTTATTCATTTATTTAAAATATTTCTAAGCCACCTTTCAGGGTGAGAGCCCTCCCAAGCCAGCTTTCAACAATAAAACAGACTGCTTGAGCAAAAATTAATAAAAGCAACAAGCACCAGGAATGAAAACTTCGGGCTTAGAGAGTACTAAAAACCTACAACACACTTGCAGCTGCAAGCCAGAGCAGGGGTGGGGGTACCAGAGCCCTGCACAGCGCTCCTTTCGGCAGAGCTATGACAAAGGGGGGGGGGAAGAAAGGGGGACAAAGCGCGGGAGCAGCACAGCGGGAGAGGGAGGCAATGAGCACGGAGTCATAACAATGGTGTGCGTGGACATCGTCCTGTGCCCCAGAGCCCACACAACCCTGCAGCCAGCTCTGGGGAAAGACAGCAAGGGGGGAAGAGGAGGGGGGCGCAGAAGCCCCCCTATGCCACTCAGGGATCTGTAGCATCATGCACCTGCCAAGTAATCAGGAGACAAATTTCAACCTGTGGTTAAAGCCCTACTTAACCAATCATGTCTACTAAACTTTGAAGCAGAAATGTGATTGCAACTTTGAAACAGAATTGGTGTAAATCAACTGCCCGGCTATCCTGTCCCCAGGCGGGGAGCTTCGGGCACTAGCAATCAGAAGATGTGGCACAACTTTTCTCTTTAACAGATTTTCTGCATTTAGGGGGGGAAGGGTAGGAAGCAGTAGAAGAAACAATGTCTGGATCCCCCGTGTAAACTTCAGTAAATGAAGAGCCAGAGAAGCCTCGTCCGGAAGCACCCACAATGCAAAGGGGGGCCTGTAGTTGTTGTGCTGGAGAGGAAATCTGGACAGGTGCAGCTTCTTATACATGGAGAAGAAAAGCTGCAATACTCTTCTCCGCAATTAGTAAAGCCACACATAACGTATTTCTTCAATTCTAAGACACACTTCCCCCCCCCCCATATAAACATCTCTAAAAACGGGGTGTGTCTTAGAATCGCGGGTGCGATTATTATTCTTAGAATCAAAGCTTTTTTTCTGTTGGTGGTACTGAAATTAGTGTGTGTCTTACAATCGATGGTGTCTTACAATCGAAGAAATACGGTAATAACAACCTCAGAAGACCACAGCTGGATCAGACTAAGAGCTTTTCTACAGGAGGAGTTTGTTGTGCGAGCATCATTCCCTACTCATGGTTGTTCACAGGCTCTTTAGATGACGTTGTGACCCTCCACTTTCGCTTCTGTTTGTAAACAGCACTTTCCACCAGTTTTCTTTAGAGCAGGGAAAATGCAGCATTTAATTATGAAAGCGAAAGAAAGCATGATTCCCTGTGTGCGTTTGTGCTATTCTGCTACACCACAGTGCCACCTAGGGGACCTGTTGTGGAAAAGCAGGAAATATTCCACGTGTAGCACATAAAAGTGAAAGTAAATGCAGCGGATTAACAACCTCGTGTAGAAAAGCCCAACAATCTGGCTAATCAGGTGCCTCCAGAAGCAGGGTGTGAAAGCACCAGACCCCTCCCACCCCTGCTGTTTATCCCCCCAGAAACTGGTATTTCAGAGACAGCAAACTGTCTCTGACCATGGAGGGTGCTTACAGCCATCGTTGTGACCAGCAGCGATAGCCAGTGACAGAGGAATTTGCCCAATCCCCTTTCAACCCACCGAAGGCGGTGGCCATCACCCCAGTGAGTCAGGGGAAGTGAACTGCATGCCTTAATTATGCACCCTGTAGCACATGTGCTCTGTTTGTCCTGAATCTTTTGCCAGTGAATTTCACTGTGTGACTCCGCTGGGTAGAAACTGTATTGAGAGAGCGAGAGAGAGAGAAATCTCTCCCGGTCCACTTCCTCTATGCCGCACATCATTTTATAAACCTCTGCCTGGCAGAGTCTACCATGTTGCCGGGTATCCCCTGCTCCGCCACACCTGGCTGCTGGCCTTTCCCCACCCTAAACTAAAGGAAACAGCTGCTGGGGCCCTCCCTTGCAGGCCCTCTTAGCTTTGAGGCTGTTCTTTTCTAGCTCTACTCAATATCCTCTTCTGAGATGACCCTTCCTGCTGCCCTCTTCAGCGGCTGCTCGCTGTACCCAGGGGTGGAGGCAGGTACAAACAGTAAGAGCAGGGGGCTGTTTACCTGAATTGCCTGCAGAACCCTGGTTGCTCACGTGGGCCCCTGTGGAAAGAAGGGGGGAAACTGTAACACAGGAAGTGAGCAGAACAAAGATATCTTAACTTAGGGTGACCATATTTTGGAAACCAAAAAGGAGGACAACATGGTTGCCCCCCAAGGGGGCATGTCCAGCACCAAGGGGGCGTGCCCACCCGAACATAGCCTTGGTCACATGTCACATTTTAAGACAAATGTGTTCTACATAACATCTTAATGTTAAAATCACTGAAATAAAGAACAAGTGAGAGATTCAATGTATCTGAAATTAACTTCACTCACTCCTACTTTTGTAGGTTTTGCTGTACTTTGAAGGTTTTGCTATGCTCTGTGTGTTACATTCTCCCCTTCCCTCAAATATCTTTTCTGACTGTATCTTCACTCATTGCAAGCTGCTGTTGTTGTTAACAGGGTTTGTCACTGGCTGGCTGGCTGGCTGGCTTTTTTTAATTTCATTTTTTTAAAAAAAGCTTGTGTATAATTGTCACAAGTTTCTCTACTCTAACATTAGGGTGGGTGTTGTGGCAGTGAACACTACTTTGCCCATTCACACTTCTCACTTATATACATTAGCTTCTCAAGGCTTGTGCGTTGGCACCACTTCGCACATCCAGACTTCGAACTCCTGTCTATTTCCTGGACAAACATGCAACTCTGAGACCCTCTTCCTAATGCCCTGCGTTTCATACCAGCACCATGGGGCTAAGTTACAATAGGTGTCTCTGGGTTGTCTGTGCAGCCTCTGTTGTCTCTAACTCTAAGTCACTGCAGACAAACCAAAGCCTCCAGCCTCAAACAATCTCTCTCTCTCTCTCTCTCCCCCAAAGTCTCCCAATGGTCCAGCTAGGCAGCACACTTGTGGCTTGAGATATTGCTTATTGCAGGTTATTGCTTGGTCATGTCTGGTGACTCTTACATCATCATCATCATCATCATTATTATTATTATTATTATTATTATTATATCCCGCCTTTTGCCCAATACTTTAAAAACCTCTGCCACCAGCCGCCTCCACCTCCTTTCCTCCTGCACAACTTTGATGCACTCTTAAAACACTCTGCGTGGCAAGCCAGCCTCAGGGCCAAGCTACAGGTGCATCTGGGTTGCCTTCAGCCTCTCTCTGCCTTATGCCAGCCTGCCAACATTTCCAGCCTCAAATAATCCCCCACCCTCCTCTCTCTTTGCCAAAGTCTCCCAACGGTCCAGCCAGGCTGTGCACTTGTACCCTGTGGCTGGGGGTAGGGCAACAACTTATAGCTTGGTTGCATCCGGTGACGCTTGTTTTTTTAAAAACCTCCGCCAGCCGCCTCTGCCTGCACCAAAACTAGACTCTGAGACACTCTTAAAAAGGCTCTGTGTGGTACAGCAGCCTCTCAGGGCTCAGCTACAGCCATCTCTGAGTTGTGTCTTCAGTCTAACTCTGTCTCTAAGAGTTAGAGCCTAGCTCACAAGTGTACAAAGCGAAGTGGAAGGGAAGTGGTAGTGAAGCAAAGCAATGATATGCCAGGTTCCAACATTCGCAGCAACAGGGCATCCGCAAAGAAGAGAGCCTCTCTCTCAACTGGCACCTTACTGTTGGTTGTGAGAGTTTTTCTCTAAAGATGACCCTTCATCGCCCATGATGTGGAAATTTGAGGAAAAGGCCTCTGGCCCATTCTGTTTTGCCCTGTGGGCTGCTTTGACTGACCTCTCCTTTCCCACATTTTGATTTGTGGATGCCTTGCCTCTGCTGAGCATCAGGTACCCGACTGCACACCAAATCTGCAACAGGAAAGGTGCCCTGCTTGCCCAGGACTTCTTACCTAAAGACTGGAGATCCCCTTAATGCCAAGGGCTGAAACTGCTCAATGTGCAACACCCCAAAGAGGAGGTTTGACAACCTGAGTTTGAAGGATATGGCTCCAGCAGTTTTAAAAAACAATAATTTTAAAACTTTGAACTTTTTAAAAAATCCTAAAACTCAATGGATGAACAGATCTGTTTCAAACTTGGCAAAGCTAAATTCCTTGTTAAGAGCAATCATGGTGCCAAGTTTCATCTCTTTATCTTTAAAAATAACATTTTAAAAATAATAATTTTAAATCCTCAAATTTTAAAAAAATCCTAAAAATCAATGGATGAACGGATCTGTTTCAAATTTGGGATAGCTAAAGCTCTTCCTAAAAGCTATCATGCTGCCAACTTTCAGTTCTTTATCTTTAAAAATGACGGTTCTAAAAATAATAATTTTAAAACCTAAAATATTTTTTAAAATCCTAAAAAAAAATCAATGGATGAACGGATCTGTTTCAAATTTGGTATGGCTAAAGCTCTACCTAAAACCTATCATGGTGCCAAGTTTCATCTCCTTATCTTTAAAAATGACAATTTAAAAAATAATAATTTTAAAACCTCAATTTAAAAAAAAATCCTAAAAAATCAATGGATGAACGGATCTGTTTCAAATTTGGTGTGGCTAAAACTCTATCTAAAACCTGTCATGGTGCAAAGTTTCATCTCTTTATCTTTAAAAATCATGATTTTAAAAATAAAAATTTTAAAACCTCCATTTTTAAAAAATTCCTAAAAAATCAATGAACGGATCTGTTTCAAATTTGGTATGACTAAAGCCCTACCTAAGAGCTACCATCATGCCAAGTTTCATGTCTTTATCTTTAAAAATGATGGAGTTATAAGCATTTTTGTTAATTCCCATTAGAGCTGTCTGGGGAAGATTGGAAAATCCGGATTTCCCCTCCCCCTCCCGGATTTGCCCCTCAAAACCCAAAAAATCTGGTCAAATCCGGTCATATGGTCACCCTACACTCTTAGTGCCTCTGGTCTGGGGTTTTTAAACAGCTTAGCTTCCTGTTTCTGTATCTGTGTGAATAAAGAAGATAACGCTCAGGGCTGTTGGCACATCAATCCCTAGTAGGGTTGCCAACTGACCAGGCTAAAGACCTAGGCAGCTTGCACTTATGTCTTTAGGCAGCAGCTTGTTCTGCAGAAATGAGCAAATAAAGCTCTTCACAACACGATCAGTCTCTTGTATTTGCAAAACACACAGCTCCTAAAGGCCCAGGAGTGTTGGGAGAGCTTCGGCTATTGGGCGGTATAAAAATGCAATCAATCAATCAATCAATCAATTGCAGGGCTAGCAGAGCACCTTCTGATCCTCATGCAAACTAGATAGAAAATATTTCTTCACCCAATACACAAAGGGGCTGAGAGGGACTTGAATTAGGATCAGACAAACGAATGGAAGAGGAGAGGTGAGTCCAGGCTGATAAGTCCCGCCATCTCTATATGTGATGGGGATTGTTAGGTAAGGATGCCGCCTATTAAAAAGGCAGCTCATGCTTTAGAGTTTTAGGGCTTTATAAAATTTTGTTGTTGTTGTTGTGTCATTGATGCATGTAGCACACTTAAAGAGCATAAGGTGGGATATAAATGCAATAGTAAATAAAATAAAATAAAATAAAAATAAGCAAAAACACAGAGCCCAACCTGAAGGAACGTACAATCTATGCTTTGACAACAGAGGAAGGGGAATAATAATAATAATAACAATAACAATAACAATCTGTCTTTAATATGGAAGTAACCTTCTCTCTGCTGCTCTGGCTAATCTCTTATTATTATTATTATTATTATTATTATTATTATTATTTATTTATATAGCACCATCAATGTACATGGTGCTCTTATTTTTTTGACAATGAGGAGGAAAGGAAAGATCACTTCCTTGGCTCATCTTTGGTGTAGTTTCCGTGGGCATTTGGTTAACGGCGCACACAGCTGAATGAAGCCCTCCCTTTGTACCTCCTTTTTTCTTCTGCCGCAGACAGAGAGCAATTGCAACGATTCCAGTTATTATTGCAGCTGTTGCAGAAATTGCAATTCCCGCGATCGTTGCCTCTGACAAATGTCCGGAATTCATTCCTGAAAAAGAGCAAGAGCCCGTGTTAGTCATGGCAGTGTTAGTAACAGAATTGTGAAGAAATGTTGCTGGAGCCCTATGAAGAGAGACTGAAACAACTGGGCATGTTTAGTCTGGAGAAGAGAAGATGGAGGGGAGATATGATCATAGAATCATAGAATAGCAGAGTTGGAAGGGACCCACAAGGCCATCGAGTCCAACCCCCTGCTCAATGCAGGAATCCACCCTAAAGCATGATAGCACTCTTCAAATACTTGAAAGGTTTTAATCCACAGAGGAGGGCCAGGATCTCTTCTCGATCCTCCCAGAGTGCAGGACACGGAATAACGGGCTCAAGTTAAAGGAAGCCAGATTCCGGCTGGACATCAGGAAAAACTTTCTCACTGTTAGAGCAGTATGACAATGGAATCCATGACCTAGGGAGGTGGTGGGCTCTCTCACACTGGAGGCCTTCAAGAGGCAGCTGGACAACCATCTGTCAGGGATGCTTTAGGGTGGATTTCTGCATTGAGCAGGGGGTTGGACTCGATGGCCTTATTATAGGCCCCTTCCAACTCTGCTATTCTATGATTCTATGATTCTATGAGATCGTACCAATCCCATTCAGAGCTATGTTTAGCTGTCTGTGTTGTCCTACGTGTGCATGAGTCAACCACAATAAGATTATGCAGGGACATAATTCTTTCAGTTTGCATTGAGTGTGGTGAGAGAGATGGTGAAGATGCAAAGACATTGAACATCCTAAATCACTGCCATGTGGGAGATGGGGCACTTCAGAAACTACTTGCCACTGTTCACATTTGCAAATTTCTTTTTTAAAAATAGTCTTTCCCCCCTTTGAATAGCATGCCTCTCACACACACACCCTGGAATATCACTGGATGGTTTTGGAAAAACAACTTGGCGCCTACATTGTTCTCCTTTCGTTGCCAGCTGAAGACATTTTTATTTTCTCAGTATTTTAACACCTAATTTAACTTAAATTTAAATAGTAGAGTTGGAAGGGGCCTCTAAGGCCATCGAGTCCAACCCCCTGCTCAATGCAGGAATCCACCTTAAAGCATCCCTGACAGATGGCTGTCCAGCTGCCTCTTGAAGGCCTCTAGGGTGGGAGAGCCCACCACCTCCCTAGGTAACTGGATCCATTGTCGTACTGCTCTAACAGTCAGGAAGTTTTTCCTGATGTCCAGCCGGAATCCAGCTTCCTGTAACTTGAACTATATATATGCCTGTGGCCCCCTAACCCGTTTGCAGCCTTTTAGTTTCACTTTGGCTGTTGTACATCTCCTCACACATTCTGCCCTGTGACAGGAAGTGTGCACAGAAGGATTTTTAAAGATAGAGACTTGCATAGATCAGCATTTTCCTCACCCTCACATTTTAAGTAGCTGGCAGATCTGAAAGGAAGGCCGCTTTCAAAACGGCCAGCTCTGAGAAGGTCCACCAGTGGCTGGTCAGTCTAGCAAAGGATTTTGGATCACACGCCCAACATTCCCTGCATCAGTCTGATCTTCTGATTCCTGCAGTCCTGTGGGGTGAAGCTAACACAGGCATTCCTCTGCCCAGCCACAGCTATCATCATGAATGGGACCAGAGCCAAGGGGGCTGAATGGGAGACCCACTGACCCAGCCTGGCCTCTTGTGTGCACATGGGGCAGAGGGAGCCTCCCCCGCCTTTTTGTTTTTTTTTGGAGTTTTAAAGTTTTATTATTTCAAACATCATAGACATACATACAAACCACGAAAACATTACATAAAACACAAACAAAAATACAAACGTAAAATACACACTGAAATACAATAAAAAACATGCAAGGTTAAGGTGTACTTTCGGCTTTCTGCATATCAGAAATGCGAACTATCTTCTCTCGTTCCTTAATTACATTTAACACGATAATCAAATTCATTTCTTTCTTCTATCTTAACTATATCTCATACATTGAATCCACAGACAAATACATCGTTTCTCTCTGTTCTTTACAAAGATTCTAAAAATTACATTTAACACAATAATCAGATCCATTTATTTATTTATATTTATTTATTTATTGCATTTGTATACCGCCCCGTAGCCATTTCTTCCTTCTATCTTAACTATATCTCATACATTGAATCCACAAGGAGCTTATTTTTTTATAGCTGATGACCTCAAACACATACAGGGGACTGACACAGAGAGGGCTGCAGTGATGGACAGCAATAGGTCAGAGACAGGTATGAAGCAGCTATTGCCTGGGTTCACAGGTAACACTAAGCATCTGAGAAGCATCACTCCTTCTAATAGTGAACACAGATGGTGAGTACCGGTGGGAACGAAGAAACTGCTTGGCCACTGTGGCCATAGCTAGACCTAAGGTTTATCCCTGGATTGTCCAGGGGTCAAACCTGTTCATCTAGGTGACACACAGGGGATCCAGTGCTCAGGCAGGGGCGAACCCTGGATGATCCCAGGATAAACCTTAGGTCGAGCTGTGGCCTGGGTGAGCAGAGTGCTGGACTAGATGGACCCTTGGTCTGATCCAGCATCGGTGCTCTTCTGACGTTCTGAAGCTTGCTGGCAAATTCAGTCAGGCTTGTTGTGAAGAGTGCTTTTCATGTGACTGATCCACTCCCACCCACAACATGTGATTCTGCTGTTCCTTCCTTCCTCTGGGGTATCAAAGATAATGCTGATCTGATGCAAAATTTCCTTCGAGATGTGACTTGATGGAGGAACTTTGCCACATCTGACTGAGCTGGGAAGAGGAAGAAATTTTCCTACCAGTCACATTGGCCATAAGAGCAGTTTGACCACACGTGACTCGGCCTCCTCTGCGGTGGCCCCATGCCTTTGGAACAAGCTGCCATAACAGGTCAGCCACTGCAGGTTTTCAAGAAGGCCTTTGAAAACTTATTATTTTACTGCAGCCTTCTCTCGATATGACGGTTATTATTACTGCTATTGCCATTGTTGTTACTGGTGGTTTTATTGTGGGCTTTCATTGCTATTTTATTGTGTTTATGTTTTTACTGCTTTTAATATTTTAACTGTTTTTATATTTTTCATTGCTGTAAGCCACCTAGAGAGGTCTTCTGCCCTGAAAGGCAGCCAAGAAATATTTGTTAAAAATAAAAAAAAACTTGCTTTCTCCCTCCTTCCCCTTTTCTTGGCATTGCGTCAAAATGATTTGCTCTGCGTCGTGTATCGGGTTCCCTGTTCTGCAAATGACACCTCTGTAGCCTGGAAATGTCCAAAGGTTTAAATAAAGGGGTGCAAGCGATAAAGGATGGGGGGAGGGGGGAGCTCACCGTTGTCCGGGGTGGGCTGCGTCTCAGGTGTCTTCACTGGCTGCTCAGCTTGAGCTGATGGGCAGAGAGCAAGTGAGCAGATCAGAAAGACGCAGAGATCAGGCAAAGTTGCAACACTGGAAAATGTTCCGTGCCGCTTTTTTTAAAAATCTGTTGGGAAACCACATCTTGCCAGGCAGGATTTATTATCACAGCTGGGTGTCTTTTGTGCCTATATCGTGCAAGGGCTGAATTTGTGAGTAGATTAAGAATTCAGCATCTGGACAGTCTCAGCATTACTTTTTTCCTTTAAAAAAAGCAAGTTTCTAGTCCTTACTGCTACACGTGTGGGAAAACGCCTTGTGAAATCTAAAGAGCCAGACATAGGACTGAGTAAGATGGTCAATGGTCAATATTTTTCTCTCCCTTTGAACACCCAGAATAATTTGTGCAAATATGATCAGCAACGACATACAGTTGTGCTCAATTTCCACACTTCATACCAGTTGCCAAAAGTGTATTGCACAATTTATTTTACCTGGAGCAGCTTACACATTATGCCAACTGAACTCCTTCTCAACTGTGACATTTGTTTCACAAGCCTCCACTGCTGTTTCTACTTTCTCCAGCTCTTCCATTTCTCCAGGTTTGCCCCCTTTGAACTCCGTCCACAAACAGGTATTGTGGGACTAGCCTAAAAGCCTAGAGAGAGGGGAGAGCCGCCTTCCTAGGTCTCTTTCAAGGAGAGAAAAAGCTTACCCCTACCATTCCAACATTGCTTCAAGGACACTGTCTTGGATGCGCTGCCAACAGGGTTCTGTGCTGTGCAGGTGATGTTCCGATCGGGGTCCTCTGAGTTGTACCAGATGGAAAGGGATCTCCCGGAGGAGCTGAGGTCACCCTCGCTGATTGAGTTCCAGCTGAATTCCACGCCGTCTTCCAAGGGCCCTGTGGAGCAGTTCAGCTGCAGCAGAGTTCCATTCCCACCTCTGTCACAGCGGACGGTCAGGTCCGCCTCAGTCAAAAGCTCTGGGTGGGTTATACAATGTACAAAACAGTGCTAATTAGCAGAAAGGCAAATGAAATGGATTACAAATAATTAGAGGATGAAGGAAAAGAAGCAGCTTAAGGAAAGTGTTTGCCCTGCCTCTTCTCCCCACCTCCATGTTCCAAATAGCTCCCTTTGTCCCAGCTCAGGCAGGAGCCACACTACTGCTTTATAGCGGTGCTGAAGTGCACTGACAACTATTGGGGCCCAGGACACATCCACGCCAAGCAGGGTCTAACCCTATGAAAGCAGTATGAAAGCAGTACACGGCGTGTGTCAGTGGGCCCCAACAGTTGTCAGTGCACTTCAATACCGCTATAGTGTGGCTCCTGCCTTTTATATACTGCTTTCATAGTGGAATATCCTGCTTGGTGAAAAACTGCAATATGATTTGTGACTTATTTATTTATTTATTTATTTATTTATTACATTTCTATACCGCCCAATAGCCGGAGCTCTCTGGGCGGTTCACAAAAATTAAAAACATTCAAAGTATAAAACAAACAGTATAAAACCATAATATAAAATACAATATAAAAGCACAACCAGGATAAAAACAGCAGCAATGCAAAATTACAAATTTAAAGCACCAAGTTAAAATTTATTTATAGACTGTTAAAATGTTGGGAGAATAAAAAGGTCTTCACCTGGCATCTAAAAGCATATAACGTAGGTGCCAAGCGAACCTCCTTAGGGAGCTCATTCCACAGCCGGGGTGCCACAGCAGAGAAGGCCCTCCTCCTGGTAGCCACCTGCCTCACTTCCTTTGGCAGGGGCTCGTGGAGAAGGACCCCAGAGGATGACCTTAGGGTCCAGGCAGGTCCATATGGGAGCAGGCGTTCCTTCAGATAACCTGGCCCCAAGCCATTTAGGGCTTTAAATGTTAATACCAGCACTTTGAATCGGGCCCGGACCTGGACTGGCAGCCAATGAAGTTGTAAAAGGACTGGCGTAACGTGGTCTTGCCGGCCAGTCCCTGTTAGTAACCGTGCTGCCCTGTTTTGTACCAGCTGAAGTTTCCGGACCGTTTTCAAGGGCAGCCCCACGTATAACGCATTGCAGTAATCCAAACGAGAGATTATCAGAGCATGGATCACTGTAGCTAGTCTATCTGTAGATTATAACTAAGCCAGGTCAGCCCTAATCAGAACTGGTGTAAGATGTTCTTGATCAAATACTGTCCTTTTAAAAATGCACCACTGTCTTCTACTAAGCCTCTTTGAAATAGATCATTGTAGGGCAAAAAATTCCAAAGTTGTGGCACCACAGTCAGAAATGGTTCTATCTTGCCCAAACTGAGTCTCTAGAAAAACTCTTATTTGTGCATCTCCTGAGTTTTCCAAAATGAAACTGGAGGGGTAGGAGAGGAATGCAAAGCTATGGCATTTAAAACTGCTCCATGATGCCCTGGGGCAAAGGAGAAATCCCCCCATCCCAAACACAATGAAAAGGTGGAATCATACTTACTATAAACCTGCAGGCCAAAGGTCACCCTTAATGGTTCTTCTTCTGGACTTCTCTGTATTTGTGCCCTGTATGTGCCTGAGTCGTCTTGAACTAGGTGACTGACTTGTAACCTCTTGCAGTCCTCAGAGACATTCAGTCGCCCAAGAAATGTTGGGAGGAGCAGCTGGAGTTCGCATGGCTTTCTGGGTGACAGAACAGCAAAAGTATCAAAACTGTCGCTTCTACTATTTGTAAGCCAGAAAATGCCTCTAAATTGTTCTGCAGGCTTCAGCTGGAAAGTGACAGAGCCTCCCAGGACTCCCCGGGCTTCCTCCGCCGTTTCTTCTCCAGAGGTTTCTGTGTGGTCAAGAAGAAGGCAGAAGAAAGTGTCAGGAGACAGTCACAACACTCTCTCAAAGTAGCCCATTTTGGAATGTCAAATCCTGCTATATGCTCAGGGGGAAAAGGGGTTCAATTCTTCCCTGTCCCTTGAGTTGGCCCTTCTCTTGCTCCTGCCCCCGCCCCCCCCCCCCGTGCGCCTGTGCGCTGGGCATTCTATCAGTGCTTTACTAATACCGACCACACTGGAAGCCCTCCTTGCTCCCTCAGGGCAAAAGGGGTGTGGCTAGCCTTGCTTTCCTGTAGAATCCAGAGGACATCTAGATGTGCCCTCAAGAGCTGTGGGGGAGGGGGCATCCCTGGCTGCACCCAAAGGCTCCAGGCCACCTGCAAAGTCAGCCCGCAGTGACACATTCAGTAGGCAACCAGAGCCTTGGGAGCCACGTGTCCCTCAGCCTCATCTCAAAAGCAATTAATCATTCAGACCCCTGGCTGGCGTTATCTGTCCCTTCCCCACGAGGCAGGGCTGGGGAGGGAGAAGGCTGGCAAAAAGAGGAGGAGCTAAGGGGTGGCCCCACCCACTGCCAGCATGTGGCCTCCGAACGATTGTGCCAGGAAATGCAGCCCTCGACACCCCTTCACTAGATGGAAGGAGGGACTGGGGGCCTTGCTAGACCTGCCGGCTTACGTAGGGTGACCATATGACCCGGATTTACCCGGATTTGTCCGGGTTTTTGGTGTAAACCGGCAAATCCGGGAGGGGGAGGGGAAATCTAACGGGAATTAACAAAAATGCTTATAACGCCGTCATTTTTTAAGATAAAGACATGAAACTTGGCACAATGGTAGCTCTTAGGAAGGGCTTTAGTCATACCAAATTTGAAACAGATCTGTTCATCCACTGATTTTTAGGATTTTTTTAAAAATTAAGGTTTTAAAATTATTATTTTTTAAATCGTCATTTTTAAAGATAAAGAGATGAAACTTTGCACCATGAAAGGACTTAGGTAGAGCTTTAGCCACACCAAATTTGAAACAGATCCGTTCATCCATTGATTTTTTAGGAATTTTTTAAAAATTGAGGTTTTAAAATTATTATTTTTTAAATCGTCATTTTTAAAGATAAAGCAATGAAACTTAGTACCATGATAGGATTTAGGTAGCGCTTTAGCCACACCAAATTTGAAAGAGATCCGTTCATCCATTGATTTTTTAGGATTTTTTTTAAAAATGAGGTTTTAAAATTATTATTTTTTAAACTGTCATTTTTAAAGACAAAGAGCTGAAAGTTGGCACCATGATAGCTTTTAGGTAGAGCTTTAGCCATACCAAATTTGAAACAGATCTGGGGCCAGTAGCAAACCCTGTTAACAACAGCAGCTTGCAATGAGTGAAGATACAGTCAGAAAAAATATTTGAGGGAAGGGGAGAATGTAACACTTTTTATACTGTTGTTTTTATACTGTTTTTATGTTTTTAAAATGTTTGTATACTTTTAATGTTTACTATTTTTAATTGTTGTAAACCACCCAGAGAGCTTCGGCTGTGGGGCGGTATATAAATGTAATAAAATAAATAAATAAATAAAATAACACAAAGAGTATAGCAAAAGCTTCAAAGTACAGCAAAACCTACAAAAGTAGGAGTGAGTGAAGTTAATTTCTGATACATTGAATCTCTCACTTGTTCTTTATTTCATTGATTTTAACATTAAGATGTTATGAAGAAGAGATTTGTCTTAAATGTGTGCTGTAAAATCAGACATGTGACCAAGGCTATGTTCGGGTGGGCACGCCCCCTTGGTGCTGGACACGCCCCCTTGGGGGCGACCATGTTGTCCTCCTTTTTGTTTTCCAAAATATGGTCACCCTACTTACGCCGGCAGGGAGGCGGGGCCGAGGCGCGCTGAAGTTAGCGCGCCTCCTCCAGGCTACCACACGCACGATGCGCAGGGACGTCGTGTTCCTGCGGCGTCCGCCATTTTTTAAATTATTTTAAAGGGGCCGGGTGCGGCCCGAGGACTCCAGAGAGATAAGTTTTTTTGTGTGTTTTTTTTTTACGGGGGGCGAAGGATGGCAGGGGGGTGGCCACCCCCCTGCCACCCCGTGCCACCCCCCTGCCACCCCCCCGCCATCCTTCGCCCCCCCGCCGATGGGCACAGCGGTCCGCGTAAGCGAGGAGCCACGAAAAGCTGCGGAAGTCCCTAGACGTTCCCCAGCTCCGGCCTGAGGCTGGAGCTGGGGAAAAGGCGCTCCATCTGGACGCACAGCAGGGAAGCCGGGTCAGAATGCGCGCTAAGGCCTCGTCTAGGAAGGCCCTGGATCTCTGGCAGCCCCACAGCATCCTGAGGCTAGGATGGCTTCGAGGTGCTCAGCCAGAGCTGCCCTGTTCTGCCCCAGAAAACTTTGTGGCAACAGGCTTCTTGGGCCCTGTCCCATGGCGCCAAGTTGCCACCAAAACCCCATGGTTTTTATTCATCCAGGGTGGCGTTGGGTAATCCCGACACCAAGGAGGAAACACAGGGTTTCTGGTGGTCATCTGGGTACCAGAGCCATCCCTACCCTCTTCCTGGTGGAAGGCAACCAATCACCAGTCACCTTCCACCAGGACTGCCTCTCCCCCTACATTGACCCCAGGACCGAGGTCAGGCAGCAAAAGAGCTGTACTGACCTCGCTCCCAATGAAAAAGTCCGGGTAAGTCCCCAACCTTTTCAATGCGCAGCTTCGCAGGAAAGCCCCACGGTGGCTGAGAGGCTGCAACATACAACTGACGCAGCGCAGACTCGCAGCCACTCCGGGGTTTCCCCCCCGTACAGACAGCCCCCTTGGACTCTCCTTTACCTTCAAGGCTGCAATCTTAAGCATGCATACTAGGAAAGGTTCGTCAGCATGCAATTTCAGAATGAAACGTGTCTCTTTCCTTTCTTTCCTAGCAAAGAGATCCGGCATCACATGGGTTGAAATAGTCCTCTGTTTGATACTGCGTAGCCTCCTGAGGGAGGGGGTCTGTCTGCTCCATTCCCCAGATGGGGGGCGGGCTGCCCCATAGCAGGGGCGAGAGAGCATCCATATAACTCTGTCCCCCATCCTACTAATCTCCTCTGGCTTCAAACTGAGGTTGAGGCTTGCAGTAACACCTTTGGCCACTAGGGGCACACTTCCTCAACCTCCCCTTTGCATTCCCATACACTTAAATTAATGTGTTTGAAAAGCCAAATAACCCCTGTGGTCCCCTCGCTATGCGTGCCAAGTTCCACGTGTCTCGGTTTCATGATTCTGGTGCTATGGCAGCAACAGAAGGAAGGATGGACAGACACACGTCTTTCATTAGTATAGAAGACTATATGTTTATATTAGGGCTGTGCACAGCCCCTCCCCCGACTCGCCTTGGAGGCCGTTTCAACTCTGGTGCTTCGGGCTTGGCCGCTTCGCTTTGGGATCAAAGCTGAAGCAAGATTCACCTCCCTCTGAAGCAGGTCAGACCTTGCAAGTTCCTGGGTGCCTGCCAGGTAGCCAGCACCCAGGAAAGCCTGGCGCAAGACCGACCGGGAGTCCATTGGACTCCCTCCTTCCCCCATCCCCAAACCTGGAGCAGCAGCCACTGGGACTCACCTTGCCATGCGTCCTCCTCCCTGAGAGCTGAGCCCCGATTTAAAGGTAAGATCATTGGGGCTCTTTTTTAATAAATCTATGATCACAAACTAGGGGAAATGGCGCTTTATAACCACCATAGTTAACAGCCATAGATCTATTAAAAATAGCACTGGCGGGAAGTGACCTGGGAGGGAGCAGGAGGTGAGTCCAGTGAGTCCAATGGACTCATGTGGACTCACGGCTGGCCTCACACCAGCTTTCCCACGTGGGCGGGCAGAGCAGCCCACCACCGCCCTGAATCAGCCCATGGCACATCGAGGGCTTCAGTACCGATCCAATTTGCCTTGGGTACCGCCTTGTATTTGGTAGGGCTGTGCTCCGCTTCTCTTAGGATCGGAGAAGCGGATCGGGGTGCTTCACCTCCCCTTAAGGAGGAGGCAAAGAGGATCGGGGGGGCAGCAGAGCGTCACGGATCAAGATGAAGGCGGATCCTTCGCCTCGATCCGGAGCTCCGCTAAAAAGGTAAGGGAGCCTTACTTGGCACTGCCGCCGCCCGTGCGGCGACGGCGGCAGAGCCAGGTAAGGGGGGAGGGGGTCTTACCTGGTCCATCGTGGCCTGTCGCCAGCTTCACTAGAGCCCGCGGCTCAACCCGGAAGGGGCCTACAGTTCTAGTGAAGCTGGCGACGGGCTGCGACGGACCAGGTAAGTGGTGTGCATGAGGGTGAGGGCGGCAGAGCCAGGTAAGGGGGCCTTACCTGCATCCGGCAGCGGTCCGGCAGCGGCTTCAACTGAGCCTGAGGACTCAAACCAGAAGACCAGCTGTAGCCTGGCCTTCCTGTTTGAGTCCTCGGGCTCAGTTGAAGCAGCCGCCGGACCACGGATGGACGCAGGTAAGGGGGGAGGAGGGAGGGAGGCCTTACCTGGCGTCAGTGCTGCTGCAGAGCTCCGATTTGGATCCGGAGCTGCGAAGCAAAGCGGACCCGATCCGAAAGTTGCGGATCGGGATCCGAAGCAGATCGGGGGGTCCATGCACAGCCCTAGTATTTGGGGCTGACCTGCTACAACCTTGTGATCAACCCACCTCGACTTGGATTCTGGGCATCAGCCTGAGGCGGTGCACAGCCCTAGTTTACATGATGCCACTCACAGATAAATAATAAATTCAATTCAATTCAAATACTGTATTTAAAAAGTTTGCATCACAAAAATGTTCAAATGGAGAGGAATAAGCAACTAAAACTATGCTCTAACAAACAGTGGTTTAAAACAGAAGTACATCAGAAGAGCCCTGATGCTGGATCAGACCAAGGGCCCATCTATTCCAGCATTCTGCTCACACAGTGGCCAAGCAGCTGTTGATCAGGGACCCACAAGCACCTTGTGCTCCATGTTCCCCATGGGCTTACTGTCTCTGCTACTGGAGGCAGCATATAGGCATCAGGACTAGTAGCCATTGAAAGCCTCCTCCTCCAAGAATGTGTCCAATTCCATAGTTAATGCAGTGTGAAAACATATTTCCTTTTATTTGTCCTCAGTTCAGCTTCATGGGATGACTTCAGTGTAGTGTTTGTGATGGGCCCATTCCTTGAGCCAGGCCAGGATTTCTGAATGAATCATAGAATCATAGAATAGCAGAGTTGGAAGGGGCCTACAAGGCCATCTAGTCCAACCCCCTGCTCAATGCAGGAATCCACCCTAAAGCCTCCCTGACAGATGGTTGTCCAGCTGCCTCTTGAAAGCCTCTAGTGTGGGAGAGCCCACAACCTCCCTAGGTCATTGGTTCCATTGTCGTACTACTCTAACAGTGAGGAAGTTTTTCCTGATGTCCAGCTGGAATCTGGCTTTCTTTAACTTAAGCCCGTTATTCCGTGTCCTGCACTCTGGGAGGATTGAGAAGAGATCCTGGCCCTCCTCTGTGTGACAACCTTTTAAGTATTTGAAGAGTGCTAATGTCTCCCCTCAATCTTCTCTTCTCCAGGCTAAACATGCCCAGTTCTTTCAGTCTCTCTTCATAGGGCTTTGTTTCCAGACATAGATTAAATCTAGAGAATCCACTATGATTAATACTAGAGACACAAGACAAGAGCCAGTCTTCAGGGGAGGCAAGGAAGGGACCCTAGAATAAGCTCCTCATATCCTAAGTTTTGTGCAGAACCATATCCAAAGGTCCCAGGCCCTTGGCCACATCACTGGTGATGAGGATGGGCTGATATTATCCCTCTGTATCTGACATTATCACTCTGTATCATCGCCATCAGGTCTTTGAGAGGGTGCCATGAAGTGGTTTGACATGAGAAACGTTTCTTGTGATTTTTTATGGGTACCCTTCTGTGCAGTAACCATTGTGCCATTTATCATTGTGATTTGATATGGTGCAGGACAGAAAGGCATTGAAAGTTTGTTTTGAGGTTGGAGGTTTTGAACAAGCACCATGTCCCCAACTTCGAATGGTACTACTCTGGCTTGTTGATGCTGGTCAGTAGTTCATTGCAGTCCATTGTCACTTTTGACAAGAGGAGGGAATCTACACGTCGTTGTGAGGGCGCTTACATGCGCCCCCAGTGCGCCCCCACAACGACTGTGTAGACCAAGAAAGAAGAGACGGAGGAAGAGGCGGAGGAGGCGGCGGCTGGGGAACCGGCCGCGTCCTTGCCGCCGCCTCCCCGCCGGCCTCCTGCTGCTGGCCTAAGAGCCACCCAGGTCGGAGAGCTCGGCGGAAGCGGAAGCCCAGTTCTCCGATCCGGGTGGCTCTTACCCTGGCAGCATGAGGCCGGCGGGGAGGCGGCGGCGGCAAGGACGCGGCCGGTTCTCCAGCCTCCTCCTCCTCTTCTTCCGCCTCTTCTTTCTCAGTCTACACAGTCGTTGTGGGGGCGCACTGGGGGCGCATGTAAGCGCCCTCACAGCGACGTGTAGATTCCCTCCAGGTATGCCATAAAATGAGGAAATCTGGTCTAATTTTGGGATGACGGCATTTGGAAGTGGTAGTGACTGTTTCTACTTCTATGGCTATAATCGTCACCCACAACCCAAAGATGCCCTCCAGCAAGGAGATCACAGAAATCAACACTGACTTCCATCCATGGTGTCCTTAAGGAGGCAGTGGTGCCACCGCCCTTGAAGAAGCTCAATCTGGGCTCAACGGTATTAGACCGCTACCGCCCAGTTGCAAATACCCCTTTCTTAGGGAAGATTGTGGTGGAACACCTCTGTCTCCCTTTGGCATCTGAATCAGGAGAGGCTGTGCAAGGCATGGGCTCCGTAATGGGCCAATAAACTGCAACTGAATTCTCTCAAGGTGGAAGCCCTGTGGATGAATGGTTCCCATGTCCGGGAGAGAGGCTCATTGCCTGTTCTGGATGGGGTTGCACTCCCTTTGAAAGATCAGGCATGTAGCCTGGAGGTACTCCTAGATCCGATGCTAGAGGCCCAAGTAACCACGGTGACTCCGTCAGAGCGCCTTTCACCAGCTTCAGCTGGGCACTAGTAACCCCAAGACTGGATTACTGCAATGTGCTCTATATGGGGCTGCCCTTAATGCTGATCTGGAAGCTGGAGCGCGTGCAGAACGCAGCAGCTCAGATACTGAAAGGATCTGCCTCTTTTCAGCATGTACTTTCTTTTCTGAGGGAACTGCACTAGCTGCCTATTTGCTACTGGGCCAGCTTTAAGTGTACAAAGCCCTAAACAACTTGGGACCCGGTTACCTGCGAGAGCACCTTCGCCCTTACCAACCAGCCCAGTCACAGAGGTCATCAGAGGGCATGCTACTGGTGGTTCCACATAGACCTATGGCCTGGTTGGAGTCCATCTAAAGAAGAGCCTTCAGTGTGGTGGCCCCCTTTCTTTGGCTGCAGTGGGAACTGAAACAAAGTCCAGGGGGTCGAGCCTAGAAAAACCCATCGAACTCCAAACCCAAATGGATCTCTTCAGCATCCCTACCATCAGGGCCGGTGCCAGACTATTTTGCACCCTAGGCAAGGTGAGCTCCTTTCACACACACACACACACACACACACACACACACACACAACGCCAACGTTGATTTTTAAGAACAGATGTTTCCTGGAAAAAATAAGAAGCACAAAACTTGAAACTGCTAAATTTATTTTAAAGTGCAAGAAATATGTCATGCCAATTATAGCAAACAAATTGGAAAGGAACGTCTATGGGTCTAAAATGCATTATTTAATAGGAATATCACCTCCAAATCATCCCCCCCAACTCACACACACGTGCGCACACACACACTCAGCATCACTCACTCCAAACACACGCATGAACACGTATGTATGCATTCATAGAATCATAGAATAGCAGAGTTGGAAGGGGCCTACAAGGCCATGGAGTCCAACCCCCTGCTCAATGCAGGAATCCACCCTAAAGCATCCCTGACAGAGGGTTGTCCAGCTGCCTCTTGAAGGCCTCTAGTGTGGGAGAGTCCACAACCTCCCTAGGTCACTGGTTCCATTGTCGTACTGCTCTAACAGTCACGAAGTTTTTCCTGATGTCCAGCAGGAATCTAGCTTCCTTTAACTTGAGCCCGTTATTCCGTGTCCTACACTCTGGGAGGATCGAGAAGAGGTCCTGGCCCTCCTCTGTGTGACAACCTTTTAAGCATTTGAAGAGTGCTATCATGTCTCCCCTCAATCTTCTCTTCTCCAGGCTAAACATGCCCTGTTCTTTCAGTCTCTTCTCATAGGGCTTTGTTTCCAGACCCTTGATCATCCTGGTTGCCCTCCTCTGAACACGCTCCAGCTTGTCTGCGTCCTTCTTGAATTGTGGAGCCCAGAACTGGATGAGGCCTAACCAGGGCCGAATAGAGAGGAACCAGTACCTCACGTGATTTGGAAGCTATACTTCTATTAATGCAGCCCAAAATAGCATTTGCCTTTCTTGCAGCCATATCGCACTGTTGGCTCATATTCCGCTTGCGATCTACAACAATTCCAAGATCCTTCTCGTTTGTAGTATTGCTGAGCCAAGTATCCCCCATCTTGTAACTGTGCATTTGGTTTCTATTTCCTAAATGTAGATCTTGGCATTTATTATTTATTTATTTATTTATTTATTACATTTCTATGCCGCCCGATAGCCGGAGCTCTCTGGGCGGTTTATCCCTATTAAATTTCATTCTGTTGTTTTCAGCCCAGCACTCCAGCCTATCAAGATCACTTTGAAGTTTGTTTCTGTCTTCCACCCAATTTGGTGTCATCTGCAAATTTGATCAGCGTTCCCTGCACCTCCTCATCCAAATCATTCATAAAAATGTTGAAGAGCACTTTCTTTCACTCAAAGACCCCATTCACCCATACATTCTCTCTCTCTCTCACTTCCGGGCACATTCCAGAAGCCCACCTGAGCGTCCCTGGCTTCGCTTCGGCTGGGCGGGCGCGGGGCGCCATCTCGCCCGCCCAGGCTCAGCTGAATCCTTGGGCCGGGCCGGCTCACAGCCAACACGCGTGAGTACTGCGCTGTGCCCGGCGCCCCTCTTAGCTTGGCGCTCTAAAGCGGGTGCCTGAGTGGCCTCTATGGTAGGACCGGCCCTGCCTACCATCCCTATGCAGTTATGGCTTGGATGAGGACTAATAAACTGAAGCTGAATCCTGATAAGACCCCTGTGGGTTGGCGATTCCCAGGTCTGGGAATCGGCCTGTTCTAAATGCACTCCCTCTGAAGGAGCAAGTCTGTAGTTTGGGGGTGCGCCTGGATCCATCTTTGTCAGGTGACCTGCAGCACCCATTACCAACTTTGGCCGGTACCAACTACACTCATTCCTGGATAGGGGATAATCTAGCCACAGTGACCCAAGCACTGGTAACCTCACGATTAGACTACTGCAAAGCACTCTATGTGGAGCTGCCCTTGTGTGTGGTTCAGAACTGCAGTTAGTGCAGAATGCAGCAGTTTGGGGATCACTGGGACACCTGGCGATGTTCACATAAGACCTGGGGCTTGTCCATATGGCCGTTCACACCGCCGTAAATGCACATCTTTCCATTTTCAGACAAATGATGCAGCTGCAAATGCGAAGCCATCCAGGGACAAACCCTGGGAAATCCACTCCAAAAAGTTGGGCATTTACCCCGTCTTTTTTGGCAGCGGAGGCGGCTCCGTGGCTCTAAAACAGTAAAAAAAAGAAAAGAAAATGGGGGTGGGGAGAGGACAGGAACAGTGCTGTTCCTCCCCGCTTTTTAATTTTATGATTCAAATATGTGGGGCTCCGCAGAAACAAATTTTTGGAGGACTGGGCAACCTCCATTCTGAATATGTGGAGCTCCGCATATTGTGGTCTTTAAATTAGAAAAAAAGGGGGGACGGCTTCGTTCCTTTTCTCTCCTCCCCAAGGAAGAAATGGCCCCCATTCCTTTCGTCCCTCCACCCTAATCTTTATATATAACTTTTCAAGCAGAGGACTGGGTAACCTCCATTCTGAATATGCGGTGCTCCACATATTGTGCTCTTTAAATTAAAAAAGAGGGGGCAGCCCCGTTCCTTTCCTCCGTTTTTTTTTTTTTAATCTTTTCAGAGGTGCCAGGAAGGAAAAATCGCACTTGCTTTCCTTCCCATGCAGATACTGGGAAGGAAAGCAAATGCGAGTGCAAGGCGCTTCCTGGCATCAAAGCACCTCCAAATAGCCAGAGGCCTGGGTTAAAATAACTGCACTAGCAGCTTATTATCTACTGAGCCATGTTCAAGGTTATGTTGTTGATATACAAGGCCCTAAACAACTTAGCAGACCACCTTTCCTTATATATACTCAACCAATGTTTAAGAATCATAGAACAGTAGAGCTAGAAGGGTCCTCTAAGGCCATCAAGTCCAACCCCCTGCTAAGTGCAGGAATCCACCTTCAAGCATCCCTGACAGATGGCTGTCCAGCTGCCTCTTGAAGGCCTCTAGGGTGGGAGAGCCCACCACATAATTATGTGGAGACATTAACAGAATGTCTCCACGTAATACCTCGATGGCGGGGCCTTCTTGGTTGCAGCACCCACCCTTTGGAAAACCCTCCCCCGTGCAGTTTAGGAGGCAGAAAATGTGGCATCTTTCAAATGCCTCCTGAAAATGCACGTATTCACCCAGACTTTTCCAGCTTGTAGTTAAATTAACTAATGCCGCTCCATCTTACTGCTCCCTTTATTGCTCTTTTAGTAATTGGAATTATTTCTAATGTGTTTTTAATATTTTTATGTGAACTGCTTAGAGATTTTATCATATTTAGTGGTATATAAATATCACAAATAAATAACGTAATAAATAAAAGTGGAGGAGTAAATTGACTAGTCATTTCAAGAGGTTTTAGAAATCGCGAGGAAACGGTTGGCAGGATATTTCACCACGCTTGACAGCTTCGGATGTCATGGTATGCCACCCTACATGATGGCAATCCATCATGCTTTAATGTGCATGTGAACCAGGTTGTGTTGCTATATTTCTTATTTTGATAAACCTCTGTATTGTGAGTACAGCCTTGCAAACCACTCTTTCTGGATGTAATCCACCTGACTCAGAGCTCTATCACACCAGCGTTATACTGTGCAATCACTGCGAATTGCATACAAAGGACTCCAATGTTTTCTACTTTATAATCTGCTGTTACGGGGAACTACTCCGATGTGTCCTGCTTTGATTGCGCTTTTCCCCCACCCCAAAAGCGATGTATTTTGGACCGCGGAACATGCGATTCTTTTGTTGTTCGCCCAGCAGCTACTGGAGGCATGGAAGGATGAGGAGGAGCAGAGTCGCCCACCCGCCTCCCTCGGCAACCCCCAAGCGAACGCCGCAGAGCCTGAAGCAGGCCCATCCCTCCCTCCCAGGGCACGTGCCGGAGCAGGAAGACGAGGAGCAGGGCCACCCGATCGCCTTGGCAGCCCCCAAGCGAGCATCGCAGAACCCGGTCCAGCCCTCGCGGGGCACGCACTGGAGCAGGGTAGAGGTGGATGCATAATGTGGGTGTGATGCAGCTAACGACGACGACAGCTTTCATACACTAGGGGATCATTCGAGGGAAATGGGTAGGTGTGCTGAAGCTCTCAGAAAAGAGCTTAATTCCCTACAACTTGCAATAAAAGATTTCTTTCTCCAAAATGCTCAGGAAGATTTGCTCTGTCACATGCAAAAAGTCTCCTGGAATCCCTTCACTTTCCCCTCTCCATTTTTATGATGCCCCTTTTTGGCTTGCTTTTGTATAATGTTCAACATTTTTTGAAATAAAGGTAGAAGAATTAACTGAAAACCCTCAATGTCTCAAGCTTGAAATCAACATATAGCACCTTGAATTTGTCTACAATTCATGATTCAAGGTGGTAAAAATAAATTACGTTTTTTTAAAAAACACACACACACACATCAGCATGATTTCTAATAATGGAGTGATTTTAGGTATCACATGTCCACCCTTAATAAAACAATTACATATTTCTGCACATTTTGGTGTATTAAGCTTAAGCTTAAATATACATTTCCCCAGATACCCTATTTCTTCGATTCTAAGACACACTTTTTTCCCCATATAAACATCACTAAAAATGGGGTGCATCTTAGAATCGCGGGTGTGTCTTAGGTTTTTTTTCTATTTTTTTTATTTTCTAAATAAACGAATAAAATAAACATGGCTAGCTCTCGAAGTATACCGAAGCGTTTATCAGAAACAGGAAACAACAGCCATTGTCACTTTGACATTTTGAACGTTCACTATTCCCCCCCCCCCATATTCTGCAGACACACACGGTTCCCCATTTTACATCCCCTTTCACACAGGAGAGCTTAAAGTGTATGTGCTGTGTATGTGCACTTTTGCCATGCTCTTTTCCCTGATCAATCAGGCTTTTCCTAATGCACGATTCAAAGTTAATCTCCAGTTCTGCTAATATAAAAAGTGCTGTTTCTCTTTATTTTGGTTCTCTGCCTACTAAGAAAACCAAGTGTTTCACCTAAGGTTGCTTTATATTTCCAGGAATGAGGGAATCAGCTGCTACGTGTCAGTTTTCCCTAACAGTTGTAGTGGTAACCTGAAATCTATACTATGTTTTTAATTGTAAACTGCCCAGAGAGCCTTGGGCAGTATAAATATGTAATAAATAAATAAGCCTAATCCATGTAAACCTGTGTTTCTTCCTTCACTACATCTTAAGACATGTGTGTGCATGTATTACAGGATTTAGGACCCCCTCCACATCAAAAGATATCAGAGTGGTGGACAATAAATTAAGACGTAAAATACAAAAAGTTGCAGTAAAAGCAAATAGAGAAATAAAACAGCAGCTGGAATTTAATCATCCCTCAGGAAATGCTTTCCTGAAAAGAAAGGTGATGCCTGATCTCTTTTGAGAGGGCAGTCCGTAGGATGGGAGCGCTGCTCCCTCCATCCCAAGTGGGTTACTGACCCATGTGGGACCATCAAGAGTGTGTCTTCAGGAGACCACGTAGATTTCTACATTCTCAGACACACACCCTTCCTACCGCCCCACCTGGGATGAAGAAGGATTTTGGAAGTGTTAAAGAAATTGAAGATTGGCGATTACATAACCAAGGTGTTGTCCATAAAGCTGTTTACTGCAATGAAAATGTGCATTTTCGCATCTTTGGACAGATGACGCAGCCACAAATGCGAAGCCATCCAGGGGCAAACCTTGGAAAATCCGCTCCCAAAAAGTTGGGCATTTACCCTGACTTTTTTGGCAGCAGAGGCGGCTCCACGGCTGTAAAAAGGCCAAAAAACATTAACTAACATTAACTAACCCATAAAAACCGGGGGGGGGGGGGAGAGAGAGAGAGAGGAGAGGAACAGTGCCATTTCTCCCCCCCCTTTTTATTTTATGCTCTAAATCTGTGGAGAACCACAGAGACAAATATAAATTTGGGAGGACTGGGCACCGCCAATCTATTTGGGAGGACCAGGCAACCCCCATGCGGAGCTGCGCAGATTCAGCTGTGGAGATGAACAGCCCTGTTTCTTCCCCCCCTGTTCCTTTTTATTTTTTAAAAAGGAGTCTGCATATGCGGAGGACCGGGCAACCCCCAGGAAAAATCGCACTTGCCTTCCTCCCCATGCAACCGCTGCGAAGGAAGGCAAATGCAGGTGCAAGGCGTCTCCTGGGGGGCAAGTTTCTGCTTGAAGCCTCCATTACCATGCGGGAGCTCAGCTCAAAACTGTACATGAAAAAGAAATGTAATCCGAACTTACCCATTTTCAGGAAAACGATGAAAAACACATGGAATATATTCCTATTTATCATTGCTGCTTGATTACACATCCTTGTTGAGGATCTGCTTCCTTCAATATAAGCCACAAAAGCCTTAAAGAAAGACACACTTTTTGAAACTGGCAAGCTTTATGCGTAGGCAAATTTTAAGTTGCAGTAGACTGAAGCATGCTGGGAGTTGTAGTCCAACACTTCTGGAGGACACCGGGTTGGAAACCTCCTGCCTGAAACCCTGGAGAGGCACCACCAGTCAATGTCATCTCTAATGGCTGAATGGGTAGAATATTAGGCAGCTTCTTAGTTCAGAGGAGGAGCAGGAAGGGGGGAGGGGGAGTAGGAGGAGTGTGTGATAATTTTCTTCTACAGAAAGTGGAGGAAGGAACTAAAGGATCAGCAATCCTTGACTTGATATTGATCAATGGGGATGACTTACGGTAGTAGAAAGTGGCAGTTACGGGAACTCTGGGGGAATCATAGAATCATAGAATAGCAGAGTTGGAAGGGGCCTACAAGGCCATCGAGTCCAACCCCCTGCTCAATGCAGGAATCCACCCTAAAGCATCCCTGTGGAGCCCAGAACTGGACGCAATACTCTAGATGAGGCCAATCCAGGGCCGAATAGAGAGGAACCAGTACCTCACGTGATTTAGAAGCTATACTTCTATTAATGCAGCCCAAAATAGCATTTGCCTTTCTTGCAGCCATATCGCACTGTTGGTTCATATTCAGCTTGTGATCTACAACAATTCCAAGATCTTTCTCGTTTGTAGTATTGCTGAGCCAAGTGTCTCCCATCTTGTAACTGTGCCTTTGGTTTCTATTCCCTAAATGTAGAACTTGGCATTTATCCCTATTAAATTTCATCCTGTTGTTTTCAGCCCAGCACTCCAGCCTATCAAGATCACTTTGAAGTTTGTTTCTGTCTTCCAGGGTATTAGCTATCCCACCCAATTTTGTGTCATCTGCAAATTTGATCAGCGTTCCCTGCACCTCCTCGTCCAAATCATTAATAAAAATGTTGAAGAGCACTGGGCCCAGGACTGAGCCCTGCGGCACCCCACTCGTTGCCTCTCCCCAGTTTGAGAAGGTTCCATTGATAAGTACTCTTTGAGTCCGATTCTGTAGCCAACTGTGGATCCACCTAATAGTTGTTCCATCTAGCCCACTTTTAGCTAGTTTGTTAGTGACCACGTCATATTTGAGTTCTTGATTTTAAAGGAGGCAAAAGCTGAGTGTAGTCATAAACATACTCTGGATTTTAGGAAAGCTAATTTTAATAAACTCAGAACTATGATGGGCTAACAAACTGAGACTCAATCCAGACAAGACGGAGGTACTGTTAGCGGGTGGTTCATTTGTCCGGCGAGGTGATGTTTGCCCTGTCCTGGACGGGGTTGCACTCTCCCTAAAGGATCGGGTCCGTAGTTTGGGGGTGCTCTTCGATCCAGAACTATTACTTGAGGCACAGGTGAACTCAGTGGCAAAGAGCACCTTTTATCAGCTTAGGCTGATATACCAACTGCGCCCTTATCTGGACAGTGATAGCCTAGCTACAGTTATCCATGCTCTGATAACCTCTCGTTTGGATTACTGCAATGCGTTATACGTGGGGCTGCCTTTGAAAACGGTCCGGAAGCTTCAGCTGGTACAAAACAGGGCAGCCTGTTTACTAACAGGGACTGGCCGGCGAGATCACATTACGCCAGTCCTTTTCCAGCTTCATTGGCTGCCAGTCCAGGTCCGGGCCCGATTCAAAGTGCTTGTATTGACATTTAAAGCCCTAAACGGTTTGGGGCCAGGTTATTTGAAGGAACGCCTCCTCCCATATGTACCTACCCGGACCTTAAGATCATCTACAGGGGCCCTTCTCCGTGAGCCCCTGCCAAAGGAAGTGAGGCAGGTGGCTACTAGGAGGAGGGCTTTCTCCGCTGTGGCACCCCGGCTGTGGAATGAGCTCCCCAGAGAGGTCCGCCTGGCTCCTACACTGTACTCCTTTCGTCGCCAGCTGAAGACTTTTTTATTCACTCAGTATTTTAACACTTAATTTTAACTCAAATTTAAATTATACTGTTTTAACTCTGTATTTTAACCTTATATCAATTGTGCTTCGTGGTTTTATCCTGGTTGTGCTTTTTATATTGTATTTTGTATTTGTATTTTTAACTTGTTGGTTGTTTTATGATGGTTTTAATTTTTGTGAACCGCCCAGAGAGCTTCGGCTATTGGGCGGTATAAAAATGTAATAAATAAATAAATAAATAAATAAATATGATAAGTAAGGTCCCATGGCAAGTGAGCCTAATGAGAAAAGGAGTGCAGGATGGGTGGGAGTTTTTATAAAAGGAAATTTTAGGCACAATTACAAACAATTCCAACAAGGAGAAAAGATAGAAGACAACAGAGGAAACCAATGTTGCTCCACAAAAAGCTTAGAGATGACCTGAAAACAAAAAGGGATACATATAGGAAGTGGAAGGAAGGCCAGGCTACAAAAGAAGAGTACAGACAGGTGGCACAGAAGTGCCGAAATGGTGTCAGGAAGGCTAAAGCTGTGAATGAGCTGCGATTAGCGAGGGATGCTAAAAACAATAAAAAGGCTTTCTTCAGATACGTGAGTAGTAAAAGACAGAGGAAAGAAATGGTGGTTCAATGAGGATGGCAAATTAATAACAGATGACAAAGAAAAGGCTGAAGTGCTCAATTCCTACTTTGGCTCAGACTTCTCCCAAAAGCGGGTCTATGACCCCCCTGGAAAAAGTGAAGCAGAAGTTGACGGGGCAGGATTGCAGTTTGAGATTGATAAATAAATGGTCAAGGAACACCTAATTTCTTTGAATGAGTTCAGATCTCCAGAACTCGATAAACTGCACCCTAGAGTAATGAAGGAGCTAGCGGAAGAACTCTAGCACATCTAACTTGTGAAGCACAAGCAGTCCTCCAATCATTTGCTCATGTAAAGGGTGAACTTACCATCACAGAGAATTGCCTCCTCCTTCGAGGTACTCATTTGGTTATTCCACATTATCTATGGAACCGTGCATTGATTTGGCTCATGAAGGTCACCAGGGAGTAGTTAAAACCAAAGCGCCACTCAGAGAAAAAGTCTGGCTCCCTGGGATTGATAACCTTACTGAACAGTGTGTAAAATCCTGCACATGGAGCCAAGTGGCACAGAACCACTCTGCACCCCTGCGTTACTGCTCTTCCTCCATCGCCATGGATGGAAGTCAGTGTTGTTCTGTGATCTCCCTGCTGGAGGACATCAATTATTATTATTATTATTATTATTATTATTATTATTATTATTATTATTATTTAGATTGTAAGCCTATGCGGCAGGGTCTTGCTATTTACTGTTTTACTCTGTACAGCACCATGTACATTGATGGTGCTATATAAATAAATAATAATAATAATAATAATAATAATAATAATAATAATAATATTTATATAGCACCATCAATGTACATGGTGCTGTACAGAGTAAAACAGTAAATAGCAAGACCCTGCCGCATCGGCTTACAATCTAATAAAATCATAGTAAAACAATAAGGAGGGGAAGAGAATGCAAACAGGTACAGGGTAGGGTAAGCAGGCACAGGGTAGGGAAAAACTAACAGTAGAAAGTAACAGTAGAAGTCTGCACAACATCAAGTTTTAAAAGCTTTAGGAAAAAGAAAAGTTTTTAGTTGAGCTTTAAAAGCTGTTGTTATTGGTTGTTATTGATGATATTTGGTTGTTATTGGATGATATTTGGTTATTTGGTTGTTATTGATGATTATAGCCATTACCCAGAAGTAGAAACACTCACTACCACTTCAGCAAATGCCGTCATCCCAAAATTAGACCAGATTTTATCATTTTATGGACCACCTTTTCAAAGCCGGCAGTTGGTCATTTTCAGACTATCTTGGGTTGAAACATCGGAAAATTGCAAATGGGGAGGTTGAGAGATTTATGAGGACCCCGAAGAAAGCCTTACAGATTGCTACAGCAGAGGGAGCCAACCTGAAACAAGAATTATTTCGATTTCTCCGAAGCTACCGAACCACTCCCCGTTGTTTCACTGGTGTGGCACCAGCCTCATTTATGCGTGGCAGACAGGTGCAGGCAAAGCCTGGAGAAGAGAAGATGGAGGGGAGACCTGAGAGCACTCTTCAAAGACTTAAAAGGTCATCACACAGATGAGGGCCAGGATCTCTTCTCGATCCTCCCAGAGTGCAGGACACGGAATAACGGGCTCAAGTTAAAGGAAGCCAGATTCCAGCTGGACATCAGGAAAAACTTCCTGACTGTTAGAGCAGTACGACAATGGAATCAGTTGCCTGGTGAAGTTGTGGGCTCTCCCACACTAGAGGCCTTCAAGAGGCAGCTGGACAACCCTCTGTCAGGGATGCTTTAGGGTGGATTCCTGCATTGAGCAGGGGGTTGGACTCGATGGCCTTGTAGGCCCCTTCCAACTCTGCTATTCTATGATTCTATGAAAGTTACCTCAAATAGATGTCGCACTCAAGGACGCACATCTACGCCAACATGATGATAAGGCAAAACTTGCAATGAAACAGTGCCCTGACCAGCGTCGGCAAACCAGAGCAGTACCATTCAAAGTGGGAGACATTGTGCTTGTTAAGACTCTCCAGCCTGGAAACAAACTTTCAATGCCTTTCTGTCCTGCACCATATCAAAACACAATAATAAATGGCACAATGGTTACCGCGCAGGGGGTTACCCATAAAAATCACAAGGAACGTTTCCTATATCAAACCACTTCACAACACCCCTCAGACACGAAGACTTGCCGATGACGATTTCACACAGAGTGATGAAATCAATTTACTTTTGTAAACCACCCAGAGAGCTTTGGCTGTGGGGCAGTAAATGCAATAAATTAATAAATAAATGATCCTGTCCCATCCACCACTCCTGCTCCACCAGATCCAGCAACTCTTCTTTATCGCTGCAATCTTGTCTGGATCTGGTTTTACTCCTTCACCAGTTCAGGCAACATGCTAGTCAACTCTGTGGGAAAACTCCACACAACGGTTGAGTTTTTAGGGGACACTCCCCACACAACATGTTCTAGCTCCACCGTTGTGTGACTGTGGGCTACCATGGAGTTGAGTGAAAGGTTTAATAGCTGCCATCTCTAATTAAGAGATCTGTGGTAGCCTGAGGCTGCTGCTGGTTGCACTAGTGGGTGAGCTGTACTAGTGGTTAGACTCTGACGAAGACTTGGAACATCACAACTGATCTCATGCAGTGATTAAAGTATTCTGTGCTTAAGCAAGCACCTAAATGAAGAGAGTGGAAAGATAGGGAGGTTGTGGGCTCTTTCACACTAGAGGCAGCTGGACAGCCATCTGTCAGGAATGCTTTAGGGTGGATTCCTGCATTGAGCAGGGGGTTGGACTCAATGGCCTTGTAGGCCCCTTCCAACTCTGCTATTCTATGATTCTATGATGGCTCATCTACTTTCACTAGCACTGCTGTTTCATACACTTGGAGTTCTTTTGAGTTCAATTCTCCCTTTGAGTGCAGTAGAACCTTTCTTGGTACATGAATGACTGGTTTAGCATCTAGTTTATTTGACACTAGCCCGGCACACAGTCCAAGCTGTGAACACATCTGTGAACAAATCATAGAATAGCAGAGTTAGAAGAGGCCTACAAGGCCATCGAGTCCAACCCCCTGCTCAATGCAGGAATCCACCCTAAAGCATCCCTGACAGATAGTTGTCCAGCTGCCTCTTGAATTCCTCTAGTGTGGGAGAGCCCACAACCTCCCTAGGTAACTGATTCCATTGTCGTACTGCTCTAACAGTCAGGACGTTTTACCCATCAGAATGGGTAAGCTTTAGGGTAGCCATTGAGAAGAAAAATTCTCCACAGCATTCTCCCAATGCTCTTTTTAGAGAGCCGTGGTTTCCTCTCGGTTATCCTCCCATGAACACCGTTCTTGTCCAGTCTTTTTGTGAACCGCCCAGAAAACTTTGGCTACTGGGAGGTATAGAAATGCAATACATAAATAAATAAAAAATTCTGATTGCTGAGTCAGAAACACTCACGTTAGCCAAGGCGAGAGTGGCCTGCAGATCCTTGGATGTTATGCTTTTACTTCATGAATGATGTGCCGGGGTTTGTTCTTGGAGAGATTTTGGTAGGACTGCTGCTCCTGGATAGGCTTGCAGACTATCTTCCTGACAGTGGATTGGTGGAGCCTCGAATCTTTAGAAAACGTTTTGTAACTCTTTCTAGACTGATGAACAGCAATCACTGCTTTTCTGAGGTCCTCAGAGATGTCTTTTGATAGGGTGGCCATATTTTGGAAACCAAAAAGGAGGACCACATGGCTGACGCTCAAGGAGGCGTGCCCACTGCAACATGCCCAGCCCCCAAGGGGGCGTGGCCTTGGTCACATGTCTGGTTCCACAGCTCACAATTAACACAAACCTGTTCTACATAATATCTTAATGTTAAAACCACTGAAATAAAGAACAAGTGAGACATTCAGTGTATCTGAAATTAACATTTGATGGACTGGTTTTGGATTACAATTTCCTTTAGCCCCAGCCAACATGGCCAATGGCCAGAAATTATGGGAGTTGTACTTCAAAACACGTGGAGGGCACTAGGTTGCCTATCCCAAATATTACAGATTAAGGCATCATCTCCACGTGTGCCCACGTCTTGGATTCCCCCCTCCCACAAAATCCTTCCTGCAAGTAAAAACCAACACATCGTAGAGAGGATTATGTTAAACCTTCAGTCCCTGCTGTGCTAGCTTTCTGCTGGCAGTGAGTAAACAACCAGAGAAGCCCCCACCATGAAATACTTTATGTTGATTTCTAAACCTTCCTGTTTAAGCCAAATGGAAAGGAAAATAAAGAATTCCTTTTACATTGAAAACCCAATATTGTGTAAGCAGGTATGCCTACATGACTCTTTTGTCACCTTTGTTTAAGCCAATCAGCAAAGGCCCTCTGGCTGTTTTGCTCACCTGGACCTGTGAAAGCCAGAGATATGTCCCCATCAACTCCCATCTTTTCCTTACTTCAGCAAAGAAAGACGAGCCCATTGTCCTCTTTCTTCCCCCAAAAATCCATTTTCCCAGAGCAATCTGCCGCCCTGGCGGCCTCATTGCTGGGTCTGAAGGGGTGTGGCCTCATTGCTCGAGGGGTGTGGCCTCATTGCTCTCCGCAATTGCTGCAGGGCCTGAAGGGTTGTGGCCTCATTGCTGTCAGCAGCTGCGTGGGTAGGGAATTTCATTCTGATTCCTGACTCCAAACTGAGCAGAGGTAGAGAAGAGCAGCTGCCCAAACTGGACTGGAAGCTAGAAAAGGGCATATTGAGGGCACGTCTACAGCATGCCTATATCCCGGGGTCTAGCCTGTCCAGACCATCAGGAAAATTCTGGAGACCTCCTCCAAAGGGAAGCCACTCCAGAGCAACAGGATATGGGGGGTCAATCTACCAGGGAAATGGCCGCCCTGGCATCAATGTTTCCCCGTTGCAGCCTCAGCCCCTTAAGCCCCCATCCGCTCACTGCTCCAATCTGGGCCTTAGAGGGTTGCGCGTGGCTTTCCTAGCAGAGGAACGGCCGGTGAGGACAGGCGTCTGCAGCCGAACGTCAGAGCACGTGTTGGGGAAGGTGGCGGAGGCAAGGCAGCCAGGGCTTCCAATGGGCTTTCACTGCTGGCGGCCCCCGGCTTCCCTTCCTTCCTTCCTTCCTTCCTTCCAGCCGGGTGGCTGGTCAGCCCTAGCAGGGCCTGCTTCCCCGGTCTCCTTTCCACGCCATCGGCCCAGTTGCAGGAGGGCCCGCGTAGGTGCACAAAGGAGCTGCGGCAGCGAGGAGGAGGAGGAGGAGGAGGAAGATGGGGAGACAACCTTCAGTCCTCTGCACTGTCGCCTTTCTTCTGGTGAGGATTTCTGCCTGAGCGCGTGCAGCACCCAGGCAGCGACAGGGCCGAGCAGGGTCAAGGTTTCTCGGGGAGGCCACGAGGGTGTTCCTGGTCACAGGGGTGCTTTGGGTGGCGCAGGGTTCAGCCTGCGCCAGCCCCATGGGGTGCTGGGCAGGGGCGGCAGCAGCATGTGCTGAGTCCTCGAGGCTCGTCGTGTGTGGCGGGAGTCGTTCAGGCAGTTTCAAGAATATCGTCGTCGTCATCGTCATCCTGGTATGCTCTTACTCCTATTTTTTCTGTTCCTTGCTGATGGTGATTGCTGATCTCATTTGTGCATTTCTGGGAGAGTAGGGAATCATTTCCCTCAGTACAAATGCTTTTGTTTTAAGAAAAATCCCCCAATTAATTCATTTTAAAGTAGTTTCGTGGGGTTGTGTGTCTGAATAAATAGGGCTTAGGGGCATGCATTTAAGTCTCTGCTGCCACGTGTAAAAATATGTATTTGGGCTTGGTGTGTGCGCGTTGTGCTTGGTATGGTGGATTCTATGCTTAATATAAATCCTTTTCGATGTATGGTGCTGCAACTTAAGATGACTCTTATTACTTTTAACACATTGCCGTTGTTTATTTGCTTGTGCGTGTCAAGGCTTCCACGTGCTTTTAAATGATATATATCCATTGTATATAGGTCTGCTCAAAAGTATGACTCACTGAATTCAATGGGCTTACACCCATGTAAGCACGCATGTGAGAGAAATGGTCCCTCCTTCGCTTTCAATGTTGCAGTGGGGGTGGGGGGGAAGGAGTTGTTGGGTTGAACTTTTTGCAGATTTGCTTGGTTGGGTGCATAATGCACCTCAGTCACACTGTGAACATGTGGTTTTTAAAATCCTTTCTTTCCTTTTGGTGGAATATCAAGAAAAAGGGAGGAAAAGAGAATAATTGGGGTATGGGTCACTTAGAAGGGGAAATAGAAGACAGGGCAAATTCCCTCTCCTTATCTGCTGACTTGTGAAGTGATGGGGAGCTCTGCTGAACATCTTCTCTAGGAAAGAAGGGGGAGAAAGAGGGAAGGAAAAGGGGGGCTCTTGTGAGCAGAAAAGACCTCTGCTGTCCCTCCTGCACCTGAGTAATTCATGGATCTGGGTTGCTGTTTTTGTCCCTTTTCTTACAGGATTTAATAATCAGAATAAAACAAGTCTTTCTTTTAAGATTGCTCTAGGGAAAATGGATTTTTTGGGGAAGAAGGGGGACAATGGGCTCATCTTCCTTTGCTGAAATAAGGAAAAGATGGGAGTTGATGGGGACATATCTCTGGCTTTCACAGGTCCAGGTGAGCAAGACAGCCAGAGGGTCTTTGTTGATTGGCTTAAACAAAGGTGACAAAAGAGTCATGTTTACACAATATTGGTTTTTCAGTGTAAAAGGAATTGGATTCTTTATTTTCTTTTCCATTTGGTTTAAACAGGAAGGTTTAGAAATCAACATAAAGTATTTCATGGTGGGGGCTTCTCAGGTTGTTTACTCACTGCCAGCAGAAAGCTAGCACAGCAGGGACCTTACATAGAGATAGTCTTACAGCGTATTGGTTTTACTTGCAAGAAGAATTTTGTGTGTGGGGGTGTGAAATCTGAGACGTGGTCACATGTGGAGATGATGCCTTAGTCTGTAATATTTTTGACCAGGAATAGGCAGCCTGGTGCCCTCCCCATGTTTTGAAGTCAACTCCCATCTTTTCTGGTCATTGGCCATGTTGGCTGGGGCTAAAGGGAGTTGTAATCCAAAACCAGTCCATCAAATGTTAATTTCAGATACACTGAATGTCTCACTTGTTCTTTATTTCAGTGATTTTAACATTAAGATATTATGTAGAACAGGTTTGTCTTAATTGTGAGCTGTAGAACCAGACATGTGACCAAGGCCACGCCACCTTGGGGGCTGGGCATGTTGCAGTGGGCACGCCTCCTTGAGCGTCGGCCATGTGGTCCTCTTTTTTGGTTTCCAAAATATGGTCACCCTAAGATATATATATATATATATATATACACACACACACACACACACACATACATACATACGCACGCACACACGCCATTTTGATCAAAATCTTTATATAGTAAATACAGTCTTACAAACCACTATTTCTTGTTTGAATCAATAAACCTGGCTCAGAAAACAGCTTAATCTTAAACAGCAATTAAAGCATTTTTTAAAAAAACGCTAAAATGCTGTATTTGCCTGTCATGCACAAAAAGTCTCCCAAAGTCTTATGGTGGAGGAAAGGTTGTCAAACGGCCTGTTTCGTCAGGTGTGAACTGCAGCCCTTAATCATTGTCTAATTTTATTCTGTGGGTAACACCTGCAGAGAAGAAACATCCCTAGCTTGTGGTAGGAGAAATGTGGCAGGGGAAATGGTCAATGTGGTAGAAGCAACAGTTCTTTGGATCTACATTTTACAATAAATTTACCAAGTTAGGTTACAGTTTCCAGGTTGAAGTGTTTCTTTGCACTTCCCCATCATCTCTTGAAAGTTGGTGTGGTAATGTTTTACACCCCCTTTGAATTGCATTTTCCCGTTCATGCACAGAAACGCGGGAATTATGGACAACATGGCTGGCCCAAGATTCCAGTGATTCCACAATTGGGGGGCCACCACTGAAAAGGCCCTCTCCCTTGTTGCCATCCTCTGAGCTTCCCTCAGAGTAGGCACTCAGAGGAGGACCTTAGATGTAGAGCGCAGTGCACGGGTAGGTTCATGTTGGGAGAGGTGTTCCGTCAGGTATTGTGGTCCCTATTGGGTGTGTGTGTGGGGGGGAAGAAGGGTGGTGATGGTGCACGTAGGTGTAGAAAAAGGGGAAGAGGCGCCCACAGCTGCTCGCTGTCACACTGATGGCACGTGTGCCTCCCACGCAGAGGCCAGAAGCATCTCAAAAATATTTGAGTAAGCAACAGACACCGCAAAAACGGAGAGTGAGAAAAAGTTAAAGATCTCCCCCCACACACACACATTTTTCCTGATTTTCTTCCTTGCTTTGTCTTACCTGTTCAACGGGGCTCACTCCAAAAGCAAAAAAAATCAGCAGTGTTGACTTCATGAATCTACTAACAGTTTTTTAGCAAGGAGAGCTAGTTGGAAATTCTTTGTTCTTTGAACGCAGTGCTGGTTGCTGGGATGGGAGTGGGCAAATAATTCTGGAGGGATGTGAGCTTCCTGGAGGCGCCTGCCCGACCACCACTGGAAACAGGATACTGGGACAAATGGACCACCTGGTTGGATACTCTTTATGTTCTTCAAATGCTTGCTTTTGAATAAATGTTGGAGCTCTTAAAAAAAAAGTTGTTAGTGTGCTCTATTACTTCCGTTTCTTTCTCCTCCCCCCCCCCCCCCCCCGGACACCTAGGGTGTTTCTACTTTAAAGGAAAAACTCTACAACTTTACTGGGGTTGTTTCTTCTGAAGTCTTTCCGTGCCATCTAGTGGCAGAATTATAGCGCTACATCAGCTTTACACGCTGGGGAACTCCCAAGATCACTTAGAGCGTCATCAGATGAGGATTTTATCGCATGCTCTTGTTACTGCCCACTCATGGTTTTTCATGGGTCCCTTTGACGATGACGTCTGCCTCTTGAAAAAGACCCAGAAAATCTGACTTTGTTTGATTGTAGCAAAAGTCCCATCATTTCCTGCTGTGTGCATTTAGTGGGATTAAAACACCCACTAAATGGGCCATGTGGTCATTGTTTATTTCCTCTTTCTTCTCCATGTAAAGAAAGAGCAAGTATTATGGGACAGAAGTGGGGGGGAGTGATGATAACGAAACACGATTCCCCCACAACTGATGATGCTCTTAAACATTGCATTATCTCCATTTTTTAAAAGCAAGATTACCAGGAGAAAGTGTGGGAGACTTCCTGGAGGTTGATGGCGTCATGTAAATGACCCATGAACTTACGTGAGTGGCCAATCACGAGTATGCAATAAATCACTCACGTAGAAGAGCTCCTAGAAGCTAAACATGTAGGAATATGCAAATTTACCGGGTGTGTGTGTCATTGATTTGGGAGGAGGATGGGGTGAAATTTTTCAAATACTTCAGAGGAGGGGAGGTTACTGTGACAGTGAGCAGTGTTGTTTTTGTTTTTCTAAACTTTAACTATTTAAATATGTATTTTGGTTCTTAACTGAAGTGGCGACAGCTGTGGCAGGAGCAGGGTCTTCTTAGTGGCAGCCCTTTTTCCTTCCCAGAGTGCCCCAGGAATAGTGCTAGATCAGAGGAGGGCAACCAGGATGATCAGGGGTCTGGAAACAAAGCCCTATGAAGAGAGACTGAAAGAACTGGGCCTGTTTAGCCTGGAGAACAGAAGATGGAGGGGAGACATGAGAGCACTCTTCAAAGACTTAAAAGGTTGTCACACGGAGGAGGGCCAGGATCTCTTCTTGAACCTCCCAGAGTGCAGGACACGGAATAACGGGCTCAAGATAAAGGAAGCCAGATTCCTGCTGGACGTCAGGAAGACCTTCCTGACGGTTAGAGCAGTACGACAATGGAACCAGTGACCTAGGGAGGTTGTGGGCTCTCCCACACTAGAGGCCTTCAAGAGGCAGCTGGACAAGCATCTGTCAGGGATGCTTTAGGGTGGATTCCTGCATTGAGCAGGGGGTTGGACTAGATGGCCTTGTAGGCCCCTTCCAGCTCTGCTATTCTATGATTCTATATCACATCATTCCAGTGGCCACCAACTACCAGCCAGCCACTGGTAAGAACTCTGCCACTGCAGGTTGCAGCAGAAGCATGCTTTTTGCAGCAGAAGCACACTTCACAAAATGAAGAAGGCACCACAGCAAGCACGCCCTCCCCCATGACCTTATTCAGAGCGTTTCAGGGCACAGCCACTGAACTTGCACCTCAGTTTCAGGGGCCCAAAATCCTCCCAAGGGAAGTTCAGGTAATTGAACTTGTGGCCCTAATTCTCACCTGCAGCACACATTGATGTATGTGCGTGCACACTACACATGCACAATGCCAGGGTGCTGCTTCCCTTCAGTTTACCCCTCTAACCAGGGTGGCAGATGTTGCTGAAGGTGTCTTGAGTTGCAACTTGTACTTATAGCAGTGGTTCCCAATTAGCTAAGTCCTGCAGACCCCTTGTTTTTCAAAGGCCAAGCCATGGACCCCCTACTTTTGAAAAAAATTGTTATCTCTATGGTAGTTACCTGTGCGAAGCAATTTTTTGGAGAGAAAAAATTCTATGTTTGTTCTTCATATAACAAAATGTTGAAAATGCTTGTTCACAAAGATATGTGGAACAAAAGGGAACTAGATGTTTCAAAGCTTTTCCACCTAACTTCTTATAATCAGGAAAAACCTTCACCCAGAATTGGTCCAGTCTATATTCTTTGAAAAATGATTTCAATGAACTATCACAAGTCACATCAACAAGTGCATCTTGATCTTCCGCAGATAGGGTTGTTAGTTGTACATCACCACATTCAAAAGGATTCCTTATCCATGAGAATAAGGTGCTCAGTGATGTTATATTTTACTTTTGGTAGGAATTCGTCGTCAGTGGACTCCAGAAATGAATGGTGAATATGTGAATGGTGCCATGGACCCCTTGGGTGGGTTACGTGGGCCCCCAATTGGGAACCATAGAATAACCAGATCGATTTGCTGAAAGACTGAACAGTCTAGAAAATGATGATTGTAGTCAGTTGGCACCCTGCTGCAGAACCTGGGGCAGGGCAAGTAAATACAATTTATCGCGTGGAGAGCAGCCTAACGGGGCGACAAAGGGGTGTTACGCATACACAAGAGTGCCCCCATTTCTACCTTTGAAGCAGGGCATTTTTAAACATATAAAGTGCAGAGGAAATCCCCTCCCCAGCCCTCATGAAGAACCCCCCCCCCACCATTGAACTCACCTCCCCCCGAAGTAGCCTTTTCATTTTGCTGGTCTGTAGTTTACACTTGGAGAAAACATCATACAGGTTTTGCCTAATTTACACCAAGTAGGACATTGCACTATGAAAGCGGTATATGGCATGTGTCAGAGCTTTATCACACCAGGGTTATACTGTGCAATCACTGCGAATTGCGTGCAAAGGACTCCGAAGTTCTCCACCTTATGATCTGCTTTGACTGTGAAGTACTCCCATGCAGCCTGCTTTAATTGTGCTTCAAAGGGAAAAGACTCGACCTATTTTGCTACTAGTTTTGGAGCGAATATTTGTTGTTTTCTGAGCAGCCACTAGGGGCGTGCAGGAACAGGATTTGATATGTTTAAAGAAAAATTAAACAAATGCTTACTTCTACGTAAGTTTTAAAGATAAAAACATCAAAATCAGCACGGTAATAGATATTAAGGAGAGCTTTAAGCATACCAAATTTGAATCGGATTGGGTCATCCGTTGATTTTTTGCAATCTACAGCTTGCAATCTACAACAATTCCAAGATCCTTCTTGTTTGTAGCAATACTACAAATGAGAAGGATCTTGGAATTGTTGTAGATTACAAGCTGAATATGAGCCAACAGTGCGATATGGCTGCAAGAAAGGCAAATGCTATTTTGGGCTGCATTAATGGAAGTATAGCTTCCAAATCACGGGAGGTACTGGTTCCTCTCTATTCGGCCCTGGTTAGGCCTCATCTAGAGTATTGCGTCCAGTTCTGTGCTCCACAATTCAAGAAGGACACAGACAAGCTGGAGTGTGTTCAGAGGAGGGCAACCAGGATGACCAGGAGTCTGGAAACAAAGCCCTATGAAGAGAGACTAAAAGAACTGGGCTGTTTAGCCTGGAGAAGAGAAGATTGAGGGGAGACACGATAGCACTCTTCAAATACTTATTATTATTATTATTATTATTAATTTATTTATATAGCACCATCAATGTACATGGTGCTGTACAGAGTAAAACAGTAAATAGCAAGACCCTGCCGCATAGGCTTACAATCTAATAAAATCATAGTAAAACAATAAGGAGGGGAAGAGAATGCAAACAGGCACAGGGTAGGGTAAGCAGGCACAGGGTAGGATAAAACTAACAGTATAAAGTCCGCACAACATCAAGTTTTAAAAGCTTTAGGAAAAAGAAAAGTTTTTAGTTGAGCTTTAAAAGCTGCGACTGAACTTGTAGTTCTCAAATGTTCTGGAAGAGCGTTCCAGGCGTAAGGGGCAGCAGAAGAAAATGGATGAAGCCGAGCAAGGGAAGTAGAGGCCCTTGGGCAGGCGAGAAACATGGCATCAGAGGAGCGAAGAGCACGAGCGGGGCAATAGTGTGAGATGAGAGAGGAGAGATAGGAAGGAGCTAGACCGTGAAAAGCTTTGAAGGTTAACAGGAGAAGTTTATATTGGATTCTGAAGTGAATTGGAAGCCAATGAAGAGATTTCAGAAACGGAGTAACATGGTCAGAGCGGCGAGCCAAGAAGATGATCTTTGCGGCAGAGTGGTGAACAGAAACCAACGGACTGATGTTAGAAGAAGGAAGGCCAGAGAGAAGAAGGTTGCAGTAGTCCAACCGAGAGATAACCAGTGCGTGAACGAGAGTCTTGGCAGAAGAGACAGACAAAAATGATCAAATCCTGGCAATATTATACAGGAAAAAACGACAGGATTTAGCTACTGCCTCAATATGAGGAATAAAGGAGAGCGAGGAGTCAAATAGAAAGCCAAGGCTACGAGCTTCCTTGACCGGAGTAAGCGTAACATCATTGACAGTAAGAGAGAATGAGAGATGAGGAGAAGGTTTAGGAGGAAAAACAAGCAATTCAGTCTTTGCCATATTAAGTTTCAAACGATGATGAAGCAGCCAAGCTGAGATATCTGAAAGACATGCCGAGATACGATTGTGAACATCAGGAGAAAGTTCCGGAGATGACAGATATAGTTGTGTATCATCGGCGTACAGATGATATTGGAGGCCATGAGATTGAATGAGCTTGCCCAAGGGCAACATGTATAAGGAAAACAACAACGGGCCAAGCACCGAGCCTTGCGGAACCCCTACTGAAAGGGGAAAGGAGGAAGACGAGTTGCCATTAGCCAACACGCTGAAAGAGCGACCCGCTAGATAGGAGGCAAACCAGTTATACACAGAGCCACAAAATCCAAGGTCATGAAGGGAATCTAAGAGAAGATCATGATCAACCGTGTCAAAGGCTGCAGTTAGATCAAGGAGAATAAGAACGGAATAATGGCCTTTAGACTTGGCAGTAAGGACATCATTGGTGATCTTAGTAAGGGCTGTTTCGGTGGAATGCAGAGGACGGAATCCAGATTGAAAAGGATCCAAAGCAGAGTTACTAGAAAGAAAGTCAAGACAGCGAGAGTAGACCGCACGCTCCAGGATCTTTGAAACAAACGGCAACAAATAGACAGGTCGGTAGTTAGACAGAGATAGCCTATCAAGAGTAGGTTTCTTGAGAATAGGAGAGACTGTAGCATGTTTAAAAGCAGAAGGAAATGAACCAGAGGACAGAGAAAGATTAATAATATGAAGCAAGGAAGGGAGGATAGCAGGAATAAGATTAATAAAGATGCGAGAAGGAATCGGATCAGGTTGTCACACAGAGGAGGGCCAGGATCTCTTCTCGATCCTCCCAGAGTGCAGGACACGGAATAACGGGCTCAAGTTAAAGGAAGCCAGATTCCAGCTGGACATCAGGAAAAACTTCCTCACTGTTAGAGCAGTACGACAATGGAATCAGTTCCCTAGGGAGGTTGTGGGCTCTCCCACCCTAGAGGCCTTCAAGAGGCAGCTGGACAACCATCTGTCAGGGATGCTTTAGGGTGGATTCCTGCATTGAGCAGGGGGTTGGACTCGATGGCCTTGTAGGCCCCTTCCAACTCTGCTATTCTATGATTCTATGATTTTTATGATTTTTTACATTTCCCCCCTTAAACCCTTTTCCTGGTATGCAAAGTGCTGCCGCCCGGGGTACAACAACAATGACAGCTAAACGCTGTAGGGGATAATTTGAGGGAAGCAGGTATGTGGGATGAAGCCTTCAGTGGGCCCCAACAGTTGTCATTGCACTTCAATACCGCTGTAAAGCAGTCGTGTGGCTCCTGCCTTTTATATACCGCTTTCTTACCACTTTCATAGTGCAATATCCTGCTAGGTGGAGATGAGGCCTTAGATGCTCTTCCTGTTCTATTCTCTGTTTTAAGCAAAGCCCGTGTAACTCACAATGGCTTAGACCTGCTCCTTCAAGGAGATTCAAGGCTTTCCAGGTCTTGCGTGCCGACTGAAGCGGAGGCAAGGGAAGCGTGTGGGACTGGGAGGAGGAGGCGCAAACAGATTCCTGAGCTTTGGAAACCCCACAGGGTTGGAATTCAGGGCAGGCCTGGCCTACCTAGTTATTTTGAGGGGTGAGTCCTACTTACCTAATTATTATTAGCTTGGGATCTCTCAAATCCATATGGAGGGAAGGGCGTTCTTTGAAAAACGTGTGAGTGTTTTTAATTATAACTGTTGTTTCTAGGTTATAATAGAATTGTGAGTGTGGAACTCGGTTTCCCATAAGGCTGCCCTGCTGGGACTCTTTGCCTGCAGATGGATCTGAGGGAAAGCTTTGCTTTGTTGAAATTAAATCGTACTGCTAACCTGCAGTTCACAAGCCACCAAAGAAAACTTGGGAAGAGAGGGCTTCTCTGCAGGAGGCTTTTATTGTGCACTGGTGACTGGTCATTCACGTTCTTTTGTGGGTAGTTCCTTTGTGGGTTAACAACGTTACACAATATTGTTAATCTCCCGGGTGCCTCCCGTGGCGCTTTGGCCATTACAGCAGGTTTATTTGCAATGAGGAAAATGCGCTAAGAAATTTTATCACGGATTGAAGCACTCCAATGGCTGGTGAATTCCTTGAATCCCGTCACATCGCAACTATACCACAGCGCCATCTCCTGGCGGTATAATGAAACATATAGAACTTGCCCAGAAAAATAAACATGTGTAAAGGATCCAATCTTATTTTAATTATTTATTTATTACAGTTTTATAGTGCCCATCAACAGTGCACAATTAAAACCATAAAATATAACAAGTCTAGGTAAATTTAAAACATCAAAAGATAAAAAGGCAATCTAAAACCTGCTAAGTTAAGATCCAGGGAAAGCCTGTGTGAAAAGGTATGTTTTCAGGAGGCATTTAAAAGATGCTAAGTTTTCCGCCTCTTGAACTGCACAAGGGAGGGTTTTCCAGAGGGTGGGTGCCGCTACAGAGAAGGCTCTGCTGCTGAGGTTCTTCATGGCGGTATTCCGTTCACTTTGGAATGGCCAGCGGGACATCCTCTGAGGATCGTAATTGTCATCCAAATGCATATAAGGGAAAGCGGTCTGTTAGGTATGCTGGTCCCAAGTGGTTTAGGGCTTTGTAGGATAACAGCATAACCTTGTCCGTGGCTCGGTAAATAACAGGCAGCCGGTGCAGTTCTCGTAACACAGGTTTTATATGAGCAGAGCTAGCTGTCCCCGTGAGCAGCCTAGCTGCTGTGTTCTACATTAGCTGCAGCTTCCAAACCACACACATCATAGGTCATGGCTAGACCAGGCCTATATCCCGAGATCGTTCCTGAACATCCAAATGCCACATAGGGGATCCCAGGAGCAAGCAGGGACAACCCCTCCATTTGCCTGGGATAATCCTTAGGTCTACCTAAGGCCTTAGTCCCACAAGGAATCTGGAAGCAGAAGCCCCGGTAAGGCTGTGGGATTTCAACCTTGTGTAGAGACGCCCAATAAGCTACAGTTAACGAAGGAAAGAACTTTCCCTAGGGAACGGGAATCCAAATCCAAATTTAATAGTGGTAGTTACAGTGAAAGCAAAAGAATTACAACTAACAATTTTGTTACAAAACACTGTCAAAATGCATATGCAATACATGTGGAAAGTGTAAAAGCAGTTTTTTGTTTGTTTAGCAGAACACCTTTTTAATGAACAGGCTGCAATACTTCTGCTATCAACACTATTTGTGAAGACAGGATTGGGATTCATAGAATCATAGAATAGCAGAGTTGGAAGGGGCCTACAAGGCCATCCAGTCCAACCCCCTGCTCAATGCAGGAATCCACCCTAAAGCATCCCCGACAGCTGCCTCTTGAAGGCCTCTAGTGTGGGAGAGCCCACAACCTCCCTAGGTAATTGATGCTATTGCCGTACTGCTCTAACAGTCAGGAAGTTTTTCCTGATGTCCAGCTGGAATCTGGCTTCCTTTAACTTGAGCCCGTTATTCCGTGTCCTGCACTCTGGGAGGATCGAGAAGAGATCCTGGCCCTCCTCTGTGTGACAACCTTTTAAGTCCTTGAAGAGTGCTATCGTGTCTCCCCTCCATCTTCTCTTCTCTAGGCTAAACATGCCCAGTTCTTTCAGTCTCTCTTCATAGGGCTTTGTTTCCAGACCCCTGAACATCCTGCTTGCCAGAGTCTTCCCAAGGGAAAGATGTTGTGTATTTGCAAATGTGAACAGTGGCAAGTAGTTTCTGAAGTGCCCCATCTCCCACATGGCAGCGATTTAGGATGTTCAATGTCTTTGCATCTTCACCATCTCTCTCACCACACTCAATGCAAACTGAAAGAATTATGTCCCTGCATAATCTTATTGTGGTTGACTCATGCACACGTAGGACAACACAGACAGCTAAACATAGCTCTGAATGGGATTGGTACGATCTCATAGAATCATAGAATCATAGAATAGCAGAGTTGGAAGGGGCCTATAATAAGGCCATCGAGTCCAACCCCCTGCTCAATACAGAAATCCACCCTAAAGCATCCCTGACAGATGGTTGTCCAGCTGCCTCTTGAAGGCCTCTAGTGTGGGAGAGCCCACAACCTCCCAGGTAACTGATTCCATTGTCGTACTGCTCTAACAGTCAGGAAGTTTTTTCTGATGTCCAGCCGGAATCTGACTTCCTTTAACTTGAGCCCGTTATTCCATGTCCTGCACTCTGGGAGGATCAAGAAGAGATCCTGGCCCTCCTCTGTGTGACAGCCTTTTAAGTATTTGAAGAGTGCTCTCATGTCTCCCCTCAATCTTCTCTTCTTCAGGCTAAACATGCCCAGTTCTTTCAGTCTCTCTTCATAGGGCTTTGTTTCCAGACCCCTGATCATCCTGGTTGCCCTCCTCTGAACACGCTCCAGCTTGTCTGCGTCCTTCTTGAATTGTGGCTTGCAGTGGTCCATTTTATTTCAACCAGAGGGAGGCAACAACGTCAGATTTTTGCCGAGCAGGGTTTTGTAAAAACAAACAAACAAAACCTTTTGAAGCTCTGGACTTTTTTAGTTAAATTTGAAATTTAAGTTTCCTTAAACTGCAATTATTTACTATTATAATGCAAGGTTTCATGACGTTTCTTTATTTAAGTAAACGTGTTTAATTATTTAAAATGAAGATTAATTAAAAATGGCATTTCACGTGATTTTAAAGTGCCCTTTTGAGTTCATTCTCCATCAGTGAACATTTCTTTTAAGAATGAAAAGGCTGGAGGCTGGGTACTTTGGTTTGCACCTAGAGGAATGGAATTTGAGGCTTGGAATAACAGAATGGAAACACTGAGCCTAAGGAGTTGTGGCCCTGATGAGGGGCTGAATTTGGATTGAAGCCCTGTGTCTGCTATGGATAAAGATTGGATTTTGTCCTTCTCTGGAATTCAGGTGGGACAGGAAGTGAAAGTGTCTCAAACTTCCTGTCCGGTGTGCTGCCCAGAAATAGTCACCCGAGGACCTTCTCTTGCCTCTTTAGCTATTAGTTCCTCAGAAATTTTACCTTATTGTAGTTCAGACGTTGTCAAACTTGTAGTAAAAACTTCTAAAAACTTGATTCAGTGGTGGTTTTCCCCTGGAAGGTGTTGTCCCTCAAACTCTTCCGAATTTCGTCCATCTCTCTATCTGTAAAACCCCAAATGCTGGCCTTCAGCAAGGCAGCAAAGGAAGCATTGACCTACTGGTCCACACCTGCCTTTTTGTTATTCCCTAGAACTAAACCATCACTGAGTAGCTTCTGGTGCTTCTCTCTTTCACCAGACACAGATGTGGGATGCATGGAAACAAACCTCTGAATTCATTGTGAAAGGTCTCTCAAAATGGCTCTCTTGCCCAGGTTCTTTTGCAAACGGATGATGTGCAGATGTGGAAGGAAAGAAGGAAGGAAGGACGGGGAGCCACAGAGAGGAGCAAGAAAACCATTTACAATAAAGTCATTTAAACCACGAGAAGCATCTATTTCTGAGCAGCAAGTAGTAGTAGTTGTAGTTAGAACAGCATGGAAGAGAGCAAACCGGCCCCGTCGTAGCCCGCCTGATAACAGTCACAGTTTATGGGCTGGAAAGCTGAGCGCATTTAGCTGTATTCAGAGGTGCTGGAGATGAAGGACCAAGTGTGATCTCTACGTATCCCACACCCATTGAAAATATTGCTACATGCACCCCAGTTCGCCACGTTGTGAGAGGTTTCACAGGTCCGGCATGTACCTAGCTTTGGTTCCCTTTGGGAGGAGGTCCCTGGAGGCTTATTGGTGTTTTGTAATATTTCATTTCTTTACAAGCATACCAGATGAGCAGGGGTGGAGGAGAATCCTTAAACACACAAAGTCGGCTGTGCCCCCATTAGATCTTCAGGGACACAGCCAAGCCCCCAACAAGATGTTGGCTTTTCAGAATCCAAAAACACTCAGCCCATCTCCAAGTGAAACAAAAAACTCACATTGCAATCTGACAGGTGGTTCTTCTTTTCACACACAGACCCCTTCCTTACTCTACCTGCCTGGCTAGAGAGCAAAGGAGGGGGGTGAGGATGAGACATCTCCACACATCAGGGCCCAATTTCAGCACTGCGGCAGGCCTTGTAGGTTATAGCTAAGATTTAATTAGAAGTCACCTGGAAGGGTCGGGGCTGATTCCAGCCTGGGCAAAGTCAGAATCTGTGTGAGCTTATCAAAGCAGAGCAGGGGGGATCACTCTACTCCCCGCGTCCACCTGCAGAGTCAGCCTCGACAAGGAGGGAGGCTGGATGCTCTCTGTGAGAACCTGACAGAGAGCATCCAGAGGGGTAAAGGTTGCAGAAAGATCACCAAAGTTGAAGCTGGAGGGCTGAGCAGTGATGCCCTGTGTGGGCAGGGGCCTTTCTGAAAGGCCAAACGCCCTTGTCTGTCTAGGGGTCTGGAGGAGGCATCTTGCACGCACGCCTTCCCTTTTAAGCTGATGCGAAGAAGGCGAGGAGCCTTTCTCGTCCGCATTGCCCGAAGCCCTCTCTGATAGGATCCATCCCTGTCTGAGCCAATGGAGGCACTCTGCACATGGACTCTCTTTCTAATTGGAACGTTGGATTGTTAAGGACTTGCCATGAAAAGTAATGTGAGACTTTCATAGACTTGAACTCTCATTTGCTGTGGATTGGGTGTCTTTGTTTGTCGTGAGCTCAGTGTACCGGCAGAATGGGTTTGATCTAAGACTTTGGGCCTTTCCTCAGCCTGGACTCATGCAGCGTGGAGCTGCCAGTGCGAAAGTCGTGACACGGAACTCCTTGCTTCTGTGAGCTTTCCCTTCCCTTGGTCTTGATAGGCCTCGACCGTGTAGCGTGGAGTTACCAACAAAAGATTCCAAGCTGGACTAATTCTCGGTGGCTGTGGTTTTGTTTAGGCCTTTCAAGAATGCATGCCTTTGATTGTCTAAAGGATCATTCCAGGAATCATTCCCATTCCTTTCCCCAGGTTTGGAACCCCATGTATGAATTGGCTGGGTTGGATTTCACCAGGATTCCCGAGATCCTTTCCTTGTGTTCGGAACTGTGGATATAGCAATGGGGAGCCCATGTTGATGGGGAACCCTTGTGGATGGGCATCTCAGTTATGGTAGTACTATTGATTAGCCTTTGACTATTCTGGAGTTTCTTAGAGCCTATAGCTAATGACCACATCAGCTATATGATTTCTGAAACAGGTGACCATTAAGCTTTCCCCATGAGATTTCCTGTAATAAAGATGCCTCACGGATTTGGGTGTCCTGTGTCCGTTTGCCAGAATGTGTGACTGCCTGAGGGACTGGAAACCTGGCACCTTCTTGGCTACGTCTATTCCCATGGCAAGACATCATGGTTATTTATCTTGATCCATTTCAATCTGGCGGAGGAACGACTTCATAATCGGTCCAGAGACAGAGACCCCTTTATTATACTGTGTACACAGGAGACAGCTCTTACCTCGTACGAACTGATGGCAGAGACTCTCTACCCATCAGCCACATCAGCATACTTTTCCCTCTTCCCTCCTTTGACTGATCACAAGTCCCATGCAAGTTCCATAAACGGAAACCCATTCTTTCATAAACAATGCCATATATTGGCAGCCTATGACCGGTACAACCGTTGCATTCTGTTCCTTGATAAGCACCTCAAGGAGAGATAATGATTCTAGAGTATGCTCTGATCCTTGAGAAATCCCTGGTCAGAGGGCTTTCAATGTTAAATAGATTAAACAATGCGCGTCTCCAAGTCTGTGTTTCAGGACAGCCTTGGAGATCTCTGTATCTTGATGTTGGTGGGGGCTAGAGGGAAAGTGTCAGGAATGTGTTTGAGCAATTTATTCGCATTAAATTGAGGGGATTTAACTGGGGCATTTTCAGGTTACCCTGTCAAAAGGAAGGATTTGTTTTGGTTCAAATCCTTGTGACATCCGCTTGGCCTGATTTTTGTACAGCCTTTAGAGGTGGGCGGGTGGGCAGGGGGAGGCCACGCTCATTTTTAGACCCTTCGCTCATTCCAGATCTGCTCTTCTGGAGGGGGGGAGGCTGTCCCCCTGGAATGGGTGCTTGGTTACTCCTTTAAACTTTGGTCTTGGTTTGTCCCCCACTTTCTCCCCTCTGCCATTGGCTGAGCGCCACTGCTGATGTCACAGTCAAGCTGAGCACCTAAGGGGCGGGCCTTAGTGACAGAGCCAGGATTGCTGGGGCAGGGGGCAGAGGAGGGCAAAGGGGCTGGAGCCAGAACGGAGGGTAGGTGGAGGCACAGGGAGGGCCTGGGTCAGGGAGGGGCCAAGGAGGGGAGAGGCAAAGGGCCCAAGGGGGTGGGGGAGTCACCGAGAAGAGGCATTTCAAGGGTGGGCAGAGGAGGCAGGGGCTTTGCCCCAGAGGACCCCCCCCCCCCCAATTTAGCTCTGAAGGCAGCAGGTTCAAGACCTGGGCTAGAAATGCTTCCACCTCCACCAGAAGTCCCCTTCTAGTTCCAGAAGCTGCCCTTTGACGCAGCCGCCATGGTGGAAGCGATCCAAGAGCATTCCCCCAAAGCTCTGGTTTTAAAAAGTTGCCTACATGCCCGACCTTTTCGGCTTGCGGTGAGGGGGCGACGATGGCATCTGCCATCTGCTGCCATGATCTGGAGCTGTGTTGGGGGCGTGCCCCAGCCGATGCCCACCCCTGATTAGTCACATCGGCTGGACAGGGACAGGGGGCAGGCCAGCTAGCTGAATGGCCACTGGGCCACCTCCATGGAGCTTGGCATTGAATGGAAAATGTAAAAAAAATAAAAATTAAACAGTTGTAGGTTTTAAAAGGTTTAAAAGTTTTTAAAATAATAATAATAATAATAATAATAATAATAATAATAATAATAATAGTAATAATAATAGAGGTGCAGGCTTAGCAGGATGGGGGGAGCCACCCCCATGCTTTGCTAGACCAGCTAATCTGTGCAATTAAAAACGTTTTTTAAAATGGAGCAAGACACGGCACATCAGTACCTGTTCACTCCTCCTGCCCTGTAAACCCCACTCCAGCTCCTTCATGTGGGGACAAGACGAAGGAGCACAAACGCGGGGGGTTGGGGGCTGGTGTTGTCAAGACACTGCCATCAAGATACCCCCTTAGTGGATAAAGTGGCAGTTACGGGAACTCTGGGGGGAAGTGACCACGTCATACTTGAATTCTTGATTTTAAAGGAGGCAAAAGCTGAGTGTAGCCATATACGTACTCTGGATTTCAGGAAAGCTGGTTTTAATTTATTTATTTTATTCATTTTATTTATTACATTTTTATACCGCCCAATAGCCGAAGCTCTCTGGGCGGTTCACAAAATTTAATAAACTCAGAACTGTGATAAGTAAGGTCCCATGACAAGTGGCCCTAATGAGAAAAGGAATCCAAGATGGGTGGGAGTTTTTAAAAAGGGAAATTTTAAAGGCACAATTACAAACAATTCCAACAAGGAAAAAAGATAGAAGACAACAGAGGAAACCAATGTGGCTCCACAAAAAGCTTAGAGACGACCTGAAAACAAAAAAGGGATACACATAGGAAGTGGAAGGAAGGCCAGGCTACAAAAGAAGAGTACAGACAGGTGGCGCAGAAGTGCCGAAATGGTGTCAGGAAGGCTAAAGCTGTGAATGAGCTGAGATTAGCGAGGGATGCTAAAAGCAATAAAAAGGCTTTCTTCAGATACGTGAATAGTAAAAGGCAGAGGAAAGAAATGGTGGTTCAACTGCTTAACGAGGATGGCAAATAGACGACAAAGAAAAGGCTGAATTGCTCAATTCCTACTTTGGCTCAGTCTTCTCCCAAAAGCGGGTCCATGACCCCCCTGGAAAAAGTGAAGCAGAAGTTGAGGGGGCAGGATTGCAGTTTGAGACTGATAAACAAATGGTCAAGGAACACCTAATTTCTTTGAATGAGTTCAAATCTCCAGGGCCCGATGAACTGCATCCTAGATGCATCTATTATCTTTGCAAAATCATGGAAGATGGATGAAGTGCATTGCTACAGTTCATTTCTGCATTATTTGCCCTGTTCTATGGCGGGTAAATTCTGAAGGCAATCAGTACAAACCAAGTTCATCTCAGGGAATTCCAGGAGTGCAGCGGAAGACAGAAGCATAGACAGAGCAGTCCAGTTGGCAATTGCCAATGGGTCATGGAGCCAAGCATTGCAGTCAGTCAGGGGTTGTCTATGAGAGTGCCAAGGGTCCAGGAATCTGAGTCTCTGCATGAAGTGAAGCCAGTTAGCTGAGGGAATTGTCAGTTTGCCTGCAGTGAGCCGGCTGTTAATCAGCACAGCTGGCTCATTAGGACCGCGTGTTGTTCTTAAGCAAGCCCACATACGGTGTTCAGCTTCTCTCCCTCCGCTCCTCCTGCCACTTATTATTATTATTATTATTATTATTATTATTATTATTATTATTATTATTTATATAGCACCATCAATGTACATGGTGCTGTACAGATAACACAGTAAATAGCAAGACCCTGCCGCATAGGCTTAGGCGTTCAACCGGCGTCATATAAACAACGGGGCACCACTGCGCAGCCACGATGGGGTATGTAGAGCATATAGATGAGCCCTAGTCCATGTCACCACTCGGGTTGCGCCCTCCCCTCCCCCCCCACCCCAAGAGGCTGCCCTTCCTATTACCTTATGAAGTTATCAAACTACGAAATGCCAGACCTGGGAGCAGCACCAGAGTAGTTGGGATTGGGGCTGTTGCTCCCATTTCCTTTCCAAAGCTATCATTGATTTGTACGCAAGGAAGATGCTTTGGAAGCAAGTTCTGTTGCCGTTTCTGGGAGTTCCGTGGCAGCAAACGTGGTTAAGATCAGGGCATCAGCTCCTTGTCTCTTCCATGCACAGTGAAGTCTGCAGTGTGAATTCTAGTCTGTGTTAGTTGTGATTATGGGCGTCATCAGATGAGCGTTTTATTGCACGCTTGTTACTGGGCACTCACAGATTTTCGTGGGTCCTTCTCACGACGTAAAGCTCCATCCGATGAGCATTTTATTGCACACTCGTTACTGGGCACTCACGGATTCCTCAGAGGTAGCTCACATGACATCGTCTGTCTTTGGCACGCTTTCCACCCCTTCTGGTCTTCCTTGCGCTGCAAGAAAAACCAGAAAAACACCTGCCTGGCCTCCAGGGGGCTGGAGTTGCAAAGAAAGGGGGCCACCACACTGAAGGCTCTTCTCCGGGTGGACTCCAAAAATGTAGTTATGCCGAACAGGGGAGAGAGATGACTAAGCATTAGGTGGGACTTGGAAAGTGTCAGTCTCTCTCCTTCATTTGAGGTGTTTAAGCAGAGGCTGGGTGGCTGATTCCCTGCTTCGCTCTGTGTGTGTGTGTGGCTTTGGCCACCTACGTGTGTGCAGTGTTCTGTGTATCAGTGCCACTTTGGAAAGAAGGCTGGGTAATCTCAAGGCCCCCCACTCCCCCAGTCAGCAGAGGAATTGGGATGTGGGGAATTTTTGTTTCTGTTCCCTTCCGCAGCTGCCTCACTGAATGCACTCGACAGACAGGCTGAGGCTTGCAGGGGGGCTCCGGCCATGCCAGGAAAAGGGGGGTGACTCACTTCTGGCTGGCACTGATCAGCCCGTCTGTCAGTCACTCGTCACCTGGCGGCAGGGCCGGTGCCAGGCTATTTTGTGCCCTAGGCAAGGCAAACTGCTTGCATCCCCCCCCCAAAAAAGTTGCCAACTTCAATTCAGCTGTTCAAAAAGAGTTTCTGAATATCTTCCTTTTATTATGCTTTTTTCTTAAAATAGCTAATTTGTATAAAACTGTGACCCTTAAAGGTCAGTACTGCGCCCCTCTGAGGTCTGTGCCCTAGGCGGCTGCCCAGTTGGGCTAATGGTAGTGCCGGCCCTGCCCAGCGGCTTGTGAGGTTGATTTCCGCAACACCCCAAGGAGGGAGGGACAGCTGGTTCAGCATGTCAGGGGGGAGAGCGAGGGGTGTTAATTGGCCCTTCTTGCAGCTCAGGTCATTTGCATGCGCGTGGTTTTCCCTTTTTAAAAAAATCGTTATACAGAAACATAGGCGCTGTGTTTACACAGGTCAAAGTAAACATCAAGCGTAAAAGAGAACAAACTTGTAAACAAAATTCTTGTGCGTCTGATATCTGGATAGTTGTTCTTGCCTATAAATGCCTGATGTTGGTACCAAACCAATTGTGACTCCAAATCATAGAAAGGGGAAGGGTGGGGTGGGATTAAAATAGGGTGACCCTATGAAAAGGAGGACAGGGCTCCTGTATCTTTAACAGTTGCATAGGAAAGGGAATTTCAGCAGGTGTCATTTGTATATATGGAGAAACTGGTGACAGTTAAAGGTACAGGAGCTAGAGTGACCAGATTTAAAAGAGGGCAGGGCACCTGCAGCTTTAACAGGTGTGATGAAGAGGAAATGTCACCAGGTTCTCCATATATACAAGTGACACCTGCTGAAATTCCCTTTTCAATACAACTGTTAAAGATACAGGAGCCCTGTCCTCCTTTCCATAGGGTCACCCTAATTAAAAGAGTCAATAGCAGGTGCCTGGAGCCTGACCCAGGGTGGGGCCTTGCCCGGGGGGGTGGGGGGCGTTAGTGAGAACTTTAACCCTTTAGGTTCCCACTGCAGTTCCAATCCAGTTCAGGCCCAGATTATGTCACAACTTAATTGGCTTCTCCCGAGAGCCAGCGTGATGCAGGGGCTGATCCGTTGGGCTGCAGAGGCGCAGGGTCAGTTTGGAGCCATTCCACGGAAAAAGGCTCCGAGCTGTTTAAGGCAATGTTGCTCCCAGCCGCACCAGCGAAACATAATGAGCTGCAGGGCCATGGCTGATCTGCATATAATTACTCGCCTGTAATTAATTTAATTTGAGTGCAGTTTTAATGAATGTGGCAGGTGCCAAACCAGAGATGCTGGGCAGGTTGTTGGTCTCATGCTGCTGCTATGGGGTTCGCCATCCGGGTGTTGCACAGGATCACTGTGGATCTTCTCCATGGGTGGGGTGGGCACTGTGCAAGGTGGATTCCATGGAATGCTTTGGAATTATTGCTGGTCATTTAAAGGTAACTAAATTAATAAGAGGGCAGTGCATTAAAGAAATGACCGTTATTTGGAATAATACTAAAAAACAGAAATCAGAATTAGAAAAAACTGTAGAAGTCCTAAGCACACAATATAAACGGACTGGTTCACAAGCTATTAGACAAAAATGGAAAGGCAAAGAATGGAACTAAACCACCTAGACCTCGATAAAACAATGGTAGATTCACTCTACGTTAAAAATTCTATGAATTTGATGGGAAAAGAACAAGAATGTTAGCAAATAGAGTAAAAGGAAAAGGAAAAGTAGCAATAGAATTGTAGCTTTAACCACTGAGGAAGGAACAAAAACTTATAGTGCAAATGAAATGAGGAAAATACTAACTAACTATTATGAAAAGTTATATAAAGGAACAAATACAGACAGAGAATTTATAAAAGAGTATCATCAAGAAAATAAGATTAATGGCTTAACAAGGGAGCAGTTGATATTTTTAGAACAGCCTATATCATTAGAAGAAATAAAAATGCTATAAAAAAGCATGAAGCACCAGGCCCTGATGGCCTTACAGCTGAATTCTATAAAGCATATGACGAATTATTGATTCCACAACTTTCAATATTACAGGGAACACAACTACCAGATACACGGAAACAAGGATGATTCCAGGAGTCCAAATTTTAAAAAACACAAATCCTTACAATTAAATTATGGAAGAATCTGGAAATAAATAATAGATATTAAAAGATGGAAAAATGAAACTGTCGCTACTGAGCAGAATATTGGTTTTTAAAGATAACGGTGTTGCCAAAATTTACATACTTGTTCTATGTTTTACCCACTGATATTACACCATTTTTTTAAAAAAATATGCCAATAAACAATTGACACATTCATCTTTAAAAGTGAAAGACCCAGGACACCAAAATAAATGAAGATAGAGGAGGATAGAGAAAGGAGGATGGGGAACACCCCAATTAAAACTATATTATAAAGCTTATTGGGGCGTGTTCAGAGGAGGGCAACCAGGATGATCAGGGGTCTGGAAACAAAGCCGTATGAAGAGAGACTGAAAGAACTGGGCAGGTTTAGCCTGGAGAAGAGAAGATTGAGGGGAGACATGAGAGCACTCTTCAAATACTTAAAAGGTTGTCACACAGAGGAGGGCCAGGATCTCTTCTCAATCCTCCCAGAGTGCAGGACACGGAATAACGGGCTCAAGTTAAAGGAAGCCAGATTCCAGCTGGACATCAGGAAAAACTTCCTGACTGTTAGAGCAGTGCGACAATGGAACCAGTTACCTAGGGAGGTGGTGGGCTCTCCCACACGAGAGGCCTTCAAGAGGCAGCTGGACAAGCATCTGTCAGGGATGCTTTAGGGTGGATTCCTGCATTGAGCAGGGGGTTGGACTCGATAGCCTTGTAGGCCCCTTCCAACTCTGCTATTCTATGATTCTATGAGCTTAGACACTTAATGTCTATAATTCGGATTCACAAGACAAACATTGGATTTGTATAGAAAAGTCTTTATTTCAAGATAGAGATCTCACGTCACTACCTTTCATTAAAAAAGAAATTAAAAAGGCATACAACAACAACGACACAAGCATTATTTCCATATTAAAAGTCTGGAAATACAAAAAGGAATCATTGATGCCTGGGATATCTCCATTGATACCAATTTGTGGACACCCAGATTTTCACCTAAAAGAGAGAATAATATACAAAAAGTCTTTAAAAGACAATCAACTGGATAGATTAATGCATTATTATACAGACTTACTACCCATATCTAGCACTGACTGGAGGACATAATTGAGGAATACAAACATTACATGGTTAGTGCGGTATCAACTATCCAAATTTATTAGAAAGTTGGTATATCATATAGCAAGGCACCAGAAATTTGACAGATTTGGAAAGAATGGTAATTAACACAGCAGAAAGGGTAAATGACTACTCTATATAGATTACTACTTAAACTAGATTTAGGATCACAACAAGGGCTACAAACTTGCTGGGAATCTGACTGGGCTATTGAAAAAGATCAAGAATACTGGACAAAAATGTGGGGGAAATTTCCTTTTAAAGCCACATCAGCTAAATGTACAGAAATATCGCTTAAAATATTGCAAAAATGGTACTTAACACCATCCAGGAATAGCTAAAATAGACAAGTCTTACTCACCATTGTGCTAGAGAGGATGTGGGGTCCGGGGATCCCCCCCGAGTGCCTACTTTGAGGGAAGCTCAGAGGATGGCAACAAGGGAGAGGGCCTTCTCAGTGGTGGCCTCCCAATTATGGAATGATCTCCCCGATGAGGCTCGCTTGGTGCCAACATTGTTATCTTTTCGGTGCCAGGGTTAAGACTTTTCTCTTCTCTCAGGCAGTTAACAACAGGAAAAACTTCCTGACTGTTAGAGCAGTACGAAAATGGAACCAGTTAGCTAGGGAGGTGGTGGGCTCTCCCACACTAGAGGCCTTCAAGAGCCATCTGTCAGGGATGCTTTAGGGTGGATTCCTGCACTGAGCAGGGGGTTGGACTTGATGGCCTTGTAGGCCCCTTCCAACTCTGCTATTCTAGGATTCTATATGCTGAATTTTTAATTGACCCCAGAATAGTTGTTTTAAATAGATATTGTTTTTAAATAAATATTGTTTTTATGCTTTTAAATTTTTGTATATCTGTTTTTAATGTTCATTGTTTTAAACTTTTGTAAACAGCCCAGAGAACTTCGGCTATGGGGAGGTATATAAATGTAATAAATAAATAAATGTTCACATGTGGTGGGACTGTGAACATATTCAAAGATTTTGGATGGAGATTTTTGAAGAAATATCCATCGTAATAAAAACACCGGAATTGGCATCACTTAATAAATCTGATGGCCAAAACCAAACTATATTACACAAAAAGCAAACTGAGTATCTCTTAATAGCAGCATGTATGCTGATAGCTAAATGCTGGAAGAAGGCAAAAGGATTAAATATAAGGAAGTGGAACGAGACAGTGTGGGAAGCAGCGCTCTCAGAGAAACTCCGCGTTTGAGCATATTAAGTGCACAAAAGAAAAAAGACAGTTTTGCTACAGAATGGTCGTGTTTTATTCTTCACACAAACTAAACAGCATCAGCACAGGTTCCAACAGCCTTTAACAGCTTATGCTTACAATAGTTTCTCTGGAAAAAATAATAATTAAAATAAATAGACTTGATTGGGGATCGATCCTCCCATTAATTAACTATCCTTTAAAACTGCCTAATGACCAATGTTAAATGATTTGTATTGTGTGCTTATAGTGTTGGACTATGTAGCATTTTCTTTCTTCTTTTAAAAAAAGCATATGTAATCTGTTATTCCTTGCATGTGTGGTTTCTGTATTACCTTAATATTTAAGCTGTTTTAAATACTCGCCACCTCTGAAGCTTTCCAAAAACCTGCCTGTGATCTGAGTCAATCTGTTTTGGAGGACAATCAAAGACACTTTGGGGCAGAGGAACAATTTAAGCACTGCCTCGCCTTTTCTCCCACAGCACAGGTTTATTAGCGGTGTAACTAGAGCGAGGTTCTGAAGAAGTTGCAATGAAACAGGTGTAAAATCTGGAATCCTGTTAAAGTCCTATCTCGTTCAGCAATTTATTGCCAATTTATGAACCTGTTTGTTGTAACTTCACTGTTATGTATATATGCGAGGTTATAGTGATATGATGCTGCATGTCCCAATCCTGTTATAATTTCTTTCAAACTCTTACAATATATCAGTTCTTTTACCCCATTGTTTTGGCTGTCATCCATATTGCTGTGCAGCTGTGTGCTGTTTCAGCATTGTTCTGTTGGGTGCTTTGCCACTGCTGCCTCTGTTTGCTGCTTCCGCGTCAAGCTTTGGCCATCCGAAGGCATCACTTCCTGCAGACACCATCCTACCATGAGGGGCCTCCTGAATGACATCACCCAACAAAGGGAGCAGAGCAGAGTTGGGAGATCAATTCAGACAAAGGAATGGATCTATGAGCCAACAACATAAAAGACAGGCAGGAAATGCACAAAGAGCAACACAACAGTTTGACTAGAGTAGGGATGCTCAATCTGAAAGCGTATGGTGGACAACTTCTCAGCCTAACACCAGTCCATATAGGCGGCTTTTGTCCTCATTCCATGGCTGCAGAGTTCCCTCTTGGGGTCTCAGAGAAAGAAGCATGATGGCCCAGAGCCCAGCTGTGGCAGAGCTTCAAAGGTGTCTTGTACCACCTCCCTCCCACGTGGCATGAAAATGTCGGCCCTGCGCCCTCCTCTCCCTTGCTGTTTGATCAGCAGAACCTACGCAGAAACTCTCCAGCGATTGTCAATATGGAAATCTGGTGTCGTCTCTGTAAAATCCCGTACTCTGATCTACCAACCCACTTCCATTTCAGACAGGCGGCTGTCATTTACGATTGCCAAAGATATGATCTCAAGAGCGACTTCCCCTAATTTTTCCTCCTCCGTTTCTTGACAGCTGCCAACTTACCATCCAAGTGCCCCTCCGTCTTTCTGGACATTCCCAGCGACCGTCTGCCAATAAGTGAGCATGAAGCCTGCTGCCTGGCCTTCCCAGCTCTTTGGGTGCCTCCTGATGTCGTCCGTCTTACTGGCCGCAGATAAAGTACCAAGGGTGACCTTCCGGAGGGGTGAGTAGCCCAAAAAATGTCAGACGCCGCAGCAGGGAACAGGGGAGATAAACTTGCAACAAGTGAGATTTGGGTCAGGCGAGTGGACCTGGGCTGCAGGTATACTTTGGCTGCGTTGCTGTTGGCAAATGCATAGAAATAGGTACTCAAACTGGGAAGAGGCAACGAGTGGGGTACCGCAGGGCTCAGTCCTGGGCCCAGTGCTCTTCAACATTTTTATTAATGGTTTGGACGAGGAGGTGCAGGGAACACTTATCAAATTTACAGATGACACAAAATTGGGTGGGATAGCGAATACCCTGGAAGACAGAAACAAACTTCAAAGTGATCTTGATAGGCTGGAGTGCTGGGCTGAAAACAACAGAATGAAATTGAATAGGGATAAATGCCAAGTTCTACATCTAGGAAACAGAAACCAAATGCACAGTTACAAGATGGGGATACTTGGCTCAGCAATACTAGAAACGAGAAAGATCTTGGAATTGTTGTAGACTGCAAGCTGAATATGAGCCAACAGTGCGATAGGGCTGCAAGAAAGGCAAATGCTATTTTGGGCTGCATTAATAGAAGTATAGCTTCCAAATCACGTGAGGTACTGGTTCCTCTCTATTCGGCCTTGGTTAGGCCTCATCTAGAGTATTGCGTCAAGTTCTGGGCTCCACAATTCAAGAAGGACGCAGACAAGCTGGAGCGTGTTCAGAGGAGAGCAACCAGGATGATCAGGGGTCTGGAAACAAAGCCCTATGAAGAGAGACTGAAAGAACTGGGCATGTTTAGTCTGGAGAAGAGAAGATGGAGGGGAGACATGAGAGCACTCTTCAAAGACTTAAAAGGTTGTCACACAGAGGAGGGCCAGGATCTCTTCTCGATCCTCCCAGAGTGCAGGACACGGAATAACGGGCTCAAGTTAAAGGAAACCAGATTCCGGCTGGACATCAGGAAAAACTTCCTGACTGTTAGAACAGTACGACAATGGAATCAGTTACGGTACCTAGGAAGGTTGTGGGCTCTCCCACATTAGAGGCCTTCAAGAGGCAGCGGGACAACTATCTGTCAGGGATGCTTTAGGGTGGATTCCTGCATTGAGCAGGGGGTTGGACTCTATGGCCTTGTAGGCCCCTTCCAACTCTGCTATTCTATGATTCTGTGATTCTATGATTCTATGAGAGTAGCTTCTCCGTATCCTGAGAATCCCGGCATGCATTCTCAGAAAAAAACAAAACCATAAATAGGTTTCTAGGCCACATGGTTGTGGAGACAGGAATGAAACTGCTCATTGCTGTTGCACACAGCCAGCGGGGTGACAGCTCTCCCACCCAGCAATTTAGGGTTGTTTAGGGTGACCATATGAGAAGAAGGTCAGGGCTCCTGTATCTTTAACAGCTGAATAGAAAAGGGAATTTCAGCAGGTGTCATTTGTATGCATACAGCGCCTGGTGAAATTCCCTCTTCATCCCAACAGTTAAAGGTGCAGGAGCTCTACTAGAGTGACCAGATACAAAAGAGGGCAGGGCTCCTGCAGCTTCAACTGTTGTGATGAAGAGGGAATTTCACCAGGAGCCCTGTTCTCCTTTGGGGAGCCTTATGGGGCTGTGAGCCTCTGTGGGCCCCCAGCAACACCAACGCTGCCTTTGCATTGGTGGAAGATGCTGCATTTGCACGGGAGCACTTGGCCAACTGGTGTGCCAGGCACAACGACAATTTCCCTTTCCTCTCCCAGCGGTTTTTAACACATTTTGAAAATGATTTTAAAATAAAAAGACCAGTCTTTTTAAAGCACTGCTCTAACCATAGCTCACTAGCTTCAATAGCCAGGTATGCGGGTGCCTCTTTCAAAATGGCCCCAGGCCATGTCTTTTGCTGGACACACGGAGCATTTCTGCACAGGTGATTTATGGCACGCTTGTGATTGGTCCCTCATGGATGTTTGCGGGTCCTTTACATCTAGCGACTGTGTAATGAAACAAAAAGAAAACATATAGAATTTACCAAGAAAGGTGTCCTCATTTCAAAGCATGTGTGTGTTTGTGTAAAGGAGCCAATCTTTATCCCGCAAAGAATCCGGAAGCAGAAGCCCTGGGATGGACGCAGGATTTTAGGCTGCTGTGGTGAAGCCCACTCTCTGTACTAGGGACAGGGATGCTACAACACACACACACACACACACACACACACACACACACACACACACACTCTCTCCTCCCCTGCAAAAAGACCCTTAGACTGGGCAGCAGATACCAAAAAAAGACTCTGACTTTACCTCTGAAGATCAGGAAGTGGGAAAGCAGAGCAGGGATCGGAATTGAGACCAATTCTTTTCAACCTGTTTATAAATGATCTGGAATTAGGAGTGAGCAGTGAAGTGACCAAGTTTGCTGACAACACCAAATTGTTTAAGTTTGTTAAAACGCAAAGGGATTGTGAAGAGCTCCAAAGGGATCTCTCCAAGCTGGGAGAGCGGGCGTCCAAATGGCAGATGCGGTTCAATGGAAGCAAGTGTAAGGTGATGCCCGTTGGGGCAAAAAAACCCAACTTCAAGTATAACCTAATAAGCTGAGCTGGTGGTGACCGAACAAGAAAGAGATCTTGGGGTTGTGGTGGACAGCTCGATGAAAATGTCCGCCCAGTGGGCGGCCGCTGTAAAGAAGGCAAACTCCACGTTAGGCATTATAAGAAAAGGAACTGAAAATAAAATGGCCAGTATCATACACTGCCTTTATACAAATCTGTGGTGCGACCACACTTAGAATACTGTGTACAGTTCTGGCCACCATACCTAAAAAAGGATATTATGGAGCTGGAAAACATGCAGAAAAGGGCAACTAAAATGATTAAGGGGCTGGAGCATCTCCCCTATGAAGGAAGGTTGCATCAACTGGGATTGTTTAGCTTGGAAAAAAGGAGGCTTAGGGGAGATAGAGGTTTACAAAATTATGTATGGTATGGAGAATGTGGATAGGGATTATTTTTCTCCCTCTCTCAAAATACTAGAACCAGGGGACATCCCATGAAGCTGATTGATGGGAGATCCAGGACAAATAAAAGGAAGGACTTCTTCTCACAGCGCATTGTTAAATTATGGAACTCACTACCACAAGATGTAGTGATGGCCACCAATCTGGATGGCTTCAAAAGGGGGTTGGATAAATTCCTGGAGGCAAAGGTGGCTAGTAGATGGCTACTAGCCCTGATGGTTGTGTGCTATCTCCAGTATTCAAGGCAATAAGCTTGTGTACACCAGTTGCTGGGGAATATGGGTGGGAGGGTGCTGCTGCACCGTGCCCTGCTTGTTTATCCCTGGCCGATGGCTGGTTGGCCACTGTGTGAACAGAGTGCTGGACTAGATGAACTCTTGGTCTGATCCAGCATCAGGGCTCTTCTTATGTTCTTACCAAGACTAGCTAAAATCTGTGGTCCTCCAGTTAAAGGCAGAAGAGCAGGCCAGATTGTGTTTCCCTGGTCAGTTGGCAACCCTTGCTGTATGTCAGTGTTCCTAACAACCGTTCCTTCCTCAGGGAACTCCAGCCGGATCCTCACACCGTTCAGCAAACCAGGGCTTCTGAGCTACGACACTTTGCTCCTGAGCAGAGACGGGGCGACTCTCTATGTGGGCGCCAAAGAGGCCATCCTCTCCTTCGATATCAGCAGCGCTCAGTCCATCAAGCTGAAGGGTGAGGTGAGTGGGAGACGGGGATTTGGAACGGCTGGGGTGTCAGAGGTGCAGGGGAAGGGCGAGGAGAAGAGAGGCCTGCCTGGCAGTCAGCTTAGGGTGGCCACCCATCCTCTTTTAGAGGACCGTTCTTTTCCTCTTCTATTTTTGGGGGATGCTGGACTGCCTTTTAAAAATGGTGTTTGTGTTTCTACAAGAGCGCTGCAATTTATTCATCCTTCAGGACTATTTCCTCACCCCCAGCCCAATGTCTAGAAAGGCATGATGAACTCCATCACACCAGCGATTCAGTGCCCTCTCGCCATGCCTGGCATGCAGAATTGCAGCACGGTACGCACATGACACCGTGCCTGCCCTGCTGACACCCCGCCTTTTCCCCAGCCTTTTCTGTCTTTTCCTAGATCGCCTGAAGTCTGGATTATTTTCCCTGAGCGCTTTGAATGCGCCCTTAAGCCTCCGTATAGTGCTGTACTCTCATGTTTTCCTTTGGTGTGTGTGTGTGTGTGTGTGTGCTGTGAGGGGAGCCTTGCTGTTGGCTGGAATGGATTGCATCAGGTCCTGGCAGGGAAAAGCAATTTCTCCCAGCAGCCGGCTCCAAGCTTCAACATAAAACCCAATCCTTGCATCCCAGGCTCGAAAGCATTTTTTTAAAAACCATACAATGCCTCAATCTCTGCAGAGACAGGATTATACTCCCTTGATGCCCCCAAAGAACCAGACTAAAGGGTCATTCCATTTTTGCCGAGCAGAAAGGTGGCCTGGTTGAAGTACTCATCTGACAGGACCTGTCTTGTTAATGGGGCAAGGAGCAACCAATGAACTGGAGGGAGAAAGAGAAGGTGGAGTGGAAGAGCAAACATTCGAAAGAGCAGCGTATCCAGGTGAAAGGGACCATAAGCTTGACGCGCTTATGCATCAGAGGTAAAAAACACGGAGGCAAAGCAGGGAGGGAAAAACGTGTGATGGAGCCTGATATCTTAGAGTGATGGGGTGGGTGCAGAGGGGCACATTTAAACGCATGTGTGTTGGCAAATACCAGGGCACCAGCTGCCCGTCCATTCCCACCTGACCTCCACCCCATGTCACCCATAACCAACTATCCAGTGATGCTGGGTGGGTTTGAATGGCAGCTATGAGCATTTCCAGGGTGAAATTGAACATATTTTGTTTTGCTTTTCAAAGGAAACTGTTATGTGATCTTAGCATTGCTCTTTTTCAAAAAGCTTACTCTCCTGCAGGACAGCCTGCTGCAGAGGAGAGGAATGCAGCTCTCATTAGGCAGAGAAGAGCTTTCACTAGCTTGGACCGCCAACACACTTCCCCAGGTTCCTGGAGCCTGGGGTAGCACCACCACAGTCTACGTCAGGCACACGTCTGGGAACAGCATTGGGTCATCTATCCACTGCCAATTTAAAGGTGCCATCAGGGGCCTCAAGTGGATGATGATTAGCACCTTCACCAAACTACAATTCCCAGGGTGCTCTAGGATGCATGACAGGAGGAAGGAACCACCGCAGCTATAAAATGTGAATAAATGTGCAGCGTTGATTTATCTTGCAGCTTCCTCCCCTCCAACATTTCATCGGTGGAGATCGAGGATGCCACCGCACTGTCCAGACTCTGCTTCTCTGCCTGCCCTTGGTGGCCTTCTCACTTGCAAGAGCCTTCCCCTGCTCCGGCTTCCCACGCAGTGGGTGGGATGGGGGTGGCAGCAGGCTGGTCATAACAGGGTCTTTTTTCATTTTGTTTTTAAACTAAGGCATGTTTCGTGGTGTGTTTAAGCTCACGAGGGGCCTGGTTGTGCTCCTTGTGGGATCTCTGCAACTCTAGCAACATTTTTTATCCGGGTAGCCGGCAGGGAGAGTGGGATGGAATGGCCTTTTGTGTCCAGGGGTATTTGCACTAGGGACAAGATGCACGTCCCTTCTCCCCACACAGAGTGAAAGACGGAGAGCTCAAAGATGCCTGTGCACACACCAAAAGGCATCCTTAAAAGGCAAACTAGTTTGCCCTATTAACACCCTAACTGGGGGTGGGGGTGGTTGTCTATATGCGGTATTTGCCCCATGGTGGCTGCACAGTGGCACTGTGTCGGTTATATGAGGCAGCTGCCGACTTCTCAGCCACCGCGGGGCAAATATACGAAGCTGTGCATTAGGAAAGTCAGGGATTTACCTTGATTTTTTCTTCAGAGTAAGGTCACCACGGCCCTTCCGCTGTGTGACTTCGCTCCGGCGTCGAGACGGAGGCGTTCCTGGATGGGTGGCGACCCCGATTGGTCTCCAGAAGCAGGGCAGAGGGCGAGTCCAGCAACCTGAATGGCCGCTGGAAAGCCTGCACTGCCTCCTGCCGTCAGGATTACCCGCTGCCACCCAACAGCGGCAAAACTGCAGGGTTTAGAGGCAAAGTGACGGCAGCACAGTGCCGCGAAGGAAGGGCCTGGGAAATTACGGCTTGTGCTGGCTCTCCAACAGTTCTGACATTGAACTGTGGTTTGCAATCCTGGGTTGGAGAGCAAATACAAGCCATAGTTTCCCAAGTGGGGTGTGCAATGGCAAACTATGGCTTGATCAAGCCAAGAAGTAACCAGTTGAAATGGGAAGGGGAACGGGCAAGGGAGGAGGAGTGTGCAAGCACAGGGGTGATCCCTGTGGTGCTGAACTGTGGTTTGCACCAACTCCTATCCAAGCCTGTGCTTCATCAGGGCCAGGGGCTGGAAAATGGGGTCCACCTTGGCTTCCGCCGTCTTGCTTTTCCCTGAATTTCCCCCCAAATGACTTGGCTCTAACCTGAGCAGTTCCCCTCTGGCATCCGCTTCCCGCTTTGGGCCCTTTGCCTTCTCTGAAGCACCTGTGTTCCTCCTTTCCTGTAACAGATAACCTGGAGGCCCATTCCCAAGAAAAGGGAAGAGTGCATCATGAAGAGAAGTAACGTCAAGGTAACAATGGCGTGGGTGGGGGACGGACCCGTATCTCCTTCCTTGGGAATATGATTTGTATTTCATAGCGTCGTATTTCCCAAAAACCTCCTGCCTTCTTGGGAGACAATAACGAGGCCTGCTAAGTCATCCACAAAGCCTTACTCAAGCAATAAACGTCTCTTCCTGCCTGAAGGGAGTCTAATCTCTTGGAACTTTCCCCTAGGCAAAACTATGCAAACTAAGCAAGACAATTGTCCTTTCAAAGAGAATGGAAAGCCCTTTCCCAAGATGCGTTAACTTCAGAGAGACTAGTTCTGAGGTAGCTTCTGATGGGATGCCAGCCGGGCTGACTTTCTCTCGCTTTCCTTTCACTCCGCCTGTTTTAGTCTGTGGCGGACCCTAGGGTTGGCTAACCTGTCGGCATCCTTCAGGCCGTCATCCAGTTTTGCTATTTAACAACCTATCAGTGGAAGCTTTCCCTGGATGACAAACTTCAGTGGAAATTGAACCCTGTTTCTCCTCTCCCCCCCCCCCGACTTTCTTCTCTGAAGACAGATTGTTACAACTTCATCCGCATCCTGGTAGCGCTGAACGAGACGCACATCTACGCCTGTGGAACCAACGCCTTCAACCCCACTTGTGCTTACATTGTGAGTGTCTGGAGGAGGCAGGGGGGAGGGGGAGAGGCCTCCACTTGGAGACCCGGAAGGCTTTGGATTAAGAGAGGGAGCAGAATGTCGGGCCCTCTTGCGGGGCAGCAGGAGAGATGGCCTGCTGGCACGGTCAGGGCCTCCAGGGATTCGGCATGCCTGGCAGCATGACCCTGCTGTAGGGCTGGGGCCTCCCTTCACGGCTCCGAGTTGGTGCCCCGTTCCCCCAAAACCAGATTTGTGCAAACTTCACCCCCTTTTTGCGTGGAATGTCCCCATGGATTCCTCTTGTGCCCCCCTTGTCTATTCCCCTTGTCACGGCCTCCCCAGGGCATCCGGGGCACCTTCTGAGTTGGAGGGAGACCCCAGGGACGGGCTGCCTTGGCGTCTTCTTTGCCTGGATTTGCGCAGCGTCAGTTAGATGCATGGCGGAAAAGTCAGGAACTTATCCTGACTTATCCAGCCAGAGCGAGGGCAGCCCGGCTCTTCCGCCGGTCTGTCCTTGCTCTGGAACCGCTCCGGGGGCATTCCCAGCAGAGGGCAGCCCTTAATGGGCCGCTGTCCGCCCGGGCACAGGGCAGGGGGCTGCCCCACGCTGCCTTGCTGTGGGGAGAAGAGTTTCCCTTTCAGGAAAATAAATTATTTCCTTCCCCTGAGCTGCTGCCTCCTCCTCGCCCTGCCTTGCTTTACATCTTTTCTTGCCTTGGAGAGGGATGGGGGATGGGGCAGACCACCGCCATAAACCCTGCGCTTGCTCCTCGGCCTGGGGATTATGTGGCACAACCCCACAGGAGCAAAACCACTCCTTTCCGTCCATATTTTCTATTTTGGTTTTATCTCTTCCTTTCCGATCATATTGGAATTGCTTGTGCTTTGTCCTGTTCTGACTGAAGCTGAACAACAAAGTTCCCTACTATATGAGTGTGTCTTAAGAGAAGAAAAATTTGTTAGGGACCTCCCCTGCTGAACTCCCCCTGACAAACTCCCCCTGAGAAACTCCTGTTTGCTCCCCCTGTTCACTCACTCTGATTGCTCTCTCTCTCTAGGGGACTGGCTTCCTTTTGTAGCTTTTAGTTCAGCTTGGGCAGCTCCTCTTCTCAGCTCTGCTCAGCTAGGAGTCAGGAAACAGAATGAGACTTCCCACCCACTCAGCTGCTGAGAGCAATCAGGCCACACCCCTTCAAGCCCTTCAGACAATCAGGAGCTCTCAGGACATGCCCATTGACACACCCCTTGACTTATCATATGCTGTCAACAGCCTAGAGGAAATTTTTAATCTGGTGCTGAAAAGAGGTCAATGGGGAGAGCATTCCATAATTGGGGGCCATGACTGAGAAGGCCCTCTTCTTTGTTGGTGTCCTCCAAGATTCCCTCTGAGGAGGAAGCACTTGGAGGACGTCAGTTGATGAGCATGGTGTATGAAGCAACTCATACCGTTTCTTTCCTTGTCGTCTTAGGATGTAAAGACGTTCACCCTGGTCAGTGATGCAAAAGGAGAACCGGTCTTCATGACAGGGAAGGGTTCCTGTCCCTACAACCCTGAGTACCGGAACACAGTGACCATCGTTGGTGAGTCAAATCTAGAAAGGCCACGTGGAGGGTGGATGGAGGCTCCTTGCATGTCAGATATTTAAGGCACCCGTGAATGGCGTAGCCTCCAGCAAACCACAGCTGAAAAAAGGGTACACTTGCGTAGCACCCCTGTTCTCATATGAAGGATCACCATCTGACACACACACACACCCCAACACACAGTCACCCAAGATACATTGCTGAAGACAATGCCAGCCGCATGGCCTGTTTTCCCAGTTTAACAGGTGTGCGTTCTTATTTAAAGATCTACGAGAAAAGCGTTATCACCCGTATCAAGACGCTTGCACTCTGAGATCAGAGCAATGAGGCTGGTGGGCACGAGGCTCAGGGCCTTCTAAGTAGTGGCTTCCTGCTTGTGGAACTCTGTTTTGCCAGGCCTCATCCTTATAAAGGCCTTCAAGGGCCCCCTCAAATGTATTTGTTTGCCTTGTTTACCTATCTCCAGTATCCGAGGCAGTAAGCCTGTGTGCCCCAGTTGCTGGGGAACATGGGTGGGAGGGTGCTGTTGCACCACGTCCTGCTTTGTGGCTCCCTGGTCAATAGCTGCCTGGCCCCTGTGTGGACAGAGTGCTGGACTAGCTGGACCCTCGGTCTGATCCAGCCTCAGGGCTCTTCTGATGTTCTGGACCTCTATAACTGAGTCAGGACTATATTGGGTGCCACTGTGTATATGGTGTTACCTGGTTTTAATTGTTGCATTTGATTTGATTACTGTTTGGTTTTGGTTTTTCATCAATTTTTATTTGTTTATTTAAAACATTTGTATCCCGCCCTATATCACTAGGATCTCAGGGTGGCATACAGATAAAATTACACAATATGGTTTACCTTTATTATGGTACCTAAAAGGTGCCTTGTAACTATTTTAGAGGAATACGTGTCTGTCCTGCAGTGTGTTATCAACACTTTTAACCCGCTTTCCCGAAACGTGGCGCTTTCCGGACGTCACTCTCATCCTTGCCAGCCAGCAGGGCTATGGGCTCCGAACGCGACAGGCTGCGCACTCCGCGGGGCCTTCTTGTGCATGCGCATCCCTTGGCATGGCCGTGCGCTCAAGGCGAGATGCGTCCCTTCCCCCTCCAAGGCTTGAAGGTTGAGAGAACGGGAAGGCAGGCAAAGCCACGCCAGGCACACGGGCGCAAGGCATCCCCACCACCACACGGGGCCGTCGTGCCCGGAGTCCGGAACTCAGGGCGAGGAGGGTTGGAGCAGAAGGGCTAATCTGGGTCCTGCCCCCCTTCTGCAGACGGGGAACTTTACACGGCCACCATGAACAACTTCCAAGGGAGCGAGCCCATCATCTCTCGGACCCTGGGAAGCAGGGTTGCCTTGAAGACCGACAGCGCCCTTTCCTGGATGCACGGTAAGGGCAGGGCTGGGGCATTTTTGTGGGAAGGGGGGTGCCTTCGCCACCCCCAGCTAGAACTCCCGCCATCCATCAGGGCCCGGTCGCCTAGGCAACGGACGTGCTAATGGGCTGGTACCCGGAGAAGATGGATCTCCTAGGCAACCAGCCTTCCCTTGGGGATCCACGACGACGACGGGGTCACGAACTGAGGGGCAGAGGAGATCTCACGCCTGGCCCCTCTTTGCGTCTCTCCTCCTCCTCCCCCTCCCCCAGGCGATGCAGTGTTTGTGGCCTCTTTCATCGCCCCAAAGCCCTCGGATGATGACAAAGTCTACTTCTTCTTTGAGGAAACGGCGAAGGAGTTTGACTTCTTTGAGAAACTGACCGTCTCCAGGGTGGCTCGCGTCTGCAAGGTGAGATGCCTCCAAACGCGAGGGGGCCCTGGAGCTGGGGGCCCGGACCGGTTTCCGCTGCCCTGGAAGGTGTGGAGGAACGGCCAGCACCACAGCAGGCACGGAGTGGGCTGCCGCCTGCGTTCAGTCTGCACGTGCCTGGGAGGAAGGGGGGCTTCCTGGCAAGGAGCAGGGCCCAGGATTTGGTTGCATTCGTTATTGAACGAAAACAGCGGGACCACTCGGACACTGGGGGCTTCCCGTGGGGAGAAAGGGCCACTAACTGTCCGGCAGGGTCCTGCCGGAGCAGCTTCCTCCAGCCTGGCCTCCGCCAGGTGCCGGGCTGGACCTGGGGCGGGGCCCCCACCGAGCGCGTGTGTGTGTCCTCACCCTGCGTTGGGCTTCCCAAGGACAGCCAGTGTCATCATAGTTCACCTTTCAAGGCGAAATCTTCCCGGGCAGCTTACAGGCCTGCCAAAATCAGCACAAAAAATGTACGATCTCCCGGAAAGAGTACAAGAGAAACCAAACAACGACATGAACGGGATCAATCAATAATAATAACAATAGTAATAAAAAGAGGGTGTGTGTCTGTCCGTCGCTAGGCACCTGAAACTTGGCAAGCGTACTACGGGGGAGCCTAGCGGTGTGCGCCTCGGGGGTATTTTGTTTCTGAAACGCATGAATTAATTTCAGTTAATTTAATGAAAATGTGTCGGTGGTTGAAGCCTGCAGGAAGAGCTCCAGCCCAGAGAAAATGGTATGGGAGTCAGATTTGAAGGTACAAATAGGGCGACAGAGCTGGGAGGGACTATGGAAACAAAGAGTGTTGAGAAGTTTATCAGTGAGAATAAAGGAGAACTATTTTAAAATTTTGTGGAGGTGGTACCTAACCCCGATTAGATTGAATAAGATAAATGATCAGCATTCAGCAAATTGTTGGAGAGGTTGTGGGGAAAAAGGAACGTATTTACATATGTGGTGGCAATGCAAATATGTACAAAGATTATGGAAGATGGTGTTTTCAGAAATTGAAGAAATAGTGGGAATGAAAATAGAACAAACGCCAAAGATTGCATTGCTGTCACTATTTGAAGATATGAAGTGTGGAAAAGGAACTATAGAGCTGATATCGAGTTTGCTGGTTGCAGCGCGATTGATTGTAGCTAGGAACTGGAAGATTCAAGGGGAATATTCTATTGAAGAATGGTACAAAGAAGTATGGGATATAGCCATTAATGATAAATTGACATGTAATATTAAGTGGAGAAAAGGCGTAACTAAAATAAATGAGTTTGAAGGAATCTGGAAACAGTTCCTAATATTTGTGTTTACTAAGGGAAGTGGGAAACCGCCAGCAGAGGAAACGATTAGATTTTGGACTCAGGAATGATCCCGAGGTGGGGGGTGCACTTTTATGTTAAGAATGATGATGTTGTAGTATGATAATGTATAGGTAATAGTTATTCAACATATATGTACTCAACATTTATTCAATATGTATGTAGCAGTTGTTTAATGTTTTTCTTTTGTTATTATTATTACTATTGTAATGTTTTATGTATGTTTATATAGTGTAGAAAACAAATAAAAACTATATATATATAAAAAAAGGAAGCGCTCCAGCCACCAGGAGCCGGCTTCCCCGGGCAGCGCACAGCTCTGCAGCCCACACAGTTTGGAGCCAGGGGAGGCTGAGGGGCAGAGCTCCGAGGGGCGCAGCTGGAGGCCTGCCCCTGCCCCACCTCAGGGGGAGGAAGTGGGGGGACCTCTCCCTGAAGGGCCCGTAGGCCTGCGCCGTGGCAGGGGCTGTGCCCAGAAGGGGCAGTGGGCCTGGCTTCGCTCCGACCGGGTGGCCACAACGGCTCCGAATCTGGCAGCTTCTCCGCACGTTTGGCTGTGGTCTTCGCTGTATCCATGGGGGGCTAATCTCTCCGTGCAAAGCCAGGTCATAGAATCATAGAATAGCAGAGTTGGAAGGGGCCTACAAGGCCATCGAGTCCAACCCCCTGCTCAAGGCAGGAATCCACCCTAAAGCACCCTGTCCACCCTGACAGATTGTTGTCCAGCTGCCTCTTGAAGGCCTCTAGTGTGGGGGCCTCGGGTCCGGAAAGGTCCTGGCCCCCTGCCTGACGGGAAGCCACGGAGGAGAAGTTCAGTCGCCCCACTTTGCGAATGAGCCGCTGGTTCTTCCTCTCCTTCAGAACGACGTCGGGGGGGACAAGGTGCTGCAGCGCAAGTGGACCACCTTCCTGAAAGCCCAGCTCTCCTGCATCCAGCCGGGGCTCTTTCCGCACGCCGTCATCCAGCACGCTTTCGCCGTCCCGCAGCCGGGCGGGGGTGCCGTCTTCTATGGCGTCTTTGCTTCCCAGTGGTAACGTATTTATATTTGTGTTTTAAATTATGTTTAGGTCACCTTTGGGGGGGCAAAACCCTCCCAAGGGAGCTGGGGGGCCCTTGGTGTTGGAGAAAGGCCTTCGCCCTCAGAGCCCCCTCTGGCCCCGTGGCGAGCCGCGTCGAGGTAAAGGGTGCTGGTGGGGCAGCCGGCTCATGTGGTCCCTCTCTTTGCAGGCAGGCCGACCTCCACCGAAGCTCTGCAGTGTGTAGCTTCAGCCTAGATGCAGTCAAAAAAGCCTTCGATGGGAAATACAAAGACTTCAACAAAGACTGTTTCCGCTGGACGACATACAATGGGCCGGTCCCGGAGCCCCGCCCCGGCAGCGTGAGTCTCGCTCCTGACGCCGATGGCTGAGCGGCAAGGCTTGGAATGGGGTGGGCTGTGCCGCGGGGGTCAGGCTTGGGGTCAGGCTTCCAAAATCCCCCCCCTCCAAACTCCCCCCAGAGCTTGGAGCAGAGGTGAATGAATCGGTGCATTTCTGGCTTTTGAGTGCCTTCAGCCGCAAGTCTGTTCTGCCCAATTTCCACATCAGTCTGTGAATGTTTTTTAACAAGGAACCATATGGAAATTCACATTTATTTCCATATGCAATTTTCCGTAGAAGACACCATTTCTCCAACTTTTCCATTTCTGTTTGCAACACTTGAGCTGAGAACAGCAATGCAAAATCTGGAGACGTGCCAAGTCGGAGGGAGAGCTGTGTTCTGATTCACACGTTAGTCCAGGAAATGTGAACCAGGCCGGGGCCTTGTCTGTACGCTGTATAGACTCCGGCATGGGTGCGCAGTGGCACACCATTGTTTATACGACACAGGCGCCAATTCCCAGCCACATCGTATTATTCCCTGTGAAGCTGCGCATTTTCGATGTCTCATTTTAACCGCAAGTTTTTACTTTGCTCTGTGAGGTCATCACGTTTGTTTGTGCGTGTGTCAGTGGTGGCTTCAGTTCGGATTAAGAGAGTGAGCGTAGTTAGGGGGCGGATCCCAGTGCAAGGTAGGCACAAGAATGCAGCTCAGAGGCCGGGCTCCAGGGGAGTGTTTAGTAATGGCCACCATGGCGACATTAAAGTCTCTTTCTGGAACGAAAGTAAGGACACTGGTTATGTACGATGCATAAATTCAGTGAGCTGTAGTTGCGCAGATACACGGATACAGGCTTTCGAAGCTACAACGTTGCTCAGAGTTGCTCAGAAAACAAAAGAAAACTATGCTTTTGGAGGTTTTCAGTCACTCGATATTTGCTGTACATCAACACCGTGTAACGATGGCGCTGCAAAATATCCTAGTTGGATATTTTCTTCAGCCTCATTCTGGAGTCTTGTGTCTGAAGTAGAACCGACATATTAGGAGAAATCATTCTGGTTTTATTAATTATTATTTCTGCAGTTTGCACAGCATCAAAGTGCACTCTGCCTCCACTTTCACTTCCTTCGGTCAATTTGTTGTCTTCACCTCCCTCTGCAGTAGTGGTGCCCATGTGTGCATGGATAAAACGCTGCCCAAAAGCGGCCTTGAATGGATGTACCGCTATCATAGCAAGGTTGAATGGTCTTGCCAGTGTTCAGGAAGTGCACAAGTGCACATCAGCAAGACACCTTGGCACAGGCACACCTTTGACCACGTGAAGGTTGCCCATTTGCAGTCTGCCACCTGTCAGGGATGCTTTGAGGTGGATTCCTGCACTGAGCAGGGGGTTGGACTCGATGGCCTTAGACGCCCCTTCCAAGTCTGTGGTTCCATGACACGTCTGCATTGGTTAAGCAGACAGACGGCAGGGGGGATAGGGGTGGGGGTAGAATGCCAGTCAACTGGAGAAACGAGAGGGATCTGGCAGGCTGTAGGTGCTCCAGTCCTGGAATTAATTGTAGAAATGATCCAGGTAAACAGCAGTTTAGGATGAACTGAAGTCAGGACAGAATGAACCAGAGAAAGTAACTGGAAGGGAAGTGCTTGCGGGACGTCTTCTCATACTACTTTGCTGGCTGCAGGTGGGGAGGCAGAGGGAGGACAACACTGTTCATTGTCCTAGACTAGGGTGGCCAGAAGGCAGATGGATCTGGCAGTTCACCGGATGATTTGTAGCCGATTGGCAGTATTTCTGAGCCCCAGTTGCTGAGTGACAGCAACAACAGAAAGGCATGGACATAGAATCATAGAATCATAGAATAGCAGAGTTGGAAGGGGCCTACAAGGCCATCGAGTCCAACCCCCTGCTCAATGCAGGAATCCACCCTAAAGCATCCCTGACAGATGCTTGTCCAGCTGCCTCTTGAATGCCTCTAGTGTGGGAGAGCCCACAATCTCCCTAGGTAACTGATTCCACCGTCGCACTGCTCTAACAGTCATGAAGTTTTTCCTGATGTCCAGCTGGAATCTGGCTTCCTTTAACTTGAGTCCGTTATTCCATGTCCTGCACTCTGGGAGGATCGAGAAGAGATCCTGGCCCTCCTCTGATTGACAACCTTTTAAGTATTTGAAGAGTGCTATCATGTCTCCCCTCCATCTTCTCTTCTCCAGGCTAAACATGCCCAGTTCTTTCAGTCTCTCTTCATAGGGCTTTGTTTCTAGACCCCTGATCATCCTGGTTGCCCTCTTCTGAACACGCTCCAGCTTGTCTGCATCCTTCTTGAATTGTGGAGCCCAGAACTGGACGCAATACTCTAGATGAGGCCTAACCAGGGCTGAATAGAGAGGAACCAGTACCTCACGTGATTTGGAAGCTATACTTCTATTAATGTAGCCCAAAATAGCATTTACCTTTCTTGCAGCCGTATCGCACTGTTGGCTCATATTCAGCTTGTGATCTACAACAATTCCAAGATCTTTCTCGTTTGTAGTATTGCTGAGCCAAGTGTCCCCCATCTTGTAACTGTGCATTTCATTTCTATTCCCTAAATGTAGAACTTGGCATTTATCCCTATTAAATTTCATTCTGTTGTTTTCAGCCCAGCACTCCAGCCTATCAAGATCACTTTGAAGTTTGTTCTGTCTTCCAGGGTATTAGCTATCCCACCCAATTTTGTGTCATCTGCAAATTTGATCAGCGTTCCCTGTACCTCCTCGTCCAAATCATTAATAAAAATGTTGAAGAGCACTGGGCCCAGGACTGAGCCCTGCGGCACCCCACTCGTTGCCTCTCCCCAGTTTGAGAAGGTTCCATTGATAAGTACTCTTTGAGTCCGATTCTGTAGCCAGCTGTGGATCCACCTAATAGTTGTTCCATCTAGCCCACTTTTACCTAGTTTGTTAATTTAGCTAGTTTGTTAATCATGGCCAATGGTCTTTCTGTGCCCAAACATCCCTTTCTTCTCTCACACATGGAAGATTGGGAAAGGTTGTCTTATTAACATTGTGCTAGCAAGAGTGTCTAGCATTGTAACACCTTAGTGTTTCATTTATTTATTTATTTATTTATTACATTTCTATACCGCCCAATAGCCGGAGCTCTCTGGGCGGTTCACAAAAATTAAAAACATTCAAGGTATAAAACAACAGTATAAAATCATAATATAAAATACAATATAATATAAAAGCTCAGCCAGATAAAAACAGAAGCAATGCAAAATTACAAATTTAAAACACCAAATTAAAATTTATTTATAGAATTAAAATGCTGGGAGAATAAAAAGGTCTTCACCTGGCATCTAAAAGCATATAATGTAGGTGCCAAGCGAACCTCCTTAGGGAGTTCATTCCACAGCCGGGGTGCCACAGCAGAGAAGGCCCTCCTCCTGGTAGTCACCTGCCTCACTTCCTTTGGCAGGGGCTCGCAGAGAAGGACCCCTGAGGATGACCTTAGGGTCCGGGCAGGTACATACGGGAGGAGGCGTTCCTTCAGATAGCCTGGCCCCGAGCCATTTAGGGCTTTAAATGTTAATACCAGCACATTGAATAGGGCCGGACCTGGACTGGCAGCCAATGAAGCTGGAAAAGGACTGGCGTGATGTGGTCTCGTTGGCCAGTCCCTGTTAGTAACCGTGCTGCCCCGTTTTGCAACAGTTGAAGCTTCCGGACCGTTTTCAAAGGCAACCCCATGTATAAAGTATGCAGTAATCCAAACGAGAGGTTATCAGAGCATGGATCACTGTAGCTAGGCTATCACTGTCCAGATAAGGGCGTAGTTGGTATATCAGCCTAAGCTGATAAAAGGTGCTCTTTGCCACTGAATTCACCTGTGCCTCAAGTGACAGTTCTGGATCCAAGAGCACCCCCAAACTACGGACCCGATCCTTTAGGGAGAGTGCAACCCTGTCCAGGACAGGGCAAACATCACCTCGCCGGACAGATGAACCACCCACTAACAGTACCTCCGTCTTGTCTGGTTTCATCCTTCCTCCCCTCTGGATCTCAAAAGGTTAAATGATGGGGCAGAGACAATTTATCCCCAGTGCCAATGCAGGAGCGTCATGTACTGGACAGACGGCCATTTCATATGCAGATGGGGCTTATTTTGGACTGGTTTGGGCCAGTTGTTATGAGCTTAACCTACCTCGGGGGGTTCTTTGAGGATAAAATGGAGAGGAGGCGGACCATGTAAGATACCATAAGTTCCTTGCAAGAGGAAAAAGGGTGGGATATAAATGTAATAATAATAGATGGATATGTGTTGGTTATATCTGGAGGGCACCAGGTTGGGGAAGGTTGCTTTAGTGTATACTTAACATAAAGTGCAGACCCTTTTGGGCTTCTTAATGTATAGGAGATTCCAGAGACAGGACGGAGCTCCATTGTAGAGCTCCTGCTGTGTGTGCAGAAGGGTCTCAGGGTCACTCTCAGGCAGCAGGGGCATTGCTAGGGTTCTGAAAAGACCCGGGGCACAGGCCCATAGCACTCTTTCGCATCTGCTTATCAAGTCGAATAAAGGGGTCAGTGCACCCTTTTCAGAGAGGAAGCACTTCAGAAGAATTTAGGAGGCTGTGAAAGGTTCGTAAGGATGGCACATACTTAAATCAACTCTACAAGGTGAGGTGGCTTTTTCTTGCTTTTTCAGAACTGTAAAACCTATCTAAAAGTTCCAGCGCTTCCTCAGTCATGACGTTGCATAGTCCTAACTCTCCTTTTGGAATAATCTGAGGCCTGGAGCTACTTAGGAGAAATTAAAATGTGGGGTGGGGGAAAGGTGTTTGTGGAGGCTGATTGAATCCTTTGCTGTGCTGAAGCTGCTGCAGGAGCCGAAGGTTCCAGTTTGGAGCCATGAAATCAGGTGCTGTGTTAAATGTCAGAATTTCACATGGAGCGCTTCCTACCCTCTTCAAAATGTCATTGCAAGCAAGCTCCCCTCTAGTTTAAAAGCCTGGTGCATGCACACTACACTCCCCACAGATCTGCTAATGGAGCAGGCCCTGAGGTCTCCTTAGTAACTGCAAAGCTACTGAGTTTAGAGGGAATAAGCGAGCTTGTATTAAGGTCGATGACGGCAATTGGGGCAACTCAGAAGATCTGGAGCACAGCTCAGGAAACCTGGGGCCTGTGCCCAGGTGGGCCATCCGCTAACAACGCCCCAGCTAGGCAGTATCTTCCCTAGGGGTGTCTATACGATGATACATTGGAAGGGCATCAGCTCAAAAGCCCACAGCATCGCTGCTGCGAGGCTAAATCAATGCAGCTAGACGGGGGCAGGAGGTAATGCAGGCTATTCAGCCAGAAAAGCCCCCCACCCTGCCCCCTGCCGCATTCCCTGCTTTCCCATGCAAATACAACAAAAGACATCCTGTGAGTTGGTGGCTGCGTCATTTAAAGAACGCAGCGCCACTGCACAGCCACTCCGGGGTTAATAGAGCGTATAGACTCACCCCAGTTATGGCTTGGAAAAACTTTGCCTGAAAAGCTGGAGAGCCCCTGCCAGCCAGTGGGCCACACAGAGCTAGGGGGTGGGGGCTGAGTGGTCTGACTCTTAGTGGTTTTAACGTTTGGGTTTCTCCCTGCAGTGTTCAGTTGGTTCATCAGCAGACAGAGCCCTCAGCTTCATCAAAGAACACTTCCTGATGGATGAGATGATTGAGCCGATCGATAACAAACCTCTGCTGGTGCAGCACGGAGTGAATTACACCCGGATTGTAGTACACCAAACTCCGGATACTTCGGGGACTCTCTACAATGTGCTGTTTCTGGGGACAGGTATAGTTTTTGTCAGTTGCAAAGACCGTTTTGAATGAGTTGCTTGTGACCTTATTCCTTCAGCACAGCAAGAAAGGGTTGCAATGTTTATTTGAACCAGCCAGAGAGCTTCGGCTATGGGGTGGTATACAAATGCAGTAAATAAATCATACAATCATAGAATCGCAGAGTTGGAAGGGGCCTACAAGGCCTTCAAGTCCAACCCCCTGCTCAATGCAGGAATCCACCCTAAAGCATCCCTGACAGATGCTTGTCCAGCTGCCTCTTGAAGGCCTCTAGTGTGGGAGAGCCCACAACCTCCCTAGGTAACTGACTCCATTGTCATACTGCTCTAACAGTCAGGAAGTTTTTCCTGATTTCCAGCTGGAATTTACTTCCTTTAACTTGAGCCCATTAATAAATAAATGTAGGGCTGTTGCTGAATTAAATACATCTTGGAGGCCGGTATATGCTGAGAATGGCCTTGTAGGCCCCTTCCAACTCTGCTATTCTATGATTCTATGATTCTATGAATATGAACAGGACAAGCTGGAGCAAGTCTGTAAAGACCCTGGCTGTCTCCCTCCATTCATGTTCATTCCCGATCCTCCCTAGGAGTTAGAAGGCAGCGGGTGGCTGGCTGGCTGGGGATCTACACAGAGACGCTTTCCAATGCGATTCAGTTTAAAACCGCATTTTCATCCAATTGGATTTGCTGCTCCGGTGGCACCTGCAGCAACTTGAAGTGGGGTAAATAGACAAGAAAAGAAAAGGGGGGGGGGGAAGAACCGCTTTGGTGTGGCAGACTGCACAAGTCTGGGCGTATGTGACTGGAGTCTGGTGGCTTCCTTTAAAAAAAAAAATGCAGAGAAATCCTCCGGATAAGTGCAGATTTAAAGCCAGAGGCTCCGCCCCCCGTCTCTCTGCCTCGTGCTGAGAAAGTGCAGTGAAAGTCAGTGGGAATGACTTCTGAGCAGACATGTTTAGCAGGCTGCATTCAGGGCAGAAGCGGAGATTTCCAGCGAAGAACAGCCATCCCACCGCAGCGCGCTGGCTTTGACGCTCGTTTGGGGGGAGATATAGCGCCATCCGGCGGCGCAAGTCCATTCCTCCGGATGGGGCGCAACGTTCCCTTCCTCCTATCAGCGCTGCGCCCGCCCAGCCCCGGCTTCGAGGCCGGTCTGGTCAGTTGAGGTCACACAGGCTCCCAGGCTGCCCTGAAGCTGGCGCCACGGGAAAGAATCCGTCGCAAAAGGACTTTGCAAAAATGCGGGGTTTACGGCATGAAAACCCACGGTTGCTGCGGAGAGGGGGGAGCGTCATGTGCCCCAACTGTGTGGGAGGCGCAGTAGCGCCGGAGTACATCCCCGTGTAGGTGGGGCCCACGGAACAAAGAGCTGAACCCTCCTCCTCCCTAGTGCTGACCTCCCTGCAGGCAGCCCCCCAAACTCCTGTGCTATCTCCAGTATCCAAAGCAGTAAGCCTGCGTGCACGGGTTGCAGGGGAACATGGGCGGGAGGGTGCTGTTGCACCATGTCCTGCTTGCTCATCCCTGGCCAACAGCTGGTTGACCAGTGTGTGAACAGAGTGCTGGACTAGGTGGACCCTTGGTCTGATCAGCATGGCATCGCGCATCTGATTTGAGGTGCTCATCTCTCATCTCATCTTTGTCCCACAGACAACGGTTTCCTTCACAAAGCGGTGGTTGTCGGCAGCGGAGTTCATATCATTGAGGAGATACAGCTCTTTGGAAAGCCGGAAGCAGTCCAGAACCTGTTGCTCTCGCCTGAAACGGTGGGTCCCCCTTGTCCAGGGCCGGCGCCAGACTATTTTGCACCCTAGGCAAGCGCTGTACCAAAGCCGCCGCCCGCGACCCCCCCCCCCCCCCCGCATCCGCTTCTGGCTTCGAAGCCAGGATGCTGGGGTTGGGCGGGGCAGCGGCTTCAGAACGGCACGCCCGGGCGCGCGTACCGATGTTAAACCCTACACCCCCCGTGCCCGCTCTTGGCTTCGAAGCCAGGATGCTGGGGTTGGGGGGAGGGGCGGAGGCTTCGAAGCGGCGCACCCGGAAGTGGCTTCCGGGCGCGCTGTTCTGAAGCCGCCGCCCCCCAACCCAGCGTCCTGGCTTTGAAGCCAGGAGCGGCTTCTGGCCAGGCGCTGGCTTCAAAGGCAGGACGCTGGGGTTGGGGGGCGGCCAGGGCGGAGGCTTTGTAACAGCGCGCCCGGAAGCTGCTCTAGGAGAGCAGCTTCTGGGTGCACCGTTCGGCGCCCTCTTTTGCTTGGTGCTCTAGGCTGCCGCCTGAGCTGCCTCTATGGCAGCGTTAGCCCTGCCCTTGTCGGATATGCCCTTGTCTCCCACACTAGAATCATTCAAGAGGCAGCTGGACAACCCTCTGTCAGGGATGCTTTAGGGTGGATTCCTGCATTGAGCAGGGGGTTGGACTCGATGGCCTTGTAGGCCCCTTCCAACTCTGCTATTCTATGATTCTATATTATCTTTGACATTGTTATCTTTTCGGCGCCAGGTCAAGACTTTTCTCCCAGGCGTTTCGCAATATGTAATTAGCCTGGGTTTGTTTTTGTATGTTTTTGTGGTTTAAAATATTTGTATATTGTTTTTAAGTGTTTTTATCCTATGTAAACTGCCCAGAGAGCCTCACCTATGGGGCGGTATGCAAATGTAAATAATAATAATAATAATAATAATAATAATAATAATAATAATAATAATAATAAATAATCTGCAGTGGCTGTATTTTAATGGGAGGATTCTTATTAATATTAATAATTCCATTTTTTATTATTATTATTTATTTATATAGCACCATCAATGTACATGGTGCTGTACAGATTACACAGTAAATAGCAGGACCCTGCCGCATAGGCTTACAATCTAATAAAGTTGTAGTAAACAATAAGGAGGGAAAGAGAATGCAAACAGGCACAGGGAAGTGTAAACAGGCACCGGGTAGGGTGAAGCTGACAGTATAGGGTCAGAACAAACTCAATATTTAAAAGCTATAGGGAAAAGAAAAGTTTTTAGCTGAGTTTTAAAAGCTGTGATTGAGTTTGTAGTTCTCAAGTGTTCTGGAAGAGCGTTCCAGGCGTAAGGGGCAGCAGAAGAAAAAGGACGAAGCCGAGTAAGGCCCTCCAGGGTGGGTAATGGTCACAAAAGTGAAAATGCCCAGATCACTATCTGAATTACTTGTTTGTTTATTTAGAAACCCTTACAGGCCGACGTTCAGTTCAAGCAGCTCACATACAGCAAACAAATACGGTACTATAAAGCTCAGTATTCAAAACTGTAGTAAACTGCCGAACGTGGTTCACACGACACACTAAGCCATTATATTTAGCTCAAAATGCTTAACCACCTTGGCTTAGCATGTTGTCTGATCAGGGTCAATTTATAGCCTTAAATGTGTAGGTAAATAAAACACTCTTTAATTAATTTATTTTTATTGTGAATATCAACAAACAGAACAAAAAAATACATCATGAAAACCGGGGTGGGTGGGGAACCATACTTTGTATATATAAAATTATCATGATTTTCTATCATATGTACCATTCAAAAAAAAAAAAGGAGAGAGTTGTACAAAGGTTTCAAGAAAAGCAGACCAAATATCCATGTGTTTATCCACTTGCAAGTTGCATCTATATAGTCCTCGTTCAAAAGTTGATCATGTTGTTAGGTCCTTGGTCCATTGCATTGTGGAAGGTGTGAATTTGTCCTTCCAATGTGATAATATAAGTCTTTTGGCTGTCATAAGGGCTCTGAAATCCATCTGTGCTGACCATGCGTTAACTAACTTCCAAGAAGCCGGTAGGAAATTTAGGAGGAGACGCACATTATTCCATATTATAGCTTGTTTTAGTACAAAGTTCATCCTTATTATAACCTCCTCCCCAAAGGGGAAACTGCAGGGCATTGCCAAAGCATATGAGTTAAAAAGAAGCATTAGATGCATTATGTCTCCAATAGTTATGCAAGTTAGACAAACTCTTATTGAAAAGGCGTTGTGGAGTCCAATAGACCCAAAACAAAAAATTTTGCTGACCAAGATGTAACCTGAGATCCATAGAAGCTTCAGATACAGATGCTAGAGCCACCATCTTGCTAGAGCCCTAGGCAAGATAGGGCACTCCAGTCATTTTTAAGTGACTGAACTTTAATTTAATTCCTACGGCTCGTCGCCAGACACTGTGGCTGAAAATCCCTCAAGACCATGCGTGGAAGGACTTTGTTGTGCGTGTTTTGGGTGGGGCTGACGGATGCCTCTTTGTGCTTTTCTAGGGGGTGTTATATGTGGGCTACTCCCAGGAAGTCTTGCGAGTCCCGCTGGCCAACTGCAGCGCGTACGCAACCTGCGTCGACTGCGTGTTAGCGCGGGATCCTTACTGCGCCTGGGGTCGAGGCAAGTGCAGAAGCACTCGGGAAAACACAGCGGACAAGTGAGTACCTGCGGCCGGGGCCTGGAGCCGCCTTTGGCCCGAGGGCCGCATTCAGTTTCGGAGAAGTCTAATGTTTCAGGCAAGTGGCTAGGATGAGAAGAGGCAGATTGCAGAGACCAATCCAAATACATATTTCCTTTGCTTAAGAAGGTTTAGAGAATAATAACATGAAGAAAACAATTCACACAACTATGAATCAACTATTTTTCACTCGCAGTTCTCTGTAAAGTGCAGTGTTAGGTTTACTGGTCCAACAACGCTTGTTTATCCCAGCTCTTGGGTTCCCTGGTTGCTTGTCTCTCTGTGTGGAGGTGCACTCTTCACTGCACTGCAGGCTACCTCCTCCTCCTCCTCCTCACAATGCTGCCGGTTTCTCTTTCCTTCCCCTTTCTCCTTCCACTCACTCCTTCTGCCTCCTCTCTTTTCAGCTCCCCTCTTTCTCTTCAACAGCAGCTGAGCTCATCCTCGGAAGCTGTCCTCCAGGTGCTTTCCCCTTTGCAGGTTAGGTGGCTGGCAGGCACTGGCAGCTGTGTCAGGGCCTTTTCGGTGGTGGTGGTAGTGGTGGTATCTCTGCGTTAATGCCCTTGAAGTGCCATGCAAATCGGCCCTCTTTACCTAGGCTTTTGGTAGGCAAATTGATCAGTTGCACTTTGTAAGTGATGCTTTTATTTGTCCATGTAGAACTTACTATACTACTGATTTTATGAGATTTTGTTAAGTCAAGTTGAACACCAACTATGGCAGAAAGTCGACATATGCATTAAACACACAATAATATATATTCTTTTTAAGAGGGGATTAGGATAGGGTGTTTCCAGACAAGACTTTTATTGTACAAGTCACTCTGTCTTCTGGGGTGTCCGGACACTTCTTCCATCTTTTTCCTTACCAGAAACAATCCCTTAAGGAAGAAATGGCAAAGTAGGGAGCCTTTTGATTGTTAGTGGGTGGATCCCTCTGTCCGGAAGAGCCCTTGGTGCCTGACAGCCATGAATCCCAAAGTCAAACGGGGTGAGTGTGGGTGGGGGCACTGTGTGAATCTGTTTCAACAAAAATAACAGAGAGCCCAAATGTATTTCAGATACATGATCAATTCGCAAGATCATTAATAAGTAATTACATTTATTACAATAGCTGAAGCTCTCTGGGCAGTTCACAACAGTTAAAATACAAACATAAAATGCAATATAAAATTTAAAAGTTTAAAACTACAGTATAAAAGTAAAACCAGAATAAAACCTAGCAGCAATACAGAGATTTAAAATACAGTAACAGATTTAAAACAACAGAAGGCCTGGAAAAATAAAGTTTTTCACCTGGCACTGGAAAAATTACAACGTAGATGCCAAGTGAACCTCTCCAGGGAGCTGGTTCCACATCTGGGGTGCCACAGCGAAAACAGGCCCTCCTCTTGGTAAGCTACCACTTAAATTCTTTGGCAGGGGCTGCCAGAGGAGGACCACTGAGGCTGATCTTAGGGTCCAGGCAAGTACATAGGGAAGGAGGTGTTCCTTCAGATGATGTTAATACCAGCACTTTGAATCAGGCCTGGACATGGACTAGCATACGATGTGTCATGGCTCCCCTCCGGCATGCACACATGCTGACGAACTGACACGGGACACCCAATCAATGAGACTTCTTTTATTCAGGGAAATCTCATAGTGAAAAGCTTAATGGTCACACACTTCAAAAATACTTAAAGCAGATTGATGGGTCAGAAAGCTTTAGGCTTCAAGATACAGTCGAAATGCTACTCACTCCCGGAGCAACCTGGTTTCCCAGTTGCCATTTCAACAATTCCAAAAAGGGTTCCAAACCCGACCCAGGGAGGGGAAAGATTCCTGACATGATCCTTCAGGCAACCACAATGGGGAATTCTTGAAAGGCTTAACAAGCCATCCCAAGGGAGCTAGTCTATACTTGGGCCACAAGTTGGCAGTTCAGCGGAGCATGGCCAAAGCCTGAACAAGATCAAGGGGTGGGTAAAAATCTCAGGCACAAGAACTCCCCTGCAGCTCCAGGGAAACTCCCCACCATCTGAGCCTGGCAGAGGAAAAGTCCAACGGTCAATCCCCGCCTGCTGTACGTTGACCTGACCACAAACACACAATCCACAGCAAATGTGAGTGCAAGTCTATGAAAAGCCTTTCAGTATTTTTCATGGCGGAGTCCTTAGAAATCCAAAGTCCAAATAGAAGAGAATCCATGTGCAGAGTGCCTTCAAAGTCCCAAATGGTGATGGATCCAAAGAGGGAAGAATTTCAGGTCATGCGACCATATTTCACCAACACTAAAATCACTTCACTGGCTGCCAATTAGTTTCCGGGCAAAGTATAAAGTGTTGGTTATTACTTTTAAAGCACTACATGGTTTGGGTCCATTGTTAGGACCCAAACACACTCAGGTCCTCTGGGAAGAATTTACTCCAGTCAGCCAAAACTAGGATGACAACCTTTACCCAGAGGACCGCCTCTTCTGCCGCTCCCAGATTGTGGAATGGCCTGCCGGAAGAGATTCGTCAATAGTATTTTTTAATTCAAGAAGACTAATCTCTTCTGGCAGACCTACCCAGATGAATTTTAAGATGTTTGACTGTTATTTTAATATTGTACCAGTTTTACATGTTTTTAATCAGTTTTATGTATTTTATTGTATTTGTATCTATTGTTGTTCCCAGAGGGAGAGGCGGGTAAGAAATATAAATAAATAAATAAATAGTGTTGAAAGATGTTCTTAGCTTTTGCTCCAGCTTATAAAGGGATTTATAAAGGCCTGTTCAAAACCACTTGACAGGCAGGGGCTTCTCCTGTAACTCATGCCTGTGTCCAAACAGGGCGGCACTGCCCAACCCACCAAGGTGACGCTACAATCTGAGTGACTCCTTCAACAAGGGCCCCCACATGTCTAAAACACAATCAGTTCCCCATAGAAGTCTGACAGCTTCAAAGCCGAGAGAGGGAGTTAGTGAGCTCATCCTGTGGAAATGCTGGAGACAAGCAGGCACAGACATTCCAAACTAGTTCTAATTAAATCTACCTATAACCTCTGGCCTTGCTGAAGACTTATACCTGATAACATGATCACATTGGCCCGTTCCTGTTAACATCTTCTCTGCCCAATTTTGGACCAGCTGAGGTTTCAAGATCATTTTCACGTTATAATGCATTGGAGTAATCCAGGTGAGAGGTGTCAGAGCGTTGTCTTCCTTGCTATGGTAATTGCACAACTTCTAAGGTGAAAGAAACCCGTTTGCGATGAAAGCTACACGGAGCTTCTGTATTCAGAGGCAGGAATGAAAAGGAAAACATTGGGAGTGAAGCTATTGCCTTCATGCTCTGTGTGGAAGCAGGACCCTGGGCAAGGTGGGCCCAGCTTGCTCTGGTCCAGCGGGGCTTTGCCAAGGGACGTGGTTGGCGCTGTCAGGCAGGGTGCTGGTAGAGCCAGCTTCTTGGCTTGCGGGGTTCCTTCTGTGAAGCACCCCAGGACTTGATTCCCTACCCCTCAACGTTTCTGAGCTGGACTTTGAGAGCAACACCTTATCGGGCAAATATCTCGATCTTTCTCTCATATAAATTCTGGACTTGCAGTGGGTTCAGGACCGGCAAATGGAGGTCTCCCTGACTTATAATTTGCTTGTGGTACTGTCTGCCACAAGATGGTCACTAGCTTCCATGACTTTTTAGAAGGAAAAAGGTAGACACATTCGTGGAGAAGGAGTCTGTCTATCTGTCAGCTGCTATTACTCCTGATAGCTACATAGAACCTCCATGCACAGAGACAGTCAACCTCTGAATAGCAGCGGCTGAAGACAAGCAAGAGGAGCCAGCTGCGGGCTTCCTGCCACACCTGTGGGCTTCCTGCAGGCCAGAGTTGGAAACAGGCCGCCGGCCTCGCCTTAGGGATGCCTTGGTCTCCTCCCACAGGGCTGTCCTGAAAGTCTCCCCTGTCCTCCCTGTTTCTAGGAGTGCCTGGCTGCAAGATGTTGCGAAGGGGAAGCCCAGCTTGGAATGCCAGAACAACAGCAGGAAGGGCAGCGTTTGCGGGGGAGGCCTGTGTGCTTTGGTGACCTTCCAGTACATGATTGTGCTATGGGGTGCCGGGGGCACAGGAGTTGTTTGGATGCCCCCCAGAGTCCCGCCGCAAGTGCTCCCGCCTCTCTAAGGACGTCTTCCTCTCGCTTTAAGAGCCCAAAGGCCCGTTGACCGCAGGTCCCTGTGCCTGGTGCGCGCGCTTTCCTTAACGACGGGTGCCTGAGCCGTCCAAATTCTGGGCCAAGAAACACCCACTCCTGCTTCCTTGGCCCAACGTCTCCTCTTGTTGACGGTGCTGACACGCTTGCTCTTGATGGTGGCTTCTCGGGGGCGGAGAACAACTATGCAAGGCCCAAAGTGCCCCCGGCAGCCCAGCTGGCCCAGGAAACCTCGTTCCGTGCCCCCTCTGGCTTTCACAGTTTCCACAGCCGTCAGTCCCATGTTTGCAAGCATCGTGGCGCGGATAACCTCCCCTGACCCGGCCCCCTCCAGATGTGCTGTACTGCGATTGCCATCATTCCCAGCCACTGTTTTAAACATCTAGGGCGCAGCGGCTTCTCCCCCACACTGGGTCATTTCCGCCACCTCCTTTCCAGCCCCATCATCCCCAGTCCGCCGGTTCCGCACCCGGCCAGCGAAGGACTCCGCGTGGCCACAGCCACCCTGCGGAGCGGTTTTAGTGGCTCGGGCGAACCGGAGGCTCCTACAGCAGCTCTTCCTCCCCCTTCCTTTGTCCCTTTCTGAACCCGCAAAGGTTCAGAAATGTTTGCTCTCACAGCCGCCCAGTTGAGGCAGGTCAGCATTGCTCGTCGTTCGTGGCAGGAGCTTTGCCTTCCGTCCGCCAAACACGGGGCCTTGTGGGGGAAGAAGGTGCTTTCGGGGACGGAGGTGGCAGGATGCTCACGGTCGCTGCTGCGCATGGACTGAACGGCAGCCGTAGGTTTCCCGGGCGTGCGCTTCCCTCTCGCCCAGCGCTGCGCTTTCCTACGGTTCGCTTGGAAAAAGGAAGGATGCCACTCTGTCAGACGGAGGCCTCCCTCTTTTCTTCTCCCTCAGAATCTGCGGGAAGCCGTGGGTTTGGGAGCTGATCCCTTGAAACTCGCGTCTCGGCTCCTTCCTCGTTCGACATGTGTTGCTGCTGACCTCTAGTGCACGAAGCGGCCATCGCATCCGCCTTCAAAACTGCCGCGATCCCGCGTCCTCTCCGGAGGCCTGGATGCTTGGGGACACGCTTTATCTGGGTTCTAGGCCGGCTTTGTTTCACTGCAGTCGTCACAGGCAGGCAAAACTACTGGCAGTATTCCTTGTTTTCAAACTTGCGTCACTCCGTCTTGGTTTAAAAGAAACGTTACTGGAGTCGGAGGTGTTCAAGGGCCAGAAATCCAGGTCGCACACGATCGCGCTGTAAAGACTTAAGCGTCCTCACGGGTCACACTGTAGCGAACGCATGGGGTTTCATCCACCTGTGTGTTTCCTAGACGGTCAGAACCAGTGCCAGGCCTGAATTGACCATACCTGCGCAGTGCATATATTTGCAAAAAGGTGTTTGTCTCACCACGCTTCACCCCTTTAGGTGGATTCTTACAATATCGTAGGCTGACACTTCAAAATACGGTGGGTGAAAAGGACCGAAGTTGCAAAGACCTGTTGCGTATTGCCAGCAAACAGCAAACAGCAGCCGTGAGCATCTTCTGTACACACTCTGTGTGTTTGTGTGTGTGTGTGTGTGTGTGTGTGTGTGTGTGTCTTCGTATGCACGATGTTCTTAACTGGAGTAGGATCAACATCTCTCTCAAGAGACGGGGGAATCCCATTAACGCTCAGTTTCACCGGCTAATTAATTGAGTCATTTATCAGTATAAAGTTGAGAAAAGGAAGCAACGTCGTCTTCAAAAGGTTTTAAAGAAAAATCAACCAAGTAGTGGCCTAAGCTTTAGTTAGGTTCATGGCTGCATGTGGGAGAGGGGAGACAGGAGGGATCAAGAGAAAATCACCCTTTCTACCTCTTCCACTTCTGAGGGATAAGACATTTATCAGCATGTATCAGGGCTCAGTCCTGGGCCCAGTGCTCTTCAACATTTTTATTAATGATTTGGACGAGGAGGTGCAGGGAACGCTGATCAAATTTGCAGATGACACAAAATTGGGTGGGATAGCTAATACCCTGGAAGACAGAAACAAACTTCAAAGTGATCTTGATAGGCTGGAGTGCTGGGCTGAAAACAACAGAATGAAATTTAATAGGGATAAATGCCAAGTTCTACATTTGGGAAATAGAAACCAAATCCACAGTTACAAGATGGGGGATACTTGGCTCAGCAATACTACAAAAGAGAAAGATCTTGGAATTGTTGTAGATTGCAAGCTGAATATGAGCCAACAGTGCGATATGGCTGCAAGAAAGGCAAATGCTATTTTGGGCTGCATTAATAGAAGTATAGCTTCCAAATCACGTGAGGTACTGGTTCCTCTCTATTCGGCCTTGGTTAGGCTTCATCTAAAGTATTGCGTCCAGTTCTGGGCTCCACAATTCAAGAAGGATGCAGACAAGCTGGAGCATGTTCAGAGGAGGGCAACCAGGATGATCAGGGGTCTGGAAACAAAGCCCTATGAAGAGAGACTGAAAGAACTGGGCATGTTTAGCCTGGAGAAGAGAAGATTGAGGGGAGACATGATAGCACTCTTCAAATACTTAAGGGGTTGTCACACAGAGGAGGGCCAGGATCTCTTCTCGATCCTCCCAGAGTGCAGGACACGGAATAACGGGCTCAAGTTAAAGGAAGCCAGATTCCGGCTGGACATCAGGAAAAACTTCCTGACTGTTAGAGCAGTGTGACGGTGGAATCAGTTACCTAGGGAGGTTGTGGGCTCTCCCACACTAGAGGCATTCAAGAGGCAGCTGGACAACCCTCTGTCAGGGATGCTTTAGGGTGGATTCCTGCATTGAGCAGGGGGTTGGACTAGATGGCCTTGTAAGCCCCTTCCAACTCTGCTATTCTATGATTCTATGTGCGTGTCTGCAGAGGGGGGGGTCACCCCCAACTCTAATGACGCACATAGATTTTAAAAGTACATCTAGGGTGGCAATTTCCCCTCTTGCTCCTTCGGCAAATCTCCCTGAGCCCCCATTAGCTACAGCAAATCCCATTTTACCAAGGGGAGGGATATTTTGGCCCCACTGACGGACGCCCAAAGTGGTTGAAAACACCTTAAACTGAAGTGGTTGAAAACACCTTGCTGACATGTCACAGGCTGGAGAGAGAGAGAGAAAATAATTTTCAAGCCTCAAAGGTAAGCATGCTTTAGTAAGAGTGTGATGTAAATGCAGTTGAAATCAATGGGATTTACTTTTGAGTAAGAGAACCAGCAGATTTGTAGTTTATGAACTTGAAGATGCCCAGCTTCACATAATCAAAGCCATGGAAGATTGATCCTTTGATCCTTTGCACTTGTGGACTACCAGGGCCCGATCTACACCAAGCGGGATATAACACTTTAAAAACGTTATGAAAACAGTATGTGTAATGTGTCCTGGGCCTGAACAGTTGTCATAACCATTATAAACCGTTATAAGCAGTAGTGTAGATCCTGCCCAGGAAAAGGGTTTAAGGGGGGAGCATTTAAAAAATCATTAAAAATCAAGGGATGACCCAATCTGATTCAAACTTGGCATGGCTAAAGCCCTCCTTAAGAGGTATCACTTGCCAAATTTTATCTCTTTATGTTTAAAAATGAGGGCACTGCTGGCAAGAAGGGTGCATTTTCCACTTTTCTTTTAAGGTGAAAATGTCCGCTGGAGAAAAGGCACGCTCCTCTCTGCCCCTTGAAAACACGCCCACAGAACATTGGATTGAAAACAATGGATGAAAATACACGTTGAGGGTAGCATGTTGTCCTTTTGATTTACCGGAAGAACCAGACTTTCCCCGCACCAAAAAACAGTGCTAAGAGGGGGGACGACGATGACGACATCATCTTAGTCCTTTGCACACAACCCACATTGACAACGGGCTATAATGCTGGTGTGATGGAGCCCTGAGTGGGACACCAGTTCAATCATCTTCTGCTAAGGCTGGAGATAGATGCTGGTGACCACTGAGTTTTACATTTTTTAAAAAATGGGGAATCAGCCATTGTTGTGCGTTTCTTCATCCCACCAGCCCTGGAGTTTTATTGTTAGCCAACTTGAGCATTAATTTTAGTGGGGAAATGGGACATAATTTTAATAAATAAATAGGTACAAGCTGAAACCTGCATGACACTTAGTAAAGCCTAATCCAATTAAAGGTGCAATCCTATGCATGTTTAGGAAGAAAAAAAGTCTTACATCTCCCAGCATTCTCCAGCCAGCAATGGCAGTTGTAGGACTTTTTTCTGTCTAAACATGCATAGGATCGCACCCTAAGCCCCCCATCTCTTCCTACACGTCATCTTAAGACAGTGACTACGTGCAGACTTTGCAGCTACAACATCACCCCAACTTTTCCCCTCCGCCTTAACATCCAGTGAGATGAAGAGAGTCGTAACACTGGGGGAAACCACGTTTCCTTACCTTCGCTTCTCCACCCGCACTTTTGTCCCTCATTACTTCCTCTTTCAAAAGAGGAAGTAAACAATGTGCACATTGCCCATTCAGTGGGCCGTTTTGATTGCGTTGCTAGATAGGGCAAGTTCTGTCTCCAAAAAAATCAGGATTTACCGAGGTCTTTTTCATAGAATCATAGAATAGCAGAGTTGGAAGGGGCCTACAAGGCCATCGAGTCCAACCCCCTGCTCAATGAAGGAATCCACCTTAAAGCATCCCTGACAGACGGCTGTCCAGCTGCCTCTTGAAGGCCGCTAGTGTGGGAGAGCCCACAACCTCCCTAGGTAACTGGTTCCATTGTCGTACTGCTCTAACAGTCAGGAAGTTTTTCGTGATGTTCAGCTGGAATCTGGCTTCCTTTAACTTCAGCCCGTTATTCCGTGTCCTGCACTCTGGGAGGATCGAGAAGAGATCCTGGCCCTCCTCTGTGTGACAACCTTTTAAGAAGAGAAGGTCCTCTGGGTAACAGTTGTCAATCTAGTTTTTGCTAGAGTAAAAACATATTTAAAAAAGAATCATAAAATGTCTTCCAAGAATATTTGTATATATTCTTTTGTAAGCCACCCTGAGCGCAACTGCAGAAGAACAAAAGCAGCTATAATTCTGTTCTCATCGCTCGCTTTGATGCAGGTCTCCCTCGCTGGTCTTTTTCTATCCTTAGAAGTGGTTGCTGACGGAAAATCCTGCACAAATGGGACTTCCCTACTGAAATCTGAACTTAAATTCTGACTTTCCCACAAAACAACAACAAGAACATTTTACATCGTGTTGCTAGCCTTTAATGCAACAAGGTTAAGAACTAACTTCGTGACCCCCTGACTTTAAAGCAAAAAGAACTCGAAAATCCAGTAGCAGTCATAATTGTGAAGCACAGCTGGAGGGCGATAGCTTTCTTGCGGCGTTAGAGAAGCCTTGGTGGCTGGGGAAGGTGGGACTTGGAGTCCATCACATCTGGAGGGCCACAGTTTGGGGGAGGCTGCATTAGACGATGCGTAGGAGGGGAAGCCACAGGGCCATGGCGGAGGGCTGCCTGCAAGGCCAGCCACCCTCGCTCCTGGCCTTGCCCAGGTTAGGTGACCCTTGCAGTCACTGGGAACTTCGCAATGGAGCAGGCGTTGCTCCCCCGGTGCAGCCGAAAATATCCCTGGGTGAGAAGAGAGGAGGTCAAAACGTGCCTGGGGATACGATTGAGCTGCCGGCCAAGTCACCCCAGCATGGACATGCACTACTGCGCCCCTCCCCAGAGAGGCAGACACCTCTAAGGAAGTGGCACCCTCTGTGACAGATGCCCATGCCCCTCCTCTTCTGACCTCCCCCCGCCCAGCTCCAACCCAGCCCTCCCACAGACCCTTTGAGCTTTTCTGCACGAGGCTGTTCATTGGCTGCATCACCAAGATCTGAGATCTGAGCACTACACAGAGCATTTCCTTCCCTGCTCTTCTGCTCCATAACCTCTAGGTGGCACTGTGGTACAACAGAATAGCGCAAATGCAAAAGAGGAAATTGCTTTCTTTTGCTTTCACAATGAAATGCCACATTTCCCCTGCTCGCAAAGTATTCTTTGAAAGTGTGGTTAGACACACTGGCAAAACTGGAGGGTCGCATCATCATCTAACGGTACGAAAACAAAGGTGAGATGGGAATGTTGCCCGGGCGGTAAATACCTCGTGTAGAAAAGCCCTTTTTTCTTTCCAGCTGTCCCTCCCAACCCCTTCCCTTCCTTTCCCTCTGCCCCTGCCCCTGATGAGGAACAGCTCACCTTTTCCCCCCAGTTCGTTCCCCAAGAGTTCTGGATGATCCAGTAGTTTTTGGCTCCAGGCCTGTGTGGGTTTTCCTCTGCACAGAAGGGGGAGGGGGGAGTGTGATGGCATCACAACAGGGGCAAGAGCAGTCCTGCTTGCCCTCGGCCACTGCCTGCCTACAAGCAGACAGGTCAGGCTCCAAGCAGGATTGTCCGGTGCAAACTGTCCCCCCCCCCCACCTGAAGGGAACCAGTGTGGTGTAGTCCCTAGTGTCAGGCTAAGACTGGGGAGCCTTGGGTTCAAATTCCCATTCAGCCATGAAGCCCACTGGGCCAGTCAGCATCTCTCAGACTGCCCCTCCCTCACTGGGTTGCTGCTGCTGCTGCTGCTGCCAGCTTCCCTTCCCCACCCATCCGCTGCTCACTCACCTCCGTAGCCCACGATGAGCACGGCATGGTCTGGCCAGGCCGTCCCGTCACATTCCTTGATCTTTACAATGCCATTCTGGTAATGCTAGCAGGGGGACAGAGAGAATGAATTATTTTTAGAAATAACATAAATGATGGACAGAAATATTTAGAAATAACATAGACAGGGAGGAGTTTCTGAGGAATGGGCAACCTCATACGATGGGAAGACGTGGGGAGGGAGGGGGACAGAGCCAGTGTGGTGTAGTGGCTAGAGTGCTGGACTGGGAGGCGGGAGATCTGAGTTCTAGTCCCCACTCAGCCATGGAAACCCACTGGGTGACATTGGGCCAATCACAGACTCTCAGCCCAGCCTACCTCACAGGGTGGTTGTTGTGAGGATAAAATGGGAGAGGAATCATAGAATCATAGAATAGCAGAGTTGGAAGGGGCCTACAAGGCCATCGAGTCCAACCCCCTGCTCAATGCAGGAATCCACCCTAAAGCATCCCTGACAGATGGTTGTCCAGCTGCCTCTTGAATGCCTCTAGGGTGGGAGAGCCCACAACCTCCCTAGGTAGCTGATTCCATTGTCGCACTGCTCTAACAGTCAGGAAGTTTTTCCTGATGTCCAGCCGGAATCTGGCTTCCTTTAACTTGAGCCCGTTATTCCGTGTCCTGCACTCTGGGAGGATCGAGAAGAGATCCTGGCCCTCCTCTGTGTGACAACCTTTTAAGTCTTTGAAGAGTGCTCTCATGTCTCCCCTCCATCTTCTCTTCTCCAGACTAAACATGCCCAGTTCTTTCAGTCTCTCTTCATAGGGCTTTGTTTCCAGACCTCTGATCATCCTGGTTGCCCTCTTCTGAACACGCTCCAGCTTGTCTGCATCCTTCTTGAATTGTGGAGGATTATGTATGCCACTTTGGGTTCCTTGGGGGTGGGTGGGATGGAGGGATATAAATGTAATAAATAAATACATCAGACACTTACCTGAAGGGGGTTCCAATAAATGATGGCAGTTACAGGACCGTGAGAAGCAACAACGTTGGCTATTTCTGGAGAGTCGCAGGGGAGACACAACAGGGTTAGCGTTCCACACAGACTCCAAAGCCATTTTCTAAAATACGATGGGCTAGCATTAGCCCCATGAAATAGTCTGGTTGGTTCATCCTTTTGAAAACAGGCATCCTGCCCTGGGACTGCCATCTCTTCTCTATTTTTTCTCCTAAATGCTTCCACTGGACTAAGAGTCCTGTGTATCTTGGGGCTCCATCACACCAGCAATTTATCGCAAACTCCCCATCCCTGGTATGCAGTTTTGCAGCCCGATACCCACATGACGTTGTCCAGGTCCTGCACTCACTTTGGCTCTTATCCTCCATGTTTCATTTCTTTTTGGAGCGCAGAAGGTCTGCATTATTTTCCCTCGTTGCAAAATAAATGCTCTCCTCCCTCCTGTGTATTTCTGTGGTGGCGTTCTATCGACCATCCCGTTCTTTGTTGGGGCTGTGTGTGTCTAAAAGCCGTCTCGCTAGCAAAAGAGGAGGGTGGTGCAATTCTCCACTCAACAATGAAGGGGGAGGGAGAGAAGCACAGAATAGTAGAGTTGGAAGGGGCCTACAAGGCCATCGAGTCCAACCCTACAAGGCCATCGAAGTCCCATTTAACTCTATGTTCTTACTCCTGAGTAGGCATGAACAGGGGTACATTTTCACCTTAAAAAAGAAATGTGGAAAATGCACCCTCCTTGCCTATAGCTCCCTCATTTTTAAAGATAGAGATCATAATTGGCACAGTGATAGCTCTTAAGTAGAGTTTTCAGCTTGCCAAGTTTGAATGAGATCGGTCCATCCCTTGATTTTTTAGGATTTTAAAATCTCCCACTTAAACCCTTTTCCTGGTAGTCAGCAAGTGCGAAGGATCGATCCTTTGATCATGCTAAACTGTGCATTTCCAAGTTTATAAAATAGTGAGCTGCTGGTTCCCTTACTCAAGAGTAAATTCCGTTGATTTCAACTGCATTTACATCCAATTCATACTAAAATCCCATGCATGCTTACCTTTGAATACACCCCATTTTAGTAAGTCTGTCTCTGTTCAATGGGGTTTACTCAAAGGTAAGCATGCATTGGATTTTAGTATGAGCTGAATGTTAATGCAGTTGAAATCAATGGGATTTACACAAACCTGCAACCCTCTCCAGGGCCTCAGCTAGACAAGGGGGGTGAAAGGGCGACAATCTCATGATTTTATGATTGTGAGATTGTCGCCGTCGTTTACACGCAGCGTGTGACATCATGGCCACCATTTTTTGTTTTTTAAAGGAAACTGAGTGCAAAAGCGCTAGTGCGCAAAAGGTGAGCCTGCCAGATAGTTTTGCTGCTCATTTCAGTCTGGATCAGGTAAGTCAGCACGCTCAGCCACCCCACCTGTTTCTCTGCCATTCCAGCTTCACCCTTTCAGGCACTCATGCTGGAATACAGCCAGAGAGGACAATGCCTCTGTACATATGCAGAGGGCAATCCCCTCGCTACTTGGCCTCCAGAGCCCCATCCCCATGCCTCTGCAGAGCACAGGTGAGCACCAGTTCCTCTCCTTCTGCAAATGAAGCCTCAGCCTTCGGCATCGACCGTAGAGCTCCAGCCGCTCTCCGCCCCCAACTGCCGGCTTCCACGGAGGAAGAGGTGAAGCTCCCTTCCAAGAGCTGCCCGTCTACACCGGCTCCGCCTGCTCCGTCTGCCAGGGGCTCGCCAGTGTCTTCTCTGGTAGCCCCAAATGGCTTTAACGGGGCAGGCCAGGGGGACAGAGGCCAGATGCTTTGGCAGGCCAGGATGCGCTTGACCAGTGGCTCTCCCAGCCTCCGCTTTGGAATCAGACGACAATCCCTGAGAGGCCGGGGGGGGGGGGCACCTCCGACAGAAAGAGCACCCAGCCAGGCCCTCCACCTTTGAGCCCCAAGACAGGAAAGGAAAGGAACCTCTCGTGCCAGCACTGAGTCTTTACTGACTCTTGGAGGGACGCCAGCTTTCGCTGATGTTTTCTTGGCAGGCCTTATAGCGGGGTGGTTTGCCATTGCCTTCCCCGGCCGTTATTACCTTTCCGCCAGCTAGCTGGGTACTAATTTTACCGACCTCGGGAGGATGGAAGGCTGAGTCGACCCAAGCCGGCTGCCTGAAACCAGCTTCCGCTGGGATCGAACTCAGGCCGCGGGGAGAGTTTCAGCTGCAGAAACTGCTGCTTTACCGCTCTGCGCCACATGAGGCTCTATGCCTAAGGCAACTTCCTACGAATTCTGCATGGACTCAGAGCAGGACCCCAGCCAGGGGTCCATCTAGCGCATTACGTTGTGAACTTTAGGTTGTGTTTGGGTTTGCATGAAAATCTGTACCTATTCCCATGCATTTTCCATGTATGTGTCAACGTGTGCCTCAGTTGTGCCCATTTTTGAAATGGATGCCTTGCGCCTGAGTCCATGTTCAGTCAGGAAGATGCGTACTGAGTAAAATCCTGATCAAAGAAGAACTGGAAGAAATTTCTCATCCACGCCTACATCAGCTCAGTTGGGGGGGTGGGGAGATGCTGGCCCCGCCCTACTGTCCCCACTCATGCAGGCCCTGCCCAGTGCAGAAGCCCCCCCACACGTACACACACCGATTCCTGGTTGCGGGGGGGGGGGAGCTTCTGTGCGTCACAGCCCCCTTCAGACTTCTGCCCAGGGGCAGGGACACTGGGGGTGTGGACAGGGCGTGCATCCCCCACACCTCCTACACAAAGAGTGGGCAGACTTCAGGCCTACAAGAGTTACTTCGGGGCGTTTTGCTAGAACCCCCAAGATCCATCAGATGGACAGATCCAAACGAAGGATTGTGGCTTAGGAGCCAAAGAACAGAGCGCCTCTGAGCATGTGCTCAGCCCAGGCATTTTGTTTCCAGGTCCAGAACTGAGCAAACAGGTTTCCCTCCCACAACCCCACTCCTGGGGAGGGGGGGGGTGTCCCGATGCATTCTTCTAGGATGGAGGGACCTTTTTCACTTGTTGCTATGATTAAAGGGCTAGGAGTCAGACATCGTTGCCGGCCAACTGCAAATCAGCCAGGGATGGACCACTGGATCACATCCACCTTCAGCCCTGGGGTGGAGCTCCCTCCCTCCCTCCCTCCCTCCCTCCTTAGCCCTAAAGCCTGAACTGAGGTGCTTTCCTCACACTACCCTTCCACATGCTCACCTTCCTCATCCCTGGGCAGGATTTCAAAGTCAAGGATTTGGGCAGCTGCTGCTCCCTTCTTGCTTCTACAGGCATGTTCTCCGTCATCATATGCAGGATAGAAGGTGTTCCCGTCATCATCAACATCATCTCCAGGGCCTACTTTGTCTTTCATCAGGCCTCCTGGGAAGAAGCACACAGGGACTGTTAGCAATGCTGGGTGTGCGTGTGGTACCCCTGCCTCCTCACCCTCATTCACCAGAGCTTGCGCCCCTAAAAAGAAAGAACCTTCCCCCCACCCACCCCCACCTGGCCTCCAGTTCCCCAACCCAAGGGTAGACCATTCCTCCCTACCATTTCTACTTTTCTCCCATTGTGGGAAGGGGATCAGGCTGGCAGACGCCCGCTACGTCCCCTCACTTGCAGTCCGATTGCATTCACTCAAAAGGAGGTGCCAGATGTAATAAATAAATAGTTTAGTATTATTCATTTATTAGCAATGTTTATATACTTCTTCTCAACTGAAACAAATTTGGGAATAATGCCATTTTACCCTATTGGCCAAACCCAGAGATTTTTCTGAGACTGGCCTTTGAAATTTTTAAAAATGTAACGTTCTAAATTGCGGGGCGTGTGTGTGTGTGTGTGTGTGTGTGTGTGTGTGTGTGTGTGTGTGTGTGTGGAGGTGGCAGATAAAACAATGTGCTGTCCTGCCCCAGTCAACCAAATGCCTTGGGCATCCGCGTACTGAAAGGGTGGGTGGAAATGGCAGCTGACTGCATGCCTGGGCTGGGCCAGGGGTGGGCAGGGTGGGGCGATGTGCGGGCGCCTCTTCCTAGAATGCCCCGCTCTTTCAGCAGAGGAAAGCGCTCTTCCATTCCACACTCTTCCTGGTGCGGAACGGCCAGGGGGGGCGGGGTGGGGGGGGGCAGAGTGTTGGGTGCCTACCTTGCTTCATGACAGCCAGGAACGCATCCCACGTATAGCCCCCCTTACAGCCATCGCCACCACGCACACAGTCCACCACCTCTGCAATGGGAGACACCAGATAAAAAGTCAGTCTTGCCCTCCAGGGGAGGAAACCTGAGATTTAACACGACCCAGGTTCAGCCCTCGCCCCTCTTCTCCAGGCTCCACTTCTGCCAGGGTCATGAGGGCGAAGCCCACCACCTGGCATCCAAGGTAATGGCCGACTCCTTCTTCCGAATCATCTAAGGAACCTCCTTAAATTGAAACGGGCAGATGGCGAAACAACAAACGTTTGCAGACATCTTGGCTTTCAATTCTGGGTTCGGTCCACTTCAGAGAGGCTTTCCGTACGTCTCTTTGGGCAACCCATGGTATCATCCTTGATGTTCTATTGCTGTTGCGTCCAAGGGGAAGGCTGAGCATTTGGAAACTGGGCTCTGCTGTGGGACCCTCTTCGGCCATGGCTCAGACCCAGTGCTGCCTGCCCACCCCCTGCCCGCCGGAAGCCCAACAACGCACCCTGGACTGACAGGTTCCGTGGCGCGTGGCGGTGGATGTTCCACAAGGCCTCAATGTTGGACACAGCGGCAAAAGCCCAGCAGGACCTGCACCAGGAGCCCTGGGAAGGAAGAGGGAAAGAGATTGGGGAGAGCATCCCCACAAGACCCTATGGCTGCCCTTCCACATGCGCCACTCTGGCTGAGAGGGTTCTGCTCTCCCCTCACCCCCCACCCCACTCCCTGCACATCCCAACTCCGTCCTCAGAAGCCCGAAGGATCGATCGTTAGAACTATCTGGCCCCATTCAGGGTGAGTTTATACCTGCCTCCCCCAACCTGGCACCCTCCGGATGTGTTGGCTACAACTCCCATCATCCCCAGATATGCTGACTGGTTTATCTGAATATCAGGAGATGCAGACCACAGACAATAGTTTCTTCTGACCCTGTTCCTTCTAACAGAAGCATGTACTTATTTTATTATTATTATTGTTGTTGTTGTTATATCACTTTTCTCACGTGTGGTGTTTTTTCTACAAGGACAAGACGGGCTTTGCCAGGTCATGCTGTCTTTTACTGATTCAGGAATTTCCTGGCAATTGAGCATGTTTTAAGTATGTCTTGCTTTCTGGATGTTGGTGTGGATGTGTTTTGGGAGGCCCAGTTTCGGAAGTTTTTCTGTCTAGTTTTTTGATGTGATGCCAGTGACTGATGTGACTAATGGGATAATTGTGAACTTTTCCTGTTCTTTAACTTCCATGGCCAGTGGTGTATATTTTTCTCTCTTTTCCTGTTCCTTTTCTACACAATCATCGTCGTTGTCGTCATCGTCGTGGTCATCATTTTTATAACACCTTTTTGGAACCCACCAAAGGCAAGTGCCAACATTTCAAAACCCAAGAATAACAAACAAACACCAACATAGCAAAACTTTAAAAACATTCTTAAAATAAAAGATTGTTCAATAAGCCCAGTTACCATTCACATAACAACCTTAGCGTGGCTCCAAGAAGGAGACGCCACGTCACGCCACCCCCAGGCAGCATGCAGGCTGCGTGGCACAACCGGTTCCTGCAGCCCGCTTCTCCAGCCCAGGAAAGGGCAGCAGGACAGCCCGGAGACCCTCAACTTCATTGAGTTGGAGCATGGTGGGTGTGGCGACATGACTCCTTGCCACGGCTGCTTGCCTACGCATGCATAGGCTTGCCAGTGCTTTTCTTTGGGGGAACTTTGGACCGGGTGCCGAAGGTTCAAGAAAGACAGCTTGTGGGGTGGGGGGGGGAGAACACTGATTCTGCTGCAGCAGTAGCGTGCTTTTATCTCTCCTCTTCCTTCCCTTCTATCCTATCAAGTGGAGAAGGACCAGACGGAAGGCCTCTGAAGTTGTCCTGAGGTTCCTCCAAATGGAAACCCACTGGAGCTTCTCCTTGTCGGGGAAAGAGAGATGCCCCCTCCCTCCAATTGCATCGCCCTGGCTCTCGCGTGCATCTTGGAGGGCCAGACGACATGCGGCCCTCAGCCTCTGCATGCGGCCCCCGGCAAGTGATGGGATCAGGAGAGACCTCTGGCCAGCGCAGTCTGCCCATGCCAAGGCAGCAGGCTGGGCAGTCAGGGAGCTGTGTGCAGGGGAGGGGGGAGGGAGAAGGGCCTGCCCCATCCACTGGTGGAGCGTGGCCCTGGACAGAAGAGCAGCGGCCCACCCCTGCCGTAGAGACCTGCTTCTCTCGCGCAGTGCCCTTATGCTCCTTACTTGGTGCTTCACTGCTGTAATGGCGCCATGTTTCCTCCAGTCGCAGGAGTGTGGGCGTGGGCCCCTCCGGGGTATTCGTCCCTGCTTCTGCCTGGGGGGCGGTGAGGAGCGGGGGGAGGCCCCCAACATCAGGGCGAACTCGCCTTCTGGGAGAGGAAAAGGGGTGCGAGGTGCTCAGCCACAGCAAGCCGGGTCCTACTTGCGAAAGTAGGTCCAGTGTGGGACTCACGCTAGACCAGAGTTCCCGGTGCAGCCCTCCCGTGCCGGGCCTGGGAGAGAACTTTGGGGGCTCACTTCCCTTTGCACGCCCTCCAGGTGCCTTGGACTAAGGGTCCTGCTGGCTGGGAATGATGGGAGTTGCAGTCCAACAGGTCTGGAAGATATCAGGGTGGGGGGGCTGCATTGTGGGAGGGTGGGAGGCTGCAGAGCGAGAAGGGTGGGAGAAAGCCCATCCCACCCCCCACCCCACCCCGGCAGCCTCTGTCTCCAGGTTCCCGCTCTAGAGCTGCTCCCCCACCTCCCCAGCCCGTCCTCTACCTGTCAGGTCGCTGAACTTGGTGACCCCGTAGGTAGCCGTCCCCAGCTCCGAGGCCTGCAGTGCGCGGCTCATTTCCAGGTTCTGCGCGAAGACGCTGAAGCGATGGTGCCTCTCTAGGGTAGGAAACCAAGGTGGGGGAGAGCGGTGGATGAGCGGAGTGGGGCTCACCTTGCTCGCTTGACCTCCGCAAAGGGATTCTGAGCCCAGATCCCCCCTCTGCTAGGTAGGCTCCTGTAAACGTGGCCCCGAGATCCACGCTCTGCCCTGAACCACCAGAGCATGGGAGCCTCAAAGCCCCGGGATCCCTGGGGAGGGAGGTCAGCGGAGAGAAGGGGTCTGGAGGCAACGCTCAGCTCCTCCGTAGACAAGCGCAGGCGAGCCTCAGGCCCCCTCTCCGGGAAATGGGAACAGGAGTGACTGACCTCGCATGCCGGCTGAGGGGACAAGCCAGCAAAAGGTGCTAAACGGGGGGTCTGGTGGAGGAACTTTGGCACGTCGGAGCCCTGAAATGCCCACGTTTTACTGAAGATCCCCTGTGCCTTTAGCAGATGCAGGCCGGGCAGAGTTTCCCCCATCTCTGCTGCGCCTGTTGAAGTTCTCCCTGTCAGGCTGCTACTAAAGATATAGGAGGCTATTCAGAACAATCCCCATCACAAAAGCGAGAGCCCCGTGCCCAGACCCTTGCTCATTCATGCAGGTCATCGAAAGGCCTCGGTCAAGTCAGTCTCCTTGCGCTTCGCCTACCTTGCAGGGCTGTCGGGCAAACGAAATGGGAGACTGCAATTCTATGGAAGAGGACGAGGACTGGCATCAAAGAACTTATGATCCACCTGCCTAATTCATGTAACTAAATCTGCACATCACCCAACCGTCTATGGGGGCATCATCTCAGCCCCCAAAGAAGAGCTGGGCCGCATCCACCCAAAGACCCCAAACCTGCGGAGAACAACGGATCCCTCACCTTCTTGGCTCTGGTAGGTCTTGTTGAACTGTATCATAAACTCCTGGAACATCTGGCTCAGCTGGGTCTGAGGCAAGACACAGAAAGACAGGGAGGGGGGAGGCTAATCCCCAAAGAGCATCCCAGGCACGGAACTCCCCCCCCCCCCCCGCACACTTCCAGTGCCCTTTTCTGGTCTTAATGCCGCCAAGGGCACGGACACACGCCCCGGCCCACGTCTCAGGCACCCTGCCTTCCTGTCTATGACTCTCTCCTGTCCTGGGGCCTTCTGGCCTTTGCAGTTTTTACCACGATCCGCAGAAATTCAGTACGGGGGATCCCTTTCTGGCTATGGAGTGATAGGATAAGTTCCACCTGTTGAATGTCTGGCTGGAAGGCAGCCACTAAAAGTGCAGCAGCCCTGCGGCCAAGTAAGTTTCCTGGGCCTCTCCCCAGGCCCTCCATCCTGCTTCTCGGTCTCTGCTCCCCTCCCTCCAGGCCCTGATTCTTACCATGCTCAGGTCTGGGGGCAAGATGGCTTGGCCAGGGGGGGCAAAGACCCACCCCCACCACAGCACCATCAGGCAAGCAGGCAGGGAAGCTGGACCCATGGCGGGAGACGCCGTCAGCCGGTGTGCTGGGGCTGAGAGCAGAAGTCCCAGTGGGGCTCTGCGGGCGCAGGAGGAGATGCTGAGGTGAGAAACATGGGGGCGGTGGGGGGGGGGGCGGAAGCCACAAAGGCAGGAGGGGGAGGGGGTGTCGGGAAGGAGCAGATGGCCGTGGCAGGGTGTCATGTCACCCCTGGAACCGGTGCTGCAGCTGCAAGGTGCCTCTGAGTATGTGCAGAGTGGTTTGCTCTTCAATGGCGTGAGTGTGTGTGTGTGTGTGTGTGTGTTCCTACTCCTTCGTTTAAAGAAACAAGCTCTGTAAGCAGTAAATGTTTTTTAGACGGAGAGCTCAGGTGCTTGACTTCTGCAAAACCCTTTGCATGCCCAGACCTCAGCCCTCCTGCCGTCTACAGCCCCTTTGCTCATCCCCCCAGTTAGAGGGATCACACACACGCCGCCCGCAAGATCACCCCACCGCCACCAAGCTCAGTCCGGGTGGAGCCTTGAGGTCATCGTCACCACCTGTATTACGCTTCTCTGGGTCTGCAGATATTCTGTCTTTCCCCCCTTAGTGGATTTTCATTGCTAACAAAAAACAAAACAAAAATACCGAAGAAGCAGAAGGAAAACAAATGGAAGACGTCGTCTGGACCCCCCACCGCCCACCCCTGAAGATTCTGTGCTTGTGGCAGGGCAATGGTGCAATAAAAGCCCCATCTGGAAAACATCACAGATAGTAAAAGATGAAACTACAGCACCCCAAAACACACAAAAGGGTGTTCACACACACACACACACACACACACACACACCGCAAGTGTCAGCATCTTCCTCTCACACATAGGCAGAGATCCGGACAATGTGAGGAAGGTGCAATATGGGCTCAGTGGTGCCCCGTCCGTGACGGCAGCTCCCAAACTCTGATGGCTCCTGGGAACAGGCCCAAACACTGCAATGGTGGGATGATCGCTCCTCCTCTCCCTGGGCCCAGGAGCACCGGGGATGCAGCTGGGCACCACTTTCTCCGAGCTCGGGGGCGGGGGGCAGTTCCATCCTTTACCCTCTGCCACCTTTCCAATCTGTGTGAATTGCTGGGAGAGTGAAAGCCTTGTGTGTTGTTTTCAGTGAAGCAGAAAGTAGATAAAACAGCAGAGAGAGAGAGCCTGAGGAAGGGGCTAACAGATGAAGAAAGCCACAAGAATGAAGTCACAAGAATGTGGGAGTGACAGCTGAGGGAGAGAAAACTCTTGGGTGCAGAGCAGAAAGGGGGCCGAAACAGAAGTGGAGATATAGGGGCAGCAAGCACAGGTCTCCCCCCATCCTCACCTGGTGCACAGGTAACGGCACGGGGCTCCCAAAATTCCCACCTGTTGCCTGATTTTCCTAACAGCTGGGAATTTAGACTGGCCTGTTCAGTGACTTTGCACCAGATGAGAACGGGAGGCCCCGGCCTGTAACGGTGGGCTTACGGGATGCAGAGGAGGAGGAAATTAGACGTGCAAAGAAGCCTGAGGTGGGCAGGATGTGGTAAGAGGCCTCAAGGTGTGTTTCCCATCATTAAGATGAAGCTGCCTGAAACCTCCGGACATCAGTCCAACGGTTCAATATTGTCCCCTTTGAATGTGGGTTTTTATTTGCACCTCTTGAACATGGAGGTGTGAATTGGCAGGCTGCATCCCCAGCCACATTCTCCGCAACACAAAACTCAGTGCTAACCTTCCCCCTTTCAGAAAGTGCCGTCTTCTAAAGTTATTCACTGCAGTTGTTAGTTTAATGCCGCTTGTCCCAGTCCGATCCGTGTCTTTTCTGCGGGACTGCTTGCATCAGTGCAGTAAATTCCACTGGCTTTTCTCTGGTCATTCCAAAGGGCGCTTGATTATCTGGCCATGCGCAGGGAGGGGGCCAGCCTGAAGGAGCATGCATCAAGCAGACACTCATAGGATGCTTGTAGTGCTGATTTGAACCTCCATGAGCAGTTGGGGGGGGGGACCCGTTCTTCTCTGTGGGGCTGCTTCTCACAGCCTTATGCTTTCCTATGGCCATTCCGAAGGACACCTAGCCCCCATCTATACAACAACAGGAGTGCTCCTCTTTATTTATTTATTTATTTAAAATATTTATATCCCGCCCTATATCACTAAGATCTCAGATAAAAACATACAGTATAAAACAATAAATATACACAGTTAAAAACAAATTAAACCATGATCCAAGTTAAAACAATATATAATTTAAAAGCAATAGATACAGATTAAAACAGTTAAACCAATGTGCCAGTGAGTTTAACCATCAAAGGCTTTGTTACAAAGCTGTGTTTTTACTTGGCGTCAAAATGAAATCAATGTTGGTGCCAGTCGGGCCTCCAAGGGGAGGGCATTCCACAGCCGGGATGCCACCACAGAGAAGGCCCTCTCCCTTGTCCCATCCTAACGTATTTGTTGCATTGATGGGATGCAGAGAAGGGCTCCTCCAACAGATCTAAGGTCTCGGGCAGGCATATATAAGGAGAGGCGTGCTCTCAAGTATTAAATAAAACCCAATTTTTTAAAACCCAATTTTTTAAAACCCAATTTAACCCTAACCCTAACCCTAACCCTAACTAAAAACCCAATTTTTTGTTGATTCGAATGTAGGTAAAGAACATCACACTGCAGCAGCAAGAGCTATTTATGTCCTGAAATGTTTTTGTAGTGCAGTTATAAATACACATGTGCGCATTATCACATATGCAACGCTACGACGCTATGGAGGAGAGACGAGCGAAGCTATACGTTTTATATGCGAAGCTCTGCAGATTCACATCACAGACAAACTGGGAGCAGGGGTGCGGAAGGAACGATGCAGCAGAGGAGGATGCCAGATGGGGACTGAACACGTCTCCTTCCTCTGGCTGCCCATTCCCCCCTCTTTGTTTTAAGAAGCTCTCTCTGCGGAGCTGTGTTTTCCAATCTCTTTGCATTCAGGGCTCCTTCTAAAGTTCATCTACCATCCAAGCCACACAGTACACTAAGTTGTGCCTTAGTCGGGGGAGCACATAAGGATGTGATTTGGGGCTAAGAATTCAGCTGTGGCACAAGCGAAGTGCTTGAACACCTCCGCAGAATCAGAGAATTCAAACTAAAAACGGTGCGAAGGAACGAGGCAGCTGATAGATGGGAAAGCGGCCAATCACGTTGTCCTGCCCTAAAAGCTCCACCCACATGTCAAAATGCAATTTAACTCCTCCAACGACACATAACCATAATGTGGTGCAAACTCTGACATGTTCCAAAAGTCGCGGTAAATTGCGAATGTGAATATGCGCATTATTGAGTTAAAAACCCAGTGCTACAGCGAATGGACGGCTGCGTCATGTGTCCCAAAATGAGAATTTGCACATTTAGGTTGGGGTAAACAAGCCGTATAGACAAGCCCCATATAATATAGCCATGCGTAAGGAGGGGGCCAGTCTGAAGGAGAGACTCTTAGGATGCCAGGGGTCCTGCCTCTAACCCCCATGAGCAATTTGGGAGCTCCCACTCTTTTCTGTGGGGCTGCCTGCTGAGCTGGGGGGGGTCATAGGAGTTGTTCCCCAAAACCACGATTCTATCCCCTTTAGATATTTTGATTTGTAGATGATCACTATCATAGAATCATAGAATAGCAGAGTTGGAAGGGGCCTACAAGGCCATCGAGTCCAACCCCCTGCTCAATGCAGGAATCCACCCTAAAGCATCCCTGACAGATGCTTGTCCAGCTGCCTCTTGAAGGCCTCTAGTGTGGGAGAGCCCACAACCTCCCTAGGTCACTGGTTCCATTGTCATACTGCTCTAACAGGAGGTTTTTCCTGACTTTCAGCTGGAATCCGGCTTCCTTTAACTTGAGCCCGTTATTCTGTGTCCTGCACTCTGGGAGGATCGAGAAGAGATCCTGGCCCTCCTCTGTGTGACAACCTGTTAAGTATTTGAAGAGTGCTCTCATGTCTCCCCTCCATCTTCTCTCCTCCAGGCTAAACATGCCCAGTTCTTTCAGTCTCTCTTCATAGGGCTTTGTTTCCAGACCCCTGATCATCCTGATTGCGCTCCTCTGAACACTAAGATTCTCCAAGGGTTTCCTATGGCCATTTGGTGTCCTTCCTTGAGCAAAGCTGAACCTCAGTGGATGTCCCTGAACCTCAGGTGAGGAGGCCCCCTCTCTTGCTGTCTACCTGGCATAGGTAACTCCACCTTGGCTCCCAACTCCAGGCCCGTCAGCTGACTGATCTGTGCTTGTGCTCAGCTGCATAAGCACCATCTTCACCGTGCCGATGATTCTAGCTGCTCTCCTAAGCCCTCCGGCTGTACCACATTAACAGAGGGGTCAATCCAGCCCAATTGCCCTAAAGCCCCCAAGATGACTACAACATGGAGTAGGTGAAGAAAAAAAGTGACCCCCAGCCAACAATTCAGAGAACACTCCCCCCCCCCCAAATTCCCACTTGGCCCCTAAAGAGGTGACTGGCTGAACCCCTGCTGTCACCTCCAGGAGTGGGTTGTAGGGGCCTGGGTTCCGCTCCAAGAAACGTATCCCCAGATGTGTTTTGTTTAAACCAATGTTGTCCTAAAGCACTAGCCCTGTTTGGTAAGGGATGCTTGTGCAGCATCTAGTCCCCGCCCGCATACAGGGAAATACAACAGTCATCCGGAAAGGAAGAGCAGCCTTCCGCAGCACCAGCAGCAGGCCTCCCCCGGCAAAAACAAAAAGACCACCTTGGATCCGGTCCATCCATCCAGGCTGCTTGTGTGTATTGTGTATGTCCGTGTGTGTATTCCAGGTGTATTCCACCCAGTTGCATTCATCCACCTCTCTGAGGCCCTCTGCTCTATGGATGCACCCCGCCCTGCAGAACTGACTCAGGTAGTAGCACATTCCACGTGGCCAGTAAGGCCACACTGCTATATCTACTTTCCTAAGAGAAACTCCCATTGAACTTACTTCTGAGTAGAACTGTAGAGGATTGCCCTGTGAGTAACTCTAAAATATCCACTGCTTGCAGATCTTTGTTTCTTTAAAAGGGGGGAGGAAGGAGCAGGAGGCCCCCTGGGTTGATGGGGGATCAATTGCAGAGCAAACCGCTCTGCACATACTCAGAGGCACCTTGCAGCTGCAGCACTGGTTCCAAGGGTGACATGACACCCTGCCACGGCCATCTGCTCCTTCCCGACACCCCCTCCCCTTCCTGCCTTTGTGGCTTCCGTCCCGTCCCCCCCCCCCCCCCCGGCACCCCTGCTTCTCACCTCAGCATCTCCTCCTGCGCCCGCAGAGCCCCACTGGGACTTCTGCTCTCAGCCCCAGCACACCGGCTGACGGCGTCTCCCGCCATGGGTCCAGCTTCCCTGCCTGCTTGCCTGACGGTGCTGTGGTGGGGGTGGGTCTTTGCCCCCCCTGGCCAAGCCATCCTGCCCCCAGACCTGAGCATGGTAAGAACCGTGCTTTTAGTGGCTGTCTTCCAGGCAGGAGAGAGTCATAGACAGGAGGGCAGGGTGCCTGAGACGTGGGCCGGGGCGTGTGTCCGTGTGTGCGTGCCCTTGGCAGCATTAAGACCAGAAAAGGGCACTGGAAGTGTGTGTGGGGGGGGGGGAGTTCCGTGCCTGGGATGCTCTTTGGGGATTAGCCTCCCCCCTCCCTGTCTTTCTGTGTCTTGCCTCAGACCCAGCTGAGCCAGATGTTCCAGGAGTTTATGATACAGTTCAACAAGACCTACCAGAGCCAAGAAGGTGAGGGATCCGTTGTTCTCCGCAGGTTTGGGGTCTTTGGGTGGAAGCGGCCCAGCTCTTCTTTGGGGGCTGAGATGATGCCCCCATAGACGGTTGGGTGATGTGCAGATTTAGTTACATGAATTAGGCAGGTGGATCATAAGTTCTTTGATGGCAGTCCTCGTCCTCTTCCATAGAATTGCAGTCTCCCATTTCGTTTGCCCGACAGCCCTGCAAGGTAGGCGAAGCGCAAGGAGACTGACTTGACCGAGGCCTTTCGGTGACCTGCATGAATGCGCAAGGGTCTGGGCACGGGGCTCTCGCTTTTGTGATGGGGATTGTTCTGAATAGCCTCCTATATCTTTAGTAGCAGCCTGACAGGGAGAACTTCAACAGGCGCAGCAGAGATGGGGGAAACTCTGCCCGGCCTGCATCTGCTAAAGGCACAGGGGATCTTCAGTAAAACGTGGGCATTTCAGGGCTCCGACGTGCCAAAGTTCCTCCACCAGACCCCACGTTTAGCACCTTTTGCTGGCTTGTCCCCTCAGCCGGCATGCGAGGTCAGTCACTCCTGTTCCCATTTCCCGGAGAGGGGGCCTGAGGCTCGCCTGCGCTTGTCTACGGAGGAGCTGAGCGTTGCCTCCAGACCCCTTCTCTCCGCTGACCTCCCTCCCCAGGGATCCCGGGGCTTTGAGGCTCCCATGCTGTGGTGGTTCAGGGCAGAGCGTGGATCTCGGGGCCACGTTTACGGGAGCCCACCTAGCAGAGGGGGGATCTGGGCTCAGAATCCCTTTGCGGAGGTCAAGCGAGCAAGGTGAGCCCCACTCCGCTCATCCACCGCTCTCCCCCACCTTGGTTTCCCACCCTAGAGAGGCACCATCGCTTCAGCGTCTTCGCGCAGAACCTGGAAATGAGCCGCGCACTGCAGGCCTCGGAGTTGGGGACGGCTACTTACGGGGTCACCAAGTTCAGCGACCTGACAGGTAGAGGACGGGGTGGGGAGGTGGGGGAGCAGCTCTAGAGCGGGAACTGGAGACAGAGGCTGCCGGGGTGGGGTGGGGGGTGGGATGGGCTTTCTCCCACCCTTCTCGCCCTGCAGCCTCCCACCCTCCCACAATGCAGCCCCCCCACCCTGATATCTTCCAGACCTGTTGGACTGCAACTCCCATCATTCCCAGCCAGCAGGACCCTTAGTCCAAGGCACCTGGAGGGCGTGCAAAGGGAAGTGAGACCCCAAAGTTCTCTCCCAGGCCCGGCACGGGAGGGCTGCACCGGGAACTCTGGTCTAGCGTGAGTCCCACACTGCACCTACTTTCGCAAGTAGGACTCGGCTTGCTGTGGCTGAGCACCTCGCACCTCTTTTCCTCTCCCAGAAGGCGAGTTCGCCCTGATGTTGGGGGCCTCCCCCCGCTCCTCACCGCCCCCCAGGCAGAAGCAGGGACGAATACCCCGGAGGGGCCCACGCCCACACTCCTGCGACTGGAGGAAACATGGCGCCATTACAGCAGTGAAGAACCAAGTAAGGAGCATAAGGGCACTGCGCGAGAGGGAAGCAGGTCTCTACGGCAGGGGTGGGTCGCTGCTCTTCTGTCCAGGGCCACGCTCCGCCAGTGGATGGGGCAGGCCCTTCTCCCTCCCCACTCCCCTGCACATAGCTCCCTGACTGCCCAGTCTGCTGCCTTGGCATGGGCAGACTGCGCTGGCCAGAGGTCTCTCCTGATGCCATCACTTGCCGGCGGCCGCATGCAGAGGCTGAGGGCCGCATGTCGTCTGGCCCTCTGAGATGCACGCGAGAGCCAAGGCGATGCAATTGGAGGGAGGGGGCATCTCTATTTCCTAGGGCCTGTCTTGAGGAGGGAGTTGCCCCAGGGTGGATTCGAAGTGGCAGCAAGTCATCTATATGAAGCAGCCGCCATCCCAAAGCCATCCAGAGGCAAACCTGAGGGTGGCCATGTGACAAGGAAAACCCAGATTTGTCAGGAGTTTTGGTAACAAATCTGGGAAAGGGGCGGGGGCGGGAATTATGAAATTTGAAGAAAAATCTGGATCATTCCCATCCTCCCCAGCCAGAGGGCAGCTCTGCTTTAATGGGAATTAATGAAAATGCTTAAATCTCTGTCGTTTTAAAAGATAAATGGATGAACCCTGGAATTTATTTATTTATTTTATTATTTATTTATTAATTACATTTCTATACCGCGCAATAGCCAGAGCTCTCTGGGCGGTTCACAAAAATTAAAAACATTCAAAGTATAAAACAACAGTATAAAACCATAATATAAAATACAATATAAAAGCTCAACCAGATAAAAACAGCAGCAATGCAAAATTACAAATTTAAAACACCAAGTTAAAATTTATTTATAGATTGTTAAAATGCTGGGAGAATAAAAAGGTCTTCACCTGTCGTCTAAAAGGATATAATGTAGGTGCCAAGCGAACCTCCTTAGGGAGCTCATTCCACAGCCGGGGTGCCACAGCAGAGAAGGCCCTGCTCTTCCTGGTAGCTACCTGCCTCACTTCCTTTTGCAGGGGCCCACGGAGAAGGACCCCTGTGGATGACCTTAGGGTCCAGGCAGGTACATACGGGAGGAGGCGTTCCTTCAGATAGCCTGGCCCCAAGCCGTTTAGGGCTTTAAATGTCAATACCAGCACTTTGAATCGGGCCGGACCTGGACTGGCAGCCAATGAAGCTGGAAAAGGACTGGCGTGATGTGGTCTCGTCGGCCAGTCCCTGTTAGTAAGCGTGTTGCCATGTTTTGTACCAGTTGAAGTTTCCGGACCGTTTTCAAAGGCAGCCCCATGTATAACGCATTGCAGTAATCCAAACAAGAGGTTATCAGAGCATGGATTACTGTAGCTAGGCTATCTCTGTCCAGATATCTGTCCAAATGGTGATAGCACTTAGGTAGGGCTTCATGCCGTGCCAAATTTGAAGCAGATCCATTCATCCATTAGTTTTTAGGAGTTTTTTAAAATTCAAGGTTTTAAAATTATTGTTTTAAAAAACTGTAAAGGAAGTCAGAATCCACCTGACAACCCTGCAGGGTAGGCTCCTGGACCAAACATCTTGAACTCCCAAGTTACCCACCTCCCTGCCCTGTCCGCAACCAGTGTGATGCTGTTTACATAGGGTTGAATCAATGAAAATTCAGGTTTATATTTAATGAGGAGCAATCCCGTTGTTGTATAGACAGGGGCCCAGTCTCAGTAAACTCTTTTCTCTTGCCTTCACAGATGAAGTGTAACTCCGGCTGGGCTTTTGCCGCTGTGTCCAACATTGAGGCTTTGTGGAACATCCACCATCGTGCACCGCGGAACCTGTCAGTCCAAGGTGTGTTGCTGGGCCTCCGGCGGGCAATGGGAGGGCAGGCAGGACTCGGTGAAGGTTCCAAATTTGGAGGAGAAAAAATCACACCACCAATTTGCTAACGGGAAATGTTGATGTACCAGATTTCTGGTTAAAGGTTACTTTTATGTCTAAGGATTTTAGAAATCCAGAGCATCAAGGATTCTACAATTATTTGCTCAAAGAGATGTAAGTAAAAACCTCTCTAAAGTGAACTGAACTCTTACAGTTTCAAAATTGAAAATCAAGCTAGATTTCAGAACTCTGCAACCTCCCAGTGCCATTTTATTAGTTTCAATTGCACAAGATGACTTAGGCCTAATCTACACCTACAGCCCTTTTGCAACAGAGGAGGAGGTGATTGAGAGTTTTCGCGCTTCCGTGCACTCACGTGTGCACTCACGGGGCACACCGGAGCGAAGTTTCCCATGATGACAGCAGTGCCGTTGCAGGAGCACATGTGCCCTGTGACAGTGGTTCTGCAGGTGTATTGGTAGAAGTGGGCGGGGCTAAGCAGAAGGGTACGGGGCACAGGATTATTTTTTTAATTACACCTAAGGGATGCGCACCAGCGCAGATACACAGCAACACATGGGGGGATAGGAACTATAACGAATATGCGCTCCTGCGCAGAGCTATCTTTGTATTAAAAAAAAACACTTGGCAGAGAAACACGCCGATAACAATGCACACGCCCCTCACAGCTGATTGGCTGTTCACTGAGCCTGGAACTCATAGCGAACAGCAACAACCTCGCAAAGGGGGGGTGGGGCACACCGCAAATGTTCTTCGCAATGGAAGCAAAAGAGCTGGAAAAACCATGACAAAATCAGTCAGGGATATTCTGGGAAAACTGAGAAGTGGAGCCGTGATCACCACAGGAGCAGGTGGACTTCATGTGGCCCGTTAGTGATGACCATGATACAATCCTGCAATAAACAGCTGGTGTAGACTCCCCTTAGACAAAGTACCCCATGACATTCTGATCAGCAAACTAGCTAAAAGTGGGCTAGATGGAACAACTATTAGGTGGATTCACAGGTGGCTACAGAATTGGACTCAAAGAGTACTTATCAATGGAACCTTCTCAAACTGGGGAGAGGCAACGAGTGGGGTGCCGCAGGGCTCAGTCCTGGGGCCAGTGCTCTTCAACATTTTTATTAATGATTTGGACGAGGAGGTGCAGGAAATGCAGATGACACCAAATTGGGTGGGATAGCTAATACCCTGGAAGACAGAAACAAACTTCAAAGTGATCTTGATAGGCTGGAGTGCTGGGCTTGAAACAACAGAATGAAATTGAATAGGGATAAATGCCAAGTTCTACATCTAGGAAATAGAAACCAAATGCACAGTTACAAGATGGGAGATACTTGGCTCAGCAATACTACAAGTGAGAAGGATCTTGGAATTGTTGTAGATCACAAGCTGAATATGAGCCAACAGTGTGATGTGGCTGCAAAAAAAGCAAATGCTACTTTGGACTGCCTTAAATGAAGTATAGCTTCCAAATCACGTGAGGTACTGGTTCCCCTCTATTCAGCCCTGGTTAGGCCTCACCTTGAGTATTGCGTTCAGTTTTGGGCACCACACTTCAAGAAGGACGCAGACAAGCTGGAGCGTGTTCAGAGGAGGGCAACCAAAATGATCAGGGGTCTAGAAACAAAGCCCTATGAGGAGAGACTGAAAGAACTGGGCATGTTTAGCCTGGAGGAGACAAGATTGGGGGAAGGCATGATAGCACTCTTCAAATACCTGAAAGGTTGTCACACAGAGGAGGGCCAGGATCTCTTCTTGATCCTCCCAAAGTGCACGACGCGGAATAATGGGCTTAAGTGACAGGAAGCCAGATTCTGTCTGGACATCAGGAAAAACTTCCTGACTGTTAGAGCAGTACAACAATGGAACCTAGAGAGGTTGTGGGCTCTCCCACACTAGAGGCCTTCAAGAGGCAGCTGGACAACCATCTGTCAGGGATGCTTTAGGGTGGATTCCTGCATTGAGCAGGGGGGTGGACTCGATGGCCTTAGAGGCGCCTTCCAACTCTACTATTATATGATCCGGAAAAGGACATTTGCATTGAAAAACTACATTCTGAAGATCGCCCTGATGAACCTGAAATGAGATGAGGCTGAACCTGGATCATGTTAAAAGCGAGATTCATAGTTTGCCTGGCTGATTGCTTCTTGTCCCATTCCAGAGGTGGTCGACTGCATACGCTTTGGGCAAGGATGCAAAGTAGGCTACGCATGGGATGCATTCCAGACTGTCGTGGAGGAACGTATGTACCCAGCATTCTCCCCAACCCAAACTGGGCGCACAGCCCCCAGGCCATTCTGCACCAGAGGTAGAGTCTTTTCCTCTGCTGAAGCAGCATGGCATTCTGGGAAGGGACCCTCCCCACCCCCCTCCCATCCCAGGCATGTGGTCGGCTGCCATTTCCACCCATTCTTTCAGCACTTGAATACCCAAGACATATCGTTGCCAGAACTTGTTAACCGAGTTAAAATGCATAAAGCACGCCAGAAAATGCACAGTTCATTTTAAGCAAACATTTTATTTCAGATCAGTGGGTAGAACAAAGATAACCCACACTTCAATGCTTCCTGCCTCCTCTTCCAATAGGGTAGAAGGTCCTACAGTACGGCTGGGTTCTCACATAAAGCTCAATCATGGTTTATCTTAGTATGGGTTGGTGGATCGTGGAATGTCGTTACGTGCAAACCCAGAACTGTGGGTTAACTATGAGGTGTTAACCACAACCTGTGAAAAGAACCCATGGGTTGTTATTTGGTTGTGAACTATGAATTGTTTAAACCATGGGTTGTTGTAACATGTGTTGAAATCACAAAATCACCAGAGCTGGAAGGGGCCTCAAAGGCGTAGTGCAACCTCGTGCTGATACAAGACTGACCTACTGTCAAACAGCTCCTCTGGTTTGGTAATATCTTCTGAGCCAGGATGCAAATGGGCCCCGGGGGAGGGGGGGACATCTCTAGTGAATGGGGCTGAGGAAGGAAAAGTGCCTCCCCACACACATGCTAACAATCACTGTGACCCTGCTCAAATGACACGCTAAAAACATGGTGGTTAAGTATTGTGAACTAAACATTATGGTTTACCATGTTGTGTGAACCATGACAACATGTCATGTGAACTCTTCCTAACCATAGTGGCTACATAACCACAGTTTAAACATGCCCACTAACTGTTTGCTGCAAAAGGGTTAGTGGCCTAACCATGAGTCCTGCGTCCAGTTCTGGGCACCACACTTCAAGAAGGAGGCAGACAAGCTGGAGGGGGTTCAGAGGAGGGCAATGAAGATGATCAGGGGTCTGAAAACAACTGGGCATGTTTAGCCTGCAGAAGAGAAGACTGAGGGGAGACATGATAGCACTCTTCAAATCCTTGAAAGTTTGTCACACAGAGGAGGGCCAGGATCTCTTCTCGATCCTCCCAGAGTGCAGGACGCGGAATAACAGGCTCAAGTTAAAGGAAGCCCGATTCCAGCTGGACATCAGGAAAAACTTCCTGACTGTTAGAGCAGTGCGACAGTGGAATCAGTTACCTAGGGAGGTGGTGGGCTCTCCCACACTAGAGGCCTTCAAGAGGCAGCTGGACAACCCTCTGTCAGGGATGCTTTAGGGTGGATTCCTGCATTGAGCAGGGGGTTGGACTTGATGGCCTTAGAGGCCCCTTCCAACTCTGCTGTTCTATGATTCTATGGCTTAGCCTGTTGTGTGAACAGGCCCTGCGTGTGCTTCTTTCCAGGTGGCCTAATAAAAGATACAATCTACCGCACATATGACGGCCAAGAGCACCGTTGCGCAAGGTGGGACGGAGCAGCAGTTGCCTGGATCACAGACTATGAAATGCTGTCCAGGAATGAGACGAGTGAGGAGGATTGCGGGGAGCAGGAGGGTGTGAAGAGGACAGTGAGAATAACAGCCTTTGTTCAGGGTGCAAACGGCCCCTTGAAATTCTCCTCCGCCCTATTTGTGCGCAGAGAAACCACGCTCCTGCGTGACTTCCCCAGGCAGGAACAGGCGCATGGGGCTTGGAGTGCATCCCTGTGTTAGGGTGACCATATGACCGGATTTGCCCGGATTTTTGATGGCAAATCCGGGAGGGGAGAAATCCGGATTTTTTTTCAAAGAGCAGCTCTAATGGGAATTAACAAAAATGCTTATAACTCCGTCATTTTTTAAGATAAAGACATGAAACTTGGCACAATGGTAGCTCTTAGGAAGGGCTTTGGTCATACCAAATTTGAAACAGATCCGTTCATCCATTGATTTTTTAGGAATTTTTTTAAAAATTGAGGTTTTAAAATTATTATTTTTAAAATTGTAATTTTTAAAGATAAAGAGATGAAACTTTGCACCATGAAAGGATTTAGATAGAGCTTTATCCACACCAAATGTGAAACAGATCTGTTCATCCATTGATTTTTTAGGAATTTTTTTAAAATTGAGGTTTTAAAATTATTATTTTTTAAACTGTCACTTTTAAAGATAAAGAGCTGAAAGTTGGCACCATGATAGCTTTTAGGTAGAGCTTTAGCCATACCAAATTTGAAACAGATCTGGGGCCAGTAGCAAACCCTGTTAACAACAACAGCAGCTTGCAATGAGTGAAGATAGCCAGAAAAGATATTTGAGGGAAGGGGAGAATGTAACACACAGAGTACAGCAAAAGCTTCAAAGTACAGCAAAACCTACAAAAGTAGGAGTGAGTGTAGTTAATTTCAGATACATTGAATCTCTCACTTGTTCTTTATTTCAGTGATTTTAACATTAAGATGTTATGTAGAACAGATTTGTCTTAAATGTGTGCTGTAAAATCAGACATGTGACCAAGGCTATGTTCAGGTGGGCACGCCCCCTTACTACTGGACACGCCCCCTTGGGGGAGACCATGTTGTCCTCCTTTTTGGTTTCCAAAATATGGTCACCCTACCCTGTGTGGAGGTGCAAGAGACTCCCCCATTTCATTTCCTGGAGCCATTGCCTGTGCCGGCAGCACATTTCTGGCTTCCTTCCTCCCCAACCTTTTCCCTAAAACGCCATTAAAACAGGGGAGAGAGAAAGAGAGAGGGAAGGCGGATGGGGGGGTTTCTTTCTCCTTCTGCTTCTATCCCCCAAAGCTTTCGCACCTGATGGACCCGCAAGGCCTGGCAGCCATTTGGTGCAGGGCAGCCCCACCACAAAGTCACGTTTGCAGGAGGGCAGCCCTGGCCTGCGACGCCCTCCTGGAGCCCATTTTGCTGTGCGTTGGGGCCTCCTCTGCTCTGAAGCTGTCCACCCACCCACAGCCTCCATGGGTGTTTTCCTCCTCAGGGGAGCCTGGCATTGTCCTCCCCTGTGCAGGCGGGCCTAATCGGAGCAGGCCAGACCTGGTGCGGCGCCACATCCCACCCAGGGCCTGGGGACAGGCCAAGGAGGACTCGGCTGGAGTGTTTTCGGGGGACCTGCAGCCCCCGGCCCGTCCTCTCCCCCTGTCATCGAGGCCCTGCACCCTGAGGCCTGCCAGTGGGTTCTCCAGACTCGGAGTGGCCCCGATCCGAGTTTACACCGCCAATGCCAGGTGCCCCTACGTGTTCCACCACCCTCTCAGGAAGTGTCCATGAAGTGTCTGGGCCTTCTGGCAAGGAGAATCATCCCCTCCACTGGGCTGCTCCGCTCAGAGGATTTCGCCACGCTCCTTCACGGAGCCATCCAGACCGCCGCCTTGGGCTCCCCGGGGCTCTCCCCGGGGCTCCCTTCCGTAGCGTCTCCTCCTCACCCCTCAGAGGCCCAAGGAGCAAAGCCCACCTGCCCCCGCCTTCCCAGTGTGGCGCAGGGGGTGGGTGGGGGTGGGCCTTGTGGGCAGGCGCTGTATTTCTGAGGAGACCCTTGGACCCGCTCCGCAGGGGTAGAAAAGATTTCTTTCCTGTGGTTAATTTCATGCACACACCCCTCCGGAGAAGGGGCAGTGAGCTGCGAGGGCCGAGATAAATGGAATAAGGAAGAATTGCCACTATGAGGAGTTCAAGGGTTCCCCTGGTAGGGAGTCCTGTAGCTCTCATTCTGGTGCCAAAGATGTGGATAAAACTCCGCCTCAACCTTTGCCATGAAGGTGGCATGGCTGCCTTTCCTTCGACCAAATTTCCAGTCCTTGGCCTAAGAAATGCCTGGAATGCGCACCTCAGCCGAATGTAGTTCTCTGTAAGGTTTTAGCAAGCTAGCTGAGGCCCTGCCTGTGATGGTGCATGCATGATTAGTCCCGAAACCTTTTTCTGCTGACAGCAAATTCCTGGGCTGAGCCTGTGCTCAGAGGGACAAGGTGTTTGCTTGGCCCATAAGCCATGATTCTTCACTGGGGTCCAGTTGGGGGATCTCTGGCAAGAAACAAAGTAAATCCAGTAAGCCTTAAGTCTGCCCAAACCTGGGATGGGGTTCGCAGGGCTGCACCCACTCCTTCGCCCCCAATGTCCCTGCCCTGGCAGGAAGCGCTGAAGAAGGGGGATTCAATGCATCTTTGACAGAACTGCTCAGAAGAACATCAGAAGAGCCCTGAGGCTGGATCAGACCAAGGGTCCACCTAGTCCAGCACTCTGTTCACACAGGGGCCGACCAGCCTTCGGCCAGGGAACAACAAAGCAGGACATGGTGCAACAGCACCCTCCCGCCCATGTTCCCCAGCAACTGGTGCACACAGGCTTACTGCCTCCGATCCTGGAGTTAGCACTCAACCATCAGGGCTAGTAGCCATTGGTAGCCTTCTCCGGGAATTTTTCCAACCCCCTTTTAAAGCCATCCAAATTGGTGTCTGTCACTACACCTTGTGGTAGTGAATGCCATAATTTGACTACTTACTTTTATTTGTCCTAGGCCAGATCTACACTAAGTAGGATATAGCACTATGAAAGCGCTATAGGACTGACTTGTGGTCACTCAGAAGCTTTTTTTAAAGTCTGAAACAGGAAATTGGAGAGAAGTGCTCTGCAACCCCACACTTACTTCTGAGGTCTTACTTTTGTTTACTCAGAAGTAAATCTCTCTCTCTGTGTCCAAAGGGGTTTACTCAAAGGGAAGCATCCATCTGATTTTAGTATGACTTGTAAATGGAAATCAATGGGATTTACTCTTGAGTAAGGGAACCAGCAGATCTGTAGTTTATGAACATGAAGATGTGCAGCTTCGCATGATCAAAGGAAAAGAAGATCGATCCTTCGCACTTGTAGACTATCAGGAAAATGGAATTAATGAGGGGAAATTTAAAAATTCATTAGAAAATCAAGGAATGAACCAATCTGATTCAAACTTAGCATGCTGAAAGCCCTCCTTAAGAGCTATCACTTTGTCAAGTTTGATCTCTTTATCTTTAAAACTTATGCAAATGTAAGCATTATTTAATTCCCATTTTAAAAATTCCTTAAAACCAAGGCACGACCCAATCTGATTCAAACTTGGGGTGGTTAAAGCCCTCCTTAAGAGGTATCACTGTGCCAATTGTGATCTCTTTACATTTAAAAATGAGGGCGCTGCAGGCAAGGAGGGTGCATTTTCCGCATTTCTTTTAAGATGAAAATGCCTACTCAGGAGTAAGAACATGGAGTTCAATGGGACCTCTCTCCCTCCCCCTTCATGGTTGAGTGGAGAATCACCTCACCCTCCTCTTTTGTTAGCGACACCACCCTTAGACACACATGCATGGCAAGTGTGCGATAAATGGCTGGTGTGATGGAGCTCATGTACCATATACCACTTTCATAGTGCTGTTCCTGCTTGCTGATGGCAAGCCTGATGGCAAAAGCTTCCCTGCAATCTCAAATTCTGCTCTATCAAGACGCGAATGAGCACAAAACACAACCCAAAGTTCGCAATGCGATACGTTGCAGAAGTCATAGGAAGTTGCTCTAGGCATAAGGAGGCTGAGTCTTGGGGCTCGAAGGTGGAGGCTCTGGCTGGGTGCTCTTTCTGTCGGAGGCGCCCCCCGGCCTCTCAGGGATTGTCGTCCGATTCCAAAGCGGGGGCTGGGAGAACCACTGGTCAAGCACATCCTGGCCTGCCAAAGCACCTGGCCTCCGTCCCCTTGGCCTGCCCCGTTAAAGCCATTTGGGGCTGCCAGGGAAGACCCCGGAGAGCCCCTGGCAGACAGAGCAGGCGGAGCCAGTGCAGACGGGCAGCCAGCAGGCGGCTCTCAGAAGGGGGCGCAGAGTGGCTGGAGCCCTACAGACAATGCCGAAGGCCAAGTAGCAAGGGAATTGCCCTCTGCACATGTACAGAGGCACTGTCCTCTCTGGCAGTAATCCAGCATTGGCAACAGGATGAGTGCCTGAAAGGACGAAGCTGGAATGGCAGAGAAAACGTCATCATTTTTTTAAAAAAATGGATCTGGAGTCTGTGTGGGTGAAGAACTGCCACATCGCAGGGCTCCTCCTTGTCCTGGAAACACCCAAACACCATCCGGGGTGGGGTGGGGAAGAGAGAGAGACTATTAAGGGCACCCCAGCACTGACCCTGTTCTTGTGTCTCCCCTGCAACTCTCCAGTTATAGCCAACGTTGTTGCTTCTCACGGCCCTGTAACTGCCGCCCTTTATGCGAAACCCCTTCAGGTAAGTGTCTGATGGAGGTCTTGCAGGGGGCGGAAGACCCCATCTTGCCCATTTCCCTCCCTCTTTCCCCACTTTTTTGATCATATGAGGCTGCCCATTCCTCAGAAATTCCTCCCTGTCCAATGATTATGTTATTTCTAAACTATCTAATTTATTCTCTCTGTCTCCCTGCTAGCATTACCAGAATGGCATTGTAAAGAGGGAAGAGTGTAAAGGGAACCCCTGGCCAAACCATGTCGTGCTCATTGTGGGCTACGGAGAAGGTGAGTGAGCAGCACATCGGTGGGGAAGGGTGAGTGGAAATTTGAACCCAATTCTCCCCACTCTTAGCCTGACACTAAGGACTGCACTGCAATGGATCCCTTCTGGTGGTTGGCAGTTTGCACCGGACAATCCTGCTTGGAGCCTGACCGGACTGCTTGTGGGCAGGCAGTGGCCGAGGGCAAGCAGGACTGCACTTGCCCCTGTTACCTAGGGAGGTGGTGGGCTCTCCCACACTAGAGGCCTTCAAGAGGCAGTGGACAACCATCTGTCAGGGCTACTTTAGGGTGGATTCCTGCGTTGAGCAGGCGGTTGGACTGCAATTCTATGATTCTATACTGCCATCACACTCCCCTCTCCCCCTTCTGTGCAGAGAAAAACCCACACAGATCTGAAGCCAAAAACTACTGGATCATCCAGAACTCTTGGGGAACCAACTGGGGGGAAAAGGTGAGCTGTTCCTCATCAGGGGCAGGGACAGAGGGGAGGGAAGGGGTTGGGAGGGCAGCTGGTGACTCTCCTGGGGAGGGACAGATGGAAAGAAAAAAGGGCTTTTCTACACGTGCATCATTTCCTACTCATGGTTGTTTATGGTCCTTTAGATGAGGATGTGACCCTCCAGTTTTGCCAGTGTGTCTAACCACACTTTCAACAAGTACTTTGAGAGCTGGGGAAATGTGGCATTTCATTGTGAAAGCAAAAGAAAGCAATTTCCTCTTTTGCATTTGCGCTATTCTGTTGTACCACAGTGCCACCTAGAGGTTATGGAGCAGAAGAGCAGGGAAGGAAATGCTCTGTGTAGTGCTTAGATCTCAGATCTTGGTGATGCAGCCAATGAACAGCCTCGTGCAGAAAAGCTCAAAGGGTCTGTGGGAGGGCTGGGTTGGAGCTGGGCGGGGGGGAGGTCATAAGAGGAGGGGCATGGGCATCCGTCACAGAGGGTGCCACTTCCTTAGAGGTGTCTGCCTCTCTGGGGAGGGGCGCAGTAGCGCATGTCCATGCTGGGGTGACTTGGCCGGCAGCTCAATCGTATCCCCCCAGCTGCCCCAGGCACGTTTTGACCTCCTCTCTTCTCACCCAGGGATATTTTCGGCTGCACCGGGGGAGCAACGCCTGCTCCATTGCGAAGTTCCCAGTGACGGCAAGGGTCACCTAACCTGGGCAAGGCCAGGAGCGAGGGTGGCTGGCCTTGCAGGCAGCCCTCCGCCATGGCCCTGTGGCTTCCCCTCCTACGCATTGTCTAATGCAGCCTCCTCCAAACTGTGGCCCTCCAGATGTGATGGACTCCAAGTCCCACCTTCCCCAGCCACCAAGTGAAGGGCGCTGGGTTGTGGGAGGCTTCTGTAACGCCGCAAGAAAGCTATCGCCTTCCAGCTGTGCTTCGCAATTATGACTGCTACTGGATTTTCGAGTTCTTTTTGCTTTAAAGTCAGGGGGTCACGAAGTTAGTTCTTAACCTTGTTGCATTAAAGGCTAGCAACACGATGTAAAATGTTCTTGTTGTTGTTTTGTGGGAAAGTCAGAATTTGGGTTCAGATTTCAGTAGGGAAGTCCCATTTGTGCAGGATTTTCCGTCAGCGACCACTTCTAAGGATAGAAAAAGACCAGCAAGGGAGATCTGCATCAAAGCAAACGGAATTATAGCTGCTTTTGTTCTTCTGCAGTTACGCTCAGGGTGGCTTAAAAAAGAATATATACAAATATAGATAAAATATCATTTAAATGATAGTTTCTACTACGTTTTATTATCATTTAGTTTGATAGATAGATAGATAGATAGATAGATAGATAGATAGATAGGAAGGGTTGGGTCCAGAGCAAATTAGTGCCATTAACTTTTCACACTGATTTCAGTGTGTCTGAAAGCCGAACGGTGGGATAGATATAATACATAGTTATTCTTATTCGTTTCCTGTATTAATTATTATTATTATTATTATTATTTGACTATTCTCACTGTGCTAACACAGTTTTTCTTCCACTGTGGCCAGCTTTGTTTTGCTAGCACCGTTGACATCTCCCTGGCAGTAAGAAGTGTCATGGGTGAAGCCGTTTCATACACTGTAAAAGGCTCAGATGCCCTGCAGAGACCCAGGTGGCGACCTCGATAGGCATCGCTTGCCCTGTCATGTATCTGCTGCAAAAGGCCACGCAGGCTCCTGTTGATAAAACGCATGAACTCCCACGATGCCGTGTCGGTCTTTCTGCCACTACTGAATTAAAACACGGCTCACTTCTCTGCAGTTTCTCTCCCCTCGAGATCTTTGCTACCAAACATGGCTCCTAGTGGCGCTCCCTTCCCCCATATGCTTGGCAATATAGGGATTTAGGGGTGGGTGGCGAGAATTGATTGCTTTTTTACGCTTCACAATACTGCAAAACCTCTTTAGAGTTGCACGGCCCAATAGACTTGGGGCATAAATAGCGGCTGCATCCGGACAACACAATAGTCAGTGGTGGGTTAATTGTCAACTCCAGGGCTGATGATGGAGGGGCTGCTCCCCACACAACACGATCATAATCGACCCTGGTGTGGTTTCAGGCCAGCGTCAAGTTGACTATTCGTCAACGGTGTGTTTGATTGACACATTCCCCATCCTCTCTGCTCCCTCAGTCCTCCCTCTGCTATCCCATTAGCCAATGAGAGTTGTGCAAGTAGGACTAGAACGGCAGCCACTGCTTTGGTTGCTCCTGCCAGGGGACTCTGTAGTCGCCGACAGTAACCAACTGTGTGTGATGGTGCCCGGTACATGATACATGATACGATAACCAACGGTTGTTCAAACAATCAACTCTCCACAGCCTTGGTGACTTGCGTTGGTTATTTCCACCAAAAACAACAACCGTGGTGTGAAAAAGTCCTGACAGATGACACAAAAACCCACCATTGACTATGTCACCCATTGTTGACTATTTAACCCACCGTTGGTTATCATGTCGGCCAAACTCAGTCTGCGTCTCTACATTAAGGGAAATCACATTGTTTACCTGGGGATGTTGTGCTGCCTGGTTCTTTGGCACAAATGTTATGGGCTGCTTTACGTGGGAGAAGAGGTGACAAGGGGGAAGATCACTCTGATTCCCGAGGCTCCTTTAAGCAGCAGACATGTTTTGAGGGAGCGCCTCCCGCCCTGGCATGTGTGCAACGAAGCATGTGGGGGAGTCATGTGCTGTAAGTCTGCAACCCTCAGCACACTTGGCAATGGGGCCTACCTCTGCGTAGACATATGGGGCACTACTAGCACAAACTAATGGGGGAAAGCATCATAAGCATAACTCTAATCTAGCATAATGAAGGGTCTCCCTTACTTGAGAGTAAGCCAGATCTAGGGTGACCATATTTTGGAAACCAAAAAGGAGGACAACATGGTCGCCCCCAAGGGGGCGTGTCCAGCACCAAGGGGGCGTGTCCAGCACCAAGGGGGCGTGCCCACCCGAACGCCTTGGTCACATGTCTGATTTTACAGCACACATTTAAGACAAATCTGTTCTTCATAACATCTTAATGTTAAAATCACTGAAATAAAGAACAAGTGAGAGATTCAATGTATCGGAAATTAACTTCACTCACTCCTACTTTTGTAGGTTTTGCTGTACTTTGAAGCTTTTGCTATGCTCTGTGTATTACATTCTCCCCTTCCTTCAAATATCGTTTCTGACTGTACCTTCACTCATTGCAAGCTGCTGTTCTTGTTAACAGGGTTTGCTACTGCCTCCAGGTCTGTTTCAAATTTGGTACGGCTAAAGCTCTACCTAAAAGCTATCATGGTGCCAACTTTCAGCTCTTTATCTTTAAAAATGACAGTTTAAAAAATAATAATTGTAAAAACTCATTTTTTAAAAAATTCCTAAAAAAATCAATGGATGAACAGATCTGTTTCAAATTTGGTGTGGCTAAAGCTCTACCTAAATCCTTTCATGGTGCAAAGTTTCATCTCTTTATCTTTAAAAATGACGATTTAAAAAATAATAATTTTTAAAACTCAATTTTTAAAAAGTTCCTAAAAAATCAATGGATTAACGGATCTGTTTCAAATTTGGTATGACTAAAGCCCTTCCTAAGATCTACCATTGTGTCAAGCTTCATGTCTTTATCTTAAAAAATGACGGAGTTATAAGCATTTTTGTTAATTCCCATTAGAGCTACTCTTTGAAAAAAAAATCCGGATTTCCCCTCCCCCGCCTCTCTTTGTTTCAGGAATGCATTTTACCCTCTTCTCCCTCTGATAGCAAGGGAAATCCTTCCTTATAGTGCAATGTCAGCTTTACACATTGCCAATTTTGCGCCATTATTCCAGATTATCTCTGAGTTTCCTTTTTTAAAAAACTGAATAAGGGGTGGGGGAACTACGGGAGACATCCTGTTTGTATATCAGGATGATCAGGGGTCTGGAAACAAAGCCCTATGAGGGGAGACTGAAAGAACTGGGCCTGTTTAGCCTGGAGAAGATAAGATTGAGGGGAGACATTATAACACTCTTCAGATACTTAAAAGGTTGTCACACAGAGGAGGGCCAGGATCTCTTCTCGATCCTCCCAGAGTGCAGGATACAGAATAATGGGCTCAAGTTACAGCAAACCAGATTCCAGCTGGACATCAGGAAAAACTTCCTGACTGTTAGAGCAGTACGACAATGGAACCAATGACCTAGGCAGGTTGTGGGCTCTTCCACACTAGAGGCCTGTCAGGGATGCTTTAAGGGGGATTCCTGCATTGAGCAGGGGGTTGGACTCGATGGCCTTTTAGGCCCCTTCCAACTTTACGATTCTATGAGAGTCATGTAATCTACATGTGAGTGGGCAGTCAAGAACATGCGATAAACAGCTCCTTTAGAGAAGCCCCAAATCACAGTTCCTGCTTCTCTGTTGGTGACTGCTCACTTGCACGGCCATCCATGTAGCCAAGGAAACTGTCTGTTTACCTAGATCCTCTGACAATTTGAATTTGCAACCAGTCCGTTTGGAGATTGGTGAAGAGCCTCCGTTGGGAGCTCCAAGGGGGAATTCTCAGCGCCCTCCCAAAACGGCATTTCCCAGGGATCAAGGCATTCCGTGTTTCGTGTAGATCTGGAGCTGCCAACTTACTAGAGGAAAGGGTGGCCTGGCCTGCTCCTGTGCCAGTGACAGCCGCTCTGTCTGCAGCTTTCCATGGCAACAGGTTTGCAAACGGAGCCGCAGCTGAGCAGTGCCCAGGAAGCGTGGCCAGTGATAAATGGCTGACAGTGGGGCGCGCTAACGAAGAGGAAACCGAGCCCCGTTTGCACGCCAAACATGTGCTTTTCATCTGAGGCAGTGAGAAGCCTCACGCAGGACAATCCACGCTGACATAAACGTGTGTTCTACAGTGCCAAGGCTCTGCCTGTCTTGCTCTGGCAGGTTAGTGGGTTGGCTATTTCTGTATCACCAAAAAGAGGAAATGCATCACTAGACAAAGAGGACACAGTTTAGCATGAAACGTGCACGTGCTGATTTATATGGATAGATTAACATTTGGAACTAATGGACCAATAGTTTCATTTACTGCCAACTGTCGAGGCCCTGCTCTGCTCTCATAGAGTTCTTGATCTCTACACTGGACTTGAACCTGACAGCCCTTTAAATAGAGGAGGATTTCCAAGAGAGGACTGTCCTCTGTAAGCCAGGATCCATCCCCAGGAGCCTGTTCTTAACATCCCATAATTTGCTAGCTCAGCTTGCTTCCATCCAAACCAAGGGTTGCATCCAGATTTAAATATATATATATGCTTACACCCCCTTTTAGTTAGGACTACTTACAGGATGACTGTCTGGATCCACCCTCAAGTGTTTTGCCAATAGATCAGCGCTGCAGATTGCAGAAGGGGAGGGAGGAAGCCTTCTCGCTGTGGTTGGGGACTGACTTCCTTGTTCACACCCCGGTTCAAACCGTATGAATAAGCATCCACATCTGCAGGAGCGCTGGGGGGGTGGCCAGGCGGCCGCCCACCTGGCAACAGGCACAAGGCCGCCTCTCCGCGTTGTAAGAGCAGAGGCTTTGGCCAGGAGAGGGTTAATGGGGGCACAGGTACTGCAGGGGGCTGCCTTCGTGGGCCTGGCCAAGTTGGCAGGTATTGCCTTTGCCAGGGAAGCTGCTGCTGAATGGTCCACAACGAAGCAGCGGCACACTTCTGGGACGGGTGAGCCATTTTTGCAACTGGGCCTAGGGCTTCTTCCCTCCCACTCCTGGGGGCCTACAGACAGGGCTACCAGGCCGACAATCAGGCGGCCTTGTGCAGAGACTGACCTGGCTCCTGAATGAGCAGGAGTGAGCAGGCAAACGTGCAGCCTCTGGCACTCTGCTCACACTTGCTTTCCGTAAACAACCATAAGTTGACAATGGGTGCTCCAGGCCACCGAGGCCACCTGGGCCTCCAGTGACGAAGGTGGATTCAGGAGCACCCCTACACTACTGGCCCTGGCCCGTTAGAGGGAGGGCAGCCCCATCCAGAAGAGGCAACACCCCCATTCCCAGACCTAGGAACCACCAACCCACACGGCCTCTGTCTTATCGGGATTCAGCTTCTGTTTGTTGGCCCTCATCCAAGCCACAGCTGTATCCAGGCTCCAGTTCAGAGTGTGCACAGCCTCTTCCGATTCAGAAGTTACAGAGAAATCCATCACCATCATCATCTCCATCCAAGGGGGAGACCAACCTGGCCCATCTACTGGCCAGAGAAGGAGCAGCTGCGGCCGGGACTTTGCTTCTGGCTCCCTGGCAGAAAGTCGATTCCAACTGGCATCTGCCCTGCCGGGGCTGCGGAAGTGAGGAGAATGAGAACCTCACCCCCCCCCCATCTGCTGGCCTGAGGGACCAGAGCCTCATTCAGGCAAGGACAGCGGGGTGGGGAGATCCGCCTGGCCAAAGGAGCCTTTCAGTGGCCACGGAGGGCTTGCCACACCTTCTTCACCCTCCACTCCCTTTCCTCTGCACTCCCCATTTCCCTTCCGTGCCTGGCATTTGCCCTCTGGAGACCCGCTGGCTGGGCTGTTCGCCTTTCTGATGGAGCTGAGCTGCTTTGAGAGACAATAATTGTCTGAAAAGTGGGATAGAAAGGCAGTAAACAAATTAATCCTTCCCACTAAAATCGCAAAGTTCTCGTGGACCTCTGCTTGTTGCTGAGCAGCACCCAGGAAGAGAACCCTGCCCCTCCCCCACCTGCCCCCTCCACTTGCATTTACAGGGTTCTTTTCCAGTTGCAACTCTTTGGTGGGGGGGACTGTTAGGAGGGCTTATGGGAGCAGACGGGGAAGGGGGGACATTGGTTTTTTCATAGAAACATAGAATAGCAGAGTTGGGCCGGATCTACACTACTGCTTTAAAGTGCTTTATAACAGTTATAAAGCGCTTTAACTGCTTTAAAGCGCTATAAAACTGTTATAAAGCGCTTTAAAACAATAGTGTAGATCCGGCCTTGGAAGGGGCCTACAAGGCCATCGAGTCCAACCCCCTGCTCAATGCAGGAATCCACCCTAAAGCATCCTTGACAGATGCTTGTCCAGCTGCCTCTTGAAGGCCTCTAGTGTGGGAGAGCCCACAACCTCCCTAGCTCACAGGTTCCATTGTTGTACTGCTCTAACAGTCAGGAAGTTTTTCCTGGTGTCCAGCTGGAATCTGGCTTCCTTTAACTTGAACCCGTTATTCCGTGTCCTGCACTCTGGGAGGATCGAGAAGAGATCCTGGCCCTCCTCTGTGTGACAACCTTTTAAGTATTTGAAGAGTGCTATCATGTCTCCCCTCAATCTTCTCTTCTCCCGGCTAAACATGCCCAGTTCTTTCAGTCTCTCCTCATAGGGCTTTGCTTCCAGACCCCTGATCATCCTGGTTGCCCTCCTCTGGACCCCCTCCAGCTTGTCTGCATCCTTCTTTTCCTGTCTGCCCCCCCCCCGCTCCTTCCTCAGCCTTTCTGCCGCCTGCCCACTTCTAGGACCTCCACAGGTGAGCCAATGGCAGCTGTAGGCCCTTTCTGCCTGCTGCACCTCTCCGTGACATCAGGGCAGCTCAGCCAACCACCACATAGCACAACAGAAGAAGCCTAGAATCTGCTCAGTTCAATGAAGTAAAAACAAGAGTTTTCATAGATTTTTTTATTTTATTTTTTATTTATAGAACATCAATATTAAGCAAATACACAGGCAGTGAGAAAGCAAAGGCACAGTAGTTACAAGCAGAAGCCGTTAACGGCACAGACAGCTTTTGGATATAGGAAAAAGGGAGAACACAGAATCATCTCAAGCAGAGCCCCCCGCTCCCCCTGCTGCTGAGCCCCCCCCCAGCTGCTTTCCGTTCCCCATTGTGCTCCATTTGGGGGGGGGTTAAGGGCAGGTGCCCTACAAGGGACCGTAAAATCTTCTGTAAGCTTCATGGAAGCCAATCTGGTCAGCCAACTCGTCACACTGGGGGCTGAGCTCACAAACTTCTCGATAGGGTTCAAAGGGGTCTTTAGTCGGAACAGCGGCTCCAGACAACCTGCCAGAGAGAAGCAGCGTTAGGAAGGAGGATCTCGCTCAATGCTCCACTGGGCAGCTTTTGCTGCATTGAAACAGTCTCCTTAAGTGGGCAAGAGGTAGGGTGACCCTAGCGAAAGGAGGACAAGTCCTCCGGCATCTGAGGGCGACGAGCCGCTGCGGCCCTCCAAAGGCAGCACGAAGGGGAGGTTGAAGGACCATTCTTCTGCTGGCAGGTACCAAAGACATCTCCTGTCAGGGGCAAGAGAGGGGAGCCGGGAGCCGGGTTATGGTGGATGATGAGGGGATGGACCAGTGCTACCCCAGCTAACGTACACCAGTGGAAACAGCCGGCGTGAGATCCTGGCAAACTGCTATAGCCCAACCTGTGACTCTGAATGGTCATGGGGACGTTCCTTTGCCATAATCCACAATCTGAGCAGTGCCTTGCAGCTAGGGTGACCCTGTGGAAAGGAGGACCGGGCACCTGTATTTTTAACAGTTGTCTAGAAAAGGGAATTTCAGCAGGAGTCATTGGTAGGCATGCAGCACCAGGTGAGATCCCCTCTTCATCGCAACAGTTAAAGGTGCAGGAGCCCTGCTATCTTTTGTATCTGGTCACTCTAGTATAGCTCCTGCAGCTTTAACTGTTGTGAGGAAAAGGGAATTTTACCTAGTTCTGCATGCATACCAATGACACCTGCTGAAATTCCCTTTTTTATGCAATTGCAAAAGATAAAGAAGCCCTGTCCTCCTTTCCATATGGTCACCCTACAAAGGGAAATCACAAGAAATAAACTTCTAACAAACAGGTAAACTTTCTGCCAATCCCCTATGTTGTACATTAGTGGGCTGCCTTGGGTCTGGGTTGGGGCCCAAGGGTGCATCTACTGCAAGTTGAGTTGTTGCATTTATATCCTGCCTTTCCCTGCTTGCGTAGAACCCAAGGCGGTGTACATGTTCCTCCTCCTCTCTATTTTATCCTCACAACAACCCTGTGAGGTAGACCGGGCTGAGAGTCAGGGACTAGGCCAAAGTCACCCAGTGACCTTCATGGCCAAGGGGGACTTGAACCCAGGTCTCCTCAGTACCCACCAAACACTCTAAGCTAGGGTGACCATATGAAAAGGAGCTGTGCTAGAGTGAGCAGATACAAAAGAGGGCAGGGCTCCTGCAGCTTTAACTGTTGCGATCAAGAGGGAATTTCACCAGGTGCTGCAGGCATACCAACGACACCTGCTGAAATTCCCTTTTCTAGGCAACTGTTATAGATACAGGAGCCCGGTCCTCCTTTCCATACGGTCACCCTATCATAATGATTTTACCTCACTGTAGGTTTCGTATACCCTCCCCCTAGATTTTGGATATGTTATCTCAGCAATGCCTTCAAAAGTCACCCAGTTCTTTGAATTCTAGAATTCTTCTCTCATCAGCCCTCCTGGGGGCACCCCAAAGCCACCAGGGAGGGCTCCCATGCCACCCCACACCCCACTTGGGTCATGGCCCCTGGCCCCCTCACCGGCAACGCGTCTGCCTTTACCTGTTATAGTCCCTCCTGTGCCTCTTCACTAATTCTGCGCTGTCCCGCTTGGAGATGAAAGCTGCAGGAGGGAGAGAAACAGTGGAAATTGAGATCCTTGGAAACTTCACTTTCATGTTTAAAAATTAAGAAGCACAATTCTAGTCCTCATTGTTGAACAGAAAGGAAATGAGGCGTCCCCCCCACCCCCCTCTCACCTTCCCTCTGTTTCCCTTCCATCGCCCTCTCACATGCCCCCCCCCCCGCCCACCTGCCCATTTCCCAAGTTTGCAAAGCTGATTTTGCAGGTGGTTGGGAAAGCCACCAAAAGGGAGACGGGCGACTGACCTTCAACGCTGGGCGACTCCTTGGCGCTGTTGGAGGGAGCAGAGTCATCTGGAAACAAGAAAAGCCACCAGGGAAATGAGCCGCTGAGCCACTCTCCCCGAGGCCAGCTCAGGCATCAAGGAACGGCTGGGTGTCTACAGGTGGCAGCTGGGGGCTGGGCACAGAATTCAACACGCCGAGGATCTGTTTTCATTTTTCTTTTCTTTTTAAATCGTGTTGCTAGTCCTCATGACTGAGATGATACTCTTGTGGAGGCCGTGCCAGCTGAAACCTCACCTGATGGGAGGCTCCAGGTGATGTTGATCATGGTCAGGTAGGGGAAAGGAGAGCGTTTTGAACGTCTCCACCATCCTTTCTCACAAGCTATGACTCATGGACCTACATCTAGGAGGACCGGGGAGGCGGGCTGGCAGAGGACTGGGCTTTGATGGCACCCACATCCCAGCAGCTGCCCCGGGGCCAGGCCAAGACACCTTGCTGCCGCAGGCATAAGCCAAGGTCGTACCCCACCCCCACCTGGTGCAGAAGGTGACCAGGCTGAATCTGCCTTGAAGAGTGGTGATGGCGGGACAGCGTCTCCACTGCCACCGAGGGCAGAAGACCTGTTTAGGGCAGGCGGGACAAGCCCCAGGGCACCCCAGGCCCCGTCCCCAACACCTCGCCAGCATCTGCTGCCCAAGGCGGCCACCTCACTCTGCCTAGCGGTAGGGCCGGCCCTGAGCAGCCCCGTGGCATCTCCTAGCCCAGAGACGGGACACGTCCCACCTCCCCTTACCTGCACGGCAAAGACAGAGCGCGGCCACTGCCAGGAAGCTCAGCAGGGTCAGCGTGTTCATACTGGCTGGTGCGGCTCCCTAGAGGCTCTTCTTTGCAGGTCTCAAGATGCTTTCTTCTTCGGTTTCTTATTCCGATTCCCCTCCTGGGTCTCTGCTCACAATTTATACGCTCCGGGCCGCCCCGGGCTGGGCCACACCACCGCCTCCCCCTTGCCCTAACCTCAGGAGGGGGCGGATCTCAGCGTACAGATGCCAGATCTATTTTGGAGCCCCCATCTGTTCAGGAGGGAGGCAGCCAATAATGCAAATGCTCATTGTGGTTTGGGGGGAAGCACGTCAGCTGGAGGGGAACACAAACGCACGAGTCTGCAAGGAAGGGGCTGGCCAGGAGACCACTGTTCAACGAGAGAAACTTCATGTGTCGGCTGGAAGACGCACATCTGGAGGACACCAGAATGGGAAGGAAGGCTGGTGTGATGCAGCGACTGCTGGTGCAAGCAGAACCATCACCTTGGCCACAAAGTCCTCCGCTTCGTCATTCCCAGCGGGTGTAGTGCAGTCGCTAACAGGCAGCACAATGAACCAGGAAGTCCCTAGTTCAAATCTCACCCCTGCCATGAACTTACTAGTAGTTATGGGACAGAAACAGCTTTGGTCGCCTTGGTGGATGACCTACGCTGGGAACTGGACAGGGTAAGTGTGTCCCTGCTGGTTCTGCTGGACCTCTCAGTGGTATTTAATACCATCGGCCATGGTCCCCTTCTGGCCGCCTCACTGGGATGGGACTTGGAGGCCCTGTTTTGCAGTGGCTCCATTCCTTTCTGGAGGGACGGACCCCGAAGGTGGTGGTGCTGGGGGACTCCTGTTCAACTCCTTGGCCTTTGGGCTGTGGGGTCCCTCAGGGTTCTGTTTTGTCCTTCATACTATTCAACATATACATGAAACTGTTGGGAGAGGATGTCCAGAGTTTTGGGGTGCAGTGCCACCAGTACGCCCATGACACCAAACTCTACTTCTCCTTTCCAGCCAATTCCAAGGAAGCTGTTATGGTGCTAAACCGTTGTTTGTCAGCAGTAATGGACTAGATGAAGGCAAACAAAATGAAGCTTAATCCAGGGAAGACAGAGGTGCTCCTGATCAGTCAAAGGCAGAGCAGGGAACAGGGATTCAGCTTGTGCTGGACGGGGTTACACTCCCCCTGAAGACACAGTTCCGCAGCTTGGGTGTACTTCTGGATTCAGCCCTGAGCCGGGATGCCCAGGTTTCGGCGGTGGCCAGGAGTGCATTTGCACAGTTAAAGCTAGTGCGCCAGCTGCGCCCGTTCCTAGAGATGTCGGACCTGGCCACGGTGACACACGCCTTAGTTACATCCCGATTGGATTACTGTAATGTGCTCTACGTGGGGCTGCCTTTGAGGAGGGTTTGGAAACTTCAGCTGGTTCAAAGAGCTGCAGTCAGAGTGCTGACCAGGGCTTGGTCACAGGGAGCACACAACTCCCCTGTTAAAACAGCTCCACTGGCTTCCGGTTTGTTACCGGGCTCAATTCAAAGTGCTGGTTATGACCTATAAAGCCCTAAATGGCTGGGGGCCAGGTTAGCTGAAAGACCGTATTCTCCCTTACGAGCCCACCCGTGCTTTGATACCTTCTCTCGGTCCCACCAGCATCACAGGCACGCCTGGTGGTAATGCGGGAGAGGGCCTTAGAATCATAGAATCATAGAATAGCAGAGTTTTTAGGGGCCTACAAGGCCATGGAGTCCAACCCCCTGCTCAATGCAGGAATCCACCCTAAAGCATCCCTGACAGATGCTTGTCCAGCTGCCTCTTGAAGGCCTCTAGTGTGGGAGAGCCCACAACCTCCCTAGGTAACTGATTCCATTGTTGCACTGCTCTAACAGGAAGTTTTTCCTGATGTCCAGCTGGAATCTAGCTTCCTTTAACTTGAGCCCGTTATTCCGTGACTGCACTCTGGGAGGATCGAGAAGAGATCCTGGCCCTCCTCTGTGTGACAACCTTTTAAATATTTGAAGAGTGCTATCATGTCTCCCCTCAATCTTCTCTTCTCCAGGCTAAACATGCCCAGTTCTTTCAGTCTCTCTTCATAGGGCTTTGTTTCCAGACCCCTGATCATCCTGGTTGCCCTCCTCTGAACACGCTCCAGCTTGTCTGCGTCCTTCTTGAATTGTGGAGCCCAGAACTGGACGCAATACTTTAGATGAAGCTTAACCAAGGCCGAACAGAGAGGAACCAGTACCTCACGTGATTTGGAAGCTATACTTCTATTAATGCAGCCCAAAATAGCATTGGCCTTTCTTGCAGCCATATCGCACTGTTGGCTCATATTCAGCTTGTGATCTACAACAATTCCAAGATCCTTCTCGTTTGTAGTATTGCTGAGCCAAGTGTCCCCCATCTTGTAACTGTGCCTTTGGTTTCTATTTCCTAAATGTAGAACTTGGCATTTATCCCTATTAAATTTCATCCTGTTGTTTTCAGCCCAGCACTCCAGCCTATCAAGATCACTTTGAAGTTTGTTTCTGTCTTCCAGGGTATTAGCTATCCCACCCAATTTGGTGTCATCTGCAAATTTGATCAGCGTTCCCTGCACCTCCTCGTCCAAATCATTAATAAAAATGTTGAAGAGCACTGGGCCCAGGACTGAGCCCTGCGGTACCCCACTCATTGCCTCTCCCCAGTTTGAGAAGGTTCCATTGATAAGTACTCTTTGAGTCCGATTCTGTAGCCAACTGTGGATCCACCTAATAGTTGTTCCATCTAGCCCACTTTTAGCTAGTTTGTTAATCAGAATGTCATGTGGTACTTTGTCAAAAGCTTTGCTGAAGTCAAGATATATGATGTCCACCGCGTTCCCACGGTCCACAAGGGAGGTTACCTTATCAAAAAATGAGGTCAAATTAGTCTGACAGGACTTGTTCTTGACAAATCCATGTTGGCTTCTAGTGATCACTGCATTGATTTCAAGGTGTTTACAGATTGACTTCTTTATAATCTGCTCCAGAATTTTCCCAGGGATGGATGTCAGACTGACTAGTCTGTAGTTCCCAGGTTCCTCCTTTTTGCCCTTCTCGGTGGCTGCTCCAGGGCTCTGGAACTCCCTTCCCATGGAAGCTAGACTGTCTCCCTCCGTGATGGGCTTTCAGAGGCAGACAAAAATGTTTTTGTTCCGGCAGGGCTTTAGCGAATAGTCTGGACCTCCATCTATGCTATTTCTTCGATTCTAAGACACACTTTCCCCCCATATAAACATCTCTAAAAACGAGGTGCGTCTTAGAATTGCGGGTGTGTCTTAGGGTTTTTTTTTCTGTTGGTGGTACTGAAATTAGTGTGCGTCTTTCAATCGATGGCGTCTTACAATCGAAGAAGTATGGTACTTTAATATTGAAGTGTATTTAATTATATTTTAAACTTTTGTGTATTTCTATTTATAGGTTTTAACTATATATGTTTTAATTTTGTAAAGCTGCCTCGAAGCCCAGCATTGGGGAAAAGGGGGGATCACATCAATCATTATCATTATCATCATCATCATCATCACGTTTTTAGCAGAACTTGGCTAAAATTGGGGAAAGTCAGGGAGTACAGTGAGCGTGTGGATTGCACTGAGAGCCCACCACCACCATCTTTCCCTCGTGTGCAAAGTGGGGGATAATGACAGCCTACCTTGCAGGGTTGTTGCAAGGAGGAACGACTGAAACTGGTTTGCTGGGGAGATAAAACGAAACCCAGGAGCTTGATTATCTCCATTCATGTAGCTTTCTATAAGGGGCTCGATGCTGATTCAAAATGGGGCAGAGTTGCTACATAGAATTCAGGTGGGTAGAGGAAAAACAATGATGGAGTTGTTGAATTTTAATTTGGTAATATGGATTACTGTTTTATTTACATAGTTCTATTCACTTCCATGTTTATAACAGAAAGTTGGGTTTATGGACGAAGGAGATGAAGAGGAGAGAGAGAGTGTGCACACCATCCGCGTGTTTGGTGCTTAGTAGAGTACAGGGGGTCAGATTGCTGCCCCAAGGAGCTTACAATCTAACATTTAGCACAGGGGAAACAACCACGCAGAAGAAGAGGAGGCCTGGGGTAGTAGACAGGGAAGCAGAGCGCAGCGGCTGTACTCCCATGTGCTTAGGCTGAGTTAGGGTCAGGGCCGGTGCTACTATAGAGGCCACTCAGGCGGCCGCCTAGAGCGCCAAGCTAAGAGGGGCACCGGGCACAGCGCAGGACTCACACGCGTTGGCTGTGAGCCGGCCTGGCCCAAGGATTCAGCTGGGCCTGGGTGGGCAAGATGGCGCCCCGCACCCGCCCAGCTGAAGGGAAGCCAGGGACGCTGGGGTGGAGGTGGGGTGGCTCCACGTTCGGACTTCCAGAACATGCCCGGAAGAGAGAGAGAGAGAGAGAGAGAGAGAGAGAGAGAGAGAGAGAGAGAGAGAATGTATGGGTGAATGGGGTGCATGGGGTCTTTGAGTGAATGCATACATATGTGTTCATGCGTGTGTTTGGAGTGAGTGATGCTGAGTGTGTGTGTGTGTGTGCGCAGGTGTGTGAGTGGGGGGGGATGATTTGAAGGTGATATTCCTATTAAATAATGCATTTTAGACCCATAGATGTTCCTTTCCAATTTGTTTGCTATAATTGGCATGACGTATTTCTTTAAAATAAATTTAGCAGTTTCAAGTTTTGTTAGGGTGACCATATGCCCAGATTTGCCTGGGTTTCTGATGGCAAATCCGGGAGGGGGAGGGGAAATCTGGATCTTTGTCCAAAGAGCAGCTCTAATGGGAATTAACAAAAATGCTTATAACTCTGTCATTTTTAAAGATAAAGAGATGAAACTTTGCACCATGAAAGGATTTAGGTAGAGCTTTAGCCACACCAAATTTGAAACAGATCTGTTCATCCATTCATTTTTTGGGATTTTTTTTAAAAATGAGGTTTTAAAATTATTATTTTTAAACTGTCGTTTTTAAAGATAAAGAGCTGAAAGTTGGCACCATGATAGCTTTTAGGTATCCAAATTTGAAACAGATCTGGGGCCAGTAGCAAACCCTGTTACCAACAACAGCAGCTTGCAATGAGTGAAGATAGTCAGAAAAGATATTTGAGGGAAGGGGAGAATGTAACACAGGGAGTATAGCAAAAGCTTCAAAGTACAGCAAAACCTACAAAAGTAGGAGTGAGTGAAGTTAATTTTTGATACATTGAATCTCTCACTTGTTCTTTATTTCAGTGATTTTAACATTAAGATGTTATGTAGAACAGATTTGTCTTAAATGTGTGCTGTAAAATCAGACATGTGACCAAGGCTATGTTCGGGTGGGCACGCCCCCTTGGTACTGGACATGCCCCCTTGGGGGTGACCATGTTGTCCTCCTTTTTGGTTTCCAAAATATTGTCACCCTACGTTTTGTGCTTCTTATTTTTCCAGGAAACATATGTTCTTAAAAATCAAAGTTGGCATTTTTGGCGTGCGTGTGTGTGTGTGTGAAAGAAAGTAACTCACCTTGCCTAGGGTGCAAAATAGTCTGGCACCGGCACTTTGTCGTGCCAAAGGTGGGACCGGAGGAGGGATTTGAAGGGAGTAAGAGTGAGGCCCCCAGCTGTTCTAGGAGGCAGTTCCAAGCCTTTGGGGCAGCAAGGGAGGAAGGGGAAACTCTCTTGAAGGTGCAGGGAGAAAGGGAAGGCTCTTCGGAAGGCTGAGAATTATGAAGTTGGAGGAGCAACGGTCCTGGGTTCTTCCTTGATGGCACCGCATTGGCGCTCCCCCTGAACGTCACGGTTTCCCTCCTATGGGGTTGCGCTTGCTCATCACCCTGCCCAGGAGGGAGCGCAGGGTTTCTGGTGGTCACTTGGGTACTGGAGCCGCCCCTCTTGGTTTCCTGCGACCAATTGCCAGTTGCCATCCACTAGGACTGCCCTCCGGATCATCCACAGAGTGAGGTCAGACGGCGGAAGGGCTGCACTGTCCTCGCTCAGACAGGAAAAGTCAGGGTAAGTCCCAGCCTTTTCAGTTGCGGATCTTTGGCTCTTTGCCCTGGGGTGGCTCCGAATTGGCAGCTGCATCATATAACTGACACAGCGCAGATTTGGAGACAGCCCAGGGCAAAGACAAAATATATGGACAGGAAGGAATCCCTGAGCAGAGGGTCAGGGGGAGAAAGGACGTGGAAGGCTTGAAGGGAAGGACAAGGGCTCCGTGGTATACCCCAGAGCTGAGAGCGATGAAACAAAATAGGAGACAGCTTGAGGGCAGATGGAGACAAACTCCTGGTGGATGCAACCAAACACTGTTAAGTGCCTGTAGTAAGGCATATTCAGGGGCAGTGAGGGCAGCAAAAACCAATACCTTGGAGGGAATCTACACTAGTTAAGTTAGAACGTGTCTTACCATTTTTAAGTGTGCATTTGGTAGTATTTCGCCACATGACGTATAGTTTGTGACGTTTTATTGTTGTCTGTTCTCCGGTTTTTATTTTGAACTTCTCTGAAATAAGTCGTACTATTTGGTATGATATGGCCAATTTCATCGTATTAAATTCCTGTAGTTCTTAATTAGCTAATCGCATTCCTGAGGGGCATGTTTATGTAATTTCTGCGCCCAAAGTTGGAGCTGTTTTTTTCTTTCAAGCCTCTTTTTTGCAGACACTTCCAGTTTCACTTTTGGGAGGCTGCTTGCTGGATTATTTGTAGGTGGAGGATTGTCTTGGAGAGAAGAGGAAGTGGGAGGGGAAATTGGCAGACGGGGAAATACAACAAACGAATTTATTTTCTTAGTGCGGCCAAAAGGAATGCATTCCCAAAGAAAGAGAAAAGTAAGTAAACATTTTAAAAACTGCTACATTTTAAATCGTTCAAAAACAAAACGTTCAATGACTGTAAAAACAACGTTTCATATACTAGTGTAGATCCCCTCTTGCTGCCACTATCAAATCATCCATCTGCCACCCAGCAGAGCTTTTCAGAGCTGTCTGGGGGCTAATACATGCCGGCCCCAAGGACATGGTAGAACCATCTGAGGCCTGCTGTAATGAATTTGCTAGGCACTTCCAGAATAAAATCTTTTGCATCCAATAAAATCTTTTGCATTAGACTTCAGTGTTATAGCACTGAAGTTATAGCACTAGTGAGGTATCCAGAGCACAGCCTTGTCCAGTTTTCTTGGATGGGTTTCAGTTGGAGCAGCTCGAGGATGTTGACAAGGTGCTTGGACAGGTTCGTACGACCAACTCCATATTGGATCCTTGCCCCTCTTGGCTAATAAAAGCCAGTAGGGATGGAACAGCCGGCTGGGCCAAGGAAGTGATTAATGCCTCCCTGCGAGAAGGAGTGGTCCCTGAAAGGGGAGGTAGTGAGACCACTCCTGAAGAAACCTTCCTTGGACCTGGAAAATCTTAGTAACTACAGGCAGGTGGCAAATGTTCCATTCCTGGGCAAGGTCCTTGAGCGGGTGGTGGCGGGCCAGCTCCAGACACTCTTGGATGAGACTGATTATCTGGATCCATTTCAGTCGGGTTTCAGGCCTGGTTTTGGCACGGCCTTGGTTGCCCCGTATGATGACCTATGTCGGGAGAAAGACAGGAGAGGGAGTGTGACTCTGTTGATTCTCCTTGATCTCTCAGCGGCTTTCAATACCATCAACCATGGTATCCAGCTACGCCTATCCGGACAGGGATAACCTAGCTTCAGTTGTCCATGCTCTGGTAACCTCCAAATTAGATTACTGCAATGCGCTCTACATGGGGCTGCCTTTGAAGATGGTTCGGAAGCTGCAGCTTGTGCAAAATGCTCCATATAAGACCGATTCTGGCCTGCTTGCATTGGCTGCCTATACGTTTCCAATTTAAAGTGCTGGTTTTAATCTATAAAGCCTTACACAGCTTGGGATCACAATACCTGACAGAATGCCTCTCCCAACATGAACCTACTCGTACACTATGCTCAACCTGTAAGGTCCTCCTCCAAGTGCCTACTCCGAGGAAAGCTTGGAGGATGGCAACAAGGGAGAGGGCCTTTTCAGTGGTGGCCCCCCAATTATGGAATGATCTCCCCGACGAGGCTCGCCTGGCACCAACATTGTTATCTTTTCGGCACCAAGTCAAGACTTTTCTCTTCTCCCAGGCAGTTAACAACATATGCTGAGTTTTCAACTGACCCCAGAATAGTTGTTTTAAATGGATATTGTTGTTTTTATGCTTTTTAATTTTTAGAATCATAGAATAGCAGAGTTGGAAGGGGCCTACAAGGCCATCAAGTCCAACCCCCTGCTCAATGCAGGAATCCACCCTAAAGCATCCCTGACAGATGGCTGTCCAGCTGCCTTTTGTATATTTGTATATTTGTTTTTAATGTTCACTGTTTTTAACCTTTGTAAACCATCCAGAGAGCTTTGGCTATGGGGCAGTATATAAATGTAATAAATAAATAAATAAATAAATAAATAGTGTCCCCAAAGCAGATCGGAAGCCAGTGAAGGAATTTAAGGAGCAGCAGCATCACATGATCAGAGCAATGAGAGAGGCACAGGATTTTGCTGGCAGAATGCTGGATAATGAAATGCAATTAGCACTAGGCCCTTAACCAAGAATTCTTGCCTGGGAATGGATGGTATTTTTAGGGTATGTTTGTTTGTCCCACCTTTCCTCTATAATAGCTCTCGAGGCAGCCTTCCAGTTACTTGAAGGGCGGCATTTTTCAGCGGCTGCCCCCTCACTTCCTAGGGAGGCCCACCTGGCCCCTTCTTTGACTACCTTCCACCAGCAAGCAAAGGCCTTTCTATTTCAACAGTTTTTGTTGGTTTTAATTGGCCACTGCAAGGTTTCATCTGTTTTTATCTGGCCTTGTTTAACATGTTATTGATTTTATAGGGCCAGTCTTGTTATTGGTGCTTTATTATACAATGTTGTTAGCCACCCTAACTCCTTAATAGGAAAAATGAGAAATAAATTAATACATTGCAGAACCTGCATATTGAAGACTAGGGATGTGCTCCGCTTCTAATCGGACCAGAGAAGCAGGAGCGGAGTGGGGGGCTTCGCCTGCCCTTAAGGCGGAGGCGAAGAGGATTGGGGGGCTGGCGGAGCGTGGCGAAGAGGATCGAGGTGAAGGCGGATCCTTCACCTCGATCCAGAGCTCCTCCGGAAAGGTAAGTGGGGTTTACCGGGCCCTGCCGCTGTCGCTGTTGCCCATGTGGCGACGGCGGCAGGGCCTGGTAACCCCCTCCCCGCCCTCCTCTCCCTTACCTGCCTCCGTCCGCAGTCCGTCGGCGTCTTCAATTGAGCCCGCGGTTCCACTAGGAAGCCTGGGCCGCTTGCGGCCCAGACTTCCTGATGGAACCGCAGGCTCAATTGAAGATGGCGACGGACCACGGACGGAGGCAGGTAAGGCCCCCCTCTCCCTTGGTCCCTTACTGAGCTCTGCCGCTGTCGGCGCATGGGCGGCAACGGCGGCAGGGCCCGGTAAACCGCCCCCGCCCTCCTCTCCCTTACCTGCCTCCGTCCGCAGTCCGTCAGCGTCTTCAATTGAGCCCGCGGTTCCACCAGGAAGTCTGGGCCGCGCGGGCTCAATTGAAGACGGTGACGGACCACGAACGGAGGCAGGTAAGGTCCCCCTCTCCCTTGGTCCTTTACCGGGCTCTGCCTGTGCGTCCCAGTTGCTGTGCGTCCCAGGCTCCAAAGCGGACTCCAAAGAGTTGCTGTGCGTCCCAGGCTCCAAAGCGGACTCTGGAGACGGCTTTATGATGCCAGCCGAGGGTCTCCCAGGGGATTTGTGCAACTGTCCGTGTTTCCGTGTGCTCTTTGCTGCATGAAGGGGCCTCCTTTCCACGGTGTCCCATTTGGAGCTGCCCTCAAAGAAAGGGGAGCTGGATGTCAGCCATGAGCAGCGGGCCAGGCTAGGAAATGGGCTGCACCGTATAATTACCAACAAAGTGCAGAGCTTTTCTTGCCACTGGGATTTCCTCTCTGGGCGGATGTGAAGGGCCCAAGAGAAACCCAAAGATTTAATTTTGCCCGGCTGCCTCCGTATTTCCCCCCACAGAGCATCCTGTTGCAGTAGGACACATTGCTGGGTTCCAAAGGCCCGGGACGGCCTCCAGGTCCGGGGAGAGGAAGAGGCATGGAGGAGGCCCTGTCCTCCTTTGCACGGGGCCCAAATCGCTAGCAGAAGCCTTGCAGGAGGAAAGCCAGGCCCAGCGGGTGGACTCTCTCCAGCGCCACGTCTGCTGCTGAGCAAATGTTGCTTAGGGCCGTGGAAAGAAAACAAGCTACACCTCACCCCTCCACAGCTCCAAAATCAGGCACTGCCTGAGCAGCCCAGACTTCTACCCCAGTAAAAAGAACAAGGAATGCTTAGGACATTCCAGAACATTGAAAGCACCCCGCATGCCATTGCAGCAACCCTTACAAATGGTCTGTACGGCTAGTATTATGTCCCCAACTGCAGAATGGGGCAGGGGGAGAGAGGAACCAGCCTGACCATCTCCTACAACGCAGGACAGAGACAAGACAACTTAGGGAAAGAAAAGGGGGAAATCACGGGAAGGACAGTCAAATCAGGAAGAGATGTGACATAAAGGAGACGTTTGGAAGTAACAAGAGAAAGAGCGTGAAGAAGTGGGCAGGTGGAAAAAGCTTTGCAGTGTTTGGGGAGAAGGGCGAATTCATAGAATAGTAGAGGTGGAAGGGCCATCGAGTCCAACCCCCTGCTCAGTGCAGGAATCCACCCTGAAGCATCCTTCTAGCATGGGAGAGCCCACCACCTCCCTAGGTCATGGGTTCCGTTGTTGTACTGCTCGAACGGTCAGAAAGTTTTTCCTGATGTCCAGCTGGAATCTGGCTTCCTGTCACTTAAGCCCATTATTCTGTGTCCTGCACTCTGGGAGGATCGAGAAGAGATCCTGGCCCTCCTCTGTGGGACAACCTTTCAAGTCTTTGAAGAGTGCTCTCATGTCTCCCCTCAGCCTTCTCTTCTCCAGGCTAAACGTGCTCAGTTTGTCTGCATCCTTGAAGCGTGGAGCCCAGAACTGGACACAATACTCAAGATGAGACCTAACCAGGGCTGAATAGAGGGGAGCCAGGACCACGCGTGATTTGGAAGCTAGACTTCTGTTAAGTATTAAACGCAGTAAGTGGCCTGTGGCTGAACAAGGGGACCTGGAGGGCAAAAGGTCCAGGGGGAGGAAGGGCCAGCACTGAATGTTTTGCTGTCTGAGGCAAAGGACAAAATGGCTCCTCCCTCCCCACCACAGTTCCACGTACGAGAGCCAGCAGCAGCCGGGCAGTTGAACCTTCTTTCAGCACTGGCAACAGAACAGTGTCTCAACTGCACCTAGGGGCAATAGGACAGCTTAGGGGGCACAAACAGCTCTACAGAGGTGCAGGGGAAATTCTGTGCCCCTCATCACCTGCAAGTGTTGGTGCTTCTCTAATTCGTAGTGGTAGGGAGTTGCAGAGAGTGGGCACTATGATGCTAAAGGCCCCATTGAGAGCCAGTGTGGTGTAGTGGTTAGAGTGTCGCACTGGGAGTTGGGAGGTCCGGGTTCGAGTCCCCACTCGGCCATGGAAACCCACTGGGTGACTTTGGGCCAGTCACAGTCTCAGCCCAGCCTACCTCACAGGGTTGTTGTTGTGAGGATAAAATTGAGAGGATTATGTATGCCACCTTGAGTTCCTTGGAAGAAAAAAGGTGGGTTATAAATGCAATAAATAAATTCCGAGTCATGATGGACTGGATTTCTGAATATTTGCATACCACTTGGAGAGTACTGCCTAATGAGAGTAGCAACTGAGCAGGCTGGTAGCAGGTTAGGTGTTCTTTTAAGTATCCTGGTCCTGAGTTGTTTAGGGCTCAGGGAGCAAGTACCAATAAGCCTAGCCAGATCTAGGCAGCTGGTGCAGTTGCTGGCGATAAGTAGCTTCCGTTCCCAACCTGGCTGCAGCATTCTGCACCGAAGGCAACTTCCTGAAGGATCTCAAGCACAGCCCCACGTACGGCATTTTGCAGTAATCCAGTTCTGCGGTTACCAATGCATGGGCCACAGTCACTGCTGTCGGCATGTGTGGAGTAGTGAGAGGTTCTCTTAATTTTTAAGAACTGGCCAGTAGCTTGTGGACATGTACAAGACGCCCCTAAGCCCACACCCAGCAGGGGCCTATGCAACCAAACCCCATGGATGCACTCTTCTCCACCATGGACACCTGCTTGTTCACTCGCCTCTTCCTCTAGCCTGGGGAGGAGCAAAAGCTGCATTGCCCACTTCCTGCCAAGCAAGCAGTACAGCAACAATGGTATGCAGAGCCTGAGGAACGCTAGCAGCTAGTGACAATGGTGGGGAGAATGTAGACTGAGGCAGGACGCCCACTGAGAATGTCTTGCCAAGGACCCTCAAAAGTAGGACCTGGCAGTCTCAGGCAAAGGGGAGAGCCCCCAGCAGACCCGCGTCATGTGATCCCATAAGCAGGAGAGGCCAAGGATGGAAGCTTCCATACACAACGTTCTGCCTGTGTTATGAACCCTCCCCACAACAATGCTCCATGTCTTTCTGTTTTGGATCTAAGGGCAGAGTACATGGGGGAGGCCCAAGTGTTTACCAGTTCAGGCACTGGCCAGGCTGGCTTCGTTTTAAGCAAGGTCGACGGAAGAGATGCTTTCATGTTCAACACACTTATTTCCATCAAATGGTGTTCAAAGCAGCCCGGAGCACCAGGTCCTGCTTGTGGGACCCTGGTTGACAGCTCGTTGGCCTCTGTGGGAACAGGGTGCTGGTCTAGATGGACCCTTGGTCTAATCCAGCATCAGGGTTCTTATGAAATATACAAAACAAACAAAAATATAAACTGTCCCATTATATTCTTGTAATCCCTAAATGTAGGTAGGTAGGTACAATTGCTCCCACACTGCAGATGGGGGGGGTTCAGGCGGAGAGGAAGAGAAGGGTGGGTGGGCTTGATGAAGGCCACCGAGTGATCTGAGAGACTTCCTCCTTTCTAGCGCCGTCCAATCATCACATCAGCTTTACCAAGTTTTCCAGTATCAAAAGCTACACGACCCTGTTAGGAAAACTAGAACTCCACAAGAACTGCTGTTGTACAATGGCTACAAGCCGTTAAGCTGTTTTGGCCACTACAGATGGCTTGTCAAAGTTCCTCCAGGCAATATGGCATGAATATGAATTGCCAAGATAGGGGAAAGTGTGTTGAGAGCTTAGCTTTGGCGTTCGAATCAGGCCTACATGTGCATGCCACTATTCTGCAGAGGTGCAGGGGGAAAGACGAAATGCGAGTCTTCATAAATAAATGAATTTCAGCTTTCCTCAATGCTAAGTTTGCATGGAAGGAGAATTTTAGCATTAGTGAGGAACACATAGGCCCAATTACGAACCCGTTGGCCCTACATATGTTGTTTGTCTGCCATGAGAGGTCTTTTAAGTTTGTGGTGTTGGGTTTTGGTGCTCCTCGTCTCCTACGTGCCACTTTTGAGTCCTCAACAGCTTCTCAGCTCCCCAAGCTCTGGTCCGTAGCCAGAAAAGCTGCGGCTGGCTTGAGACTGCTCAGCTCTCTCCCAGACATCCCACGCTGGCCACTTGCCATAGGGAACGTGGCACAGGCCAGCCGACAGTGTGGTTTGGTATCCTGCTCTGCATTTATAATATAATCAAGAAACCAGCATTTACAAAATATGGGAAACTGGATCAACCTGACCTCCAAACACAACTTTGTCTCTAATTGGGAGCAGATGCTAGAAGGGCCATAGAGAACACCACCATTTCCAGCTTCAATGTGGTGCTTCAGGAGAACGGCTTTCAAATGTGAGCTTTCACCCAACCCATTCAGCGTGGATTCTGGGTTTCTTGGCAAAGAATTATCTGCCACAGAAGCTCAGCCTCTCACAGTGGATTGTGGGACGAGTTTATATTACCCATGTTCAGTTCAGATGGCCCACTGGGCAGGGGTCCTGCTCATCCCCAACTTTATCCATGCAGTCAGTGTGTGCCCGGAACTTTGCCAGCACGACCGCGCTGCCGGATATTGCAGGAGAGACTGAGAGTGTCATACCTAATATACAGCTAGTGCTGGCCAACGTGGGGCCGGCTGCCAGACACCTTCCCTGGTGCTCACCGAGACACCCTTCTCCTCCCAACGTTTATTTTTTTAAAAATGTTTTAATATATTTACTTACTGCCATCTTAATTTCCCATAAACACCTCTGGGCAGGTTACTTGTCCTTCGAGACTTGTCATGATCACCCATGGTAGCCATTTTATGGCTGCCCCCATGGTAGTTTCTCAAATTCTAAATGTGCCATAAGCCCAAAAGGTTGCCCCTCCCCGCCATGGGGGAACCCCAAGATTCCCCAGAAGAAAAGCTGTACCACAGGAAAGCCATTTATACCGCTTTAGACCCCTGGCACATCACGCCCAGAACAGACGTCTCTGCCTCCATCCTTGGAGAGCATCTATCCAAAACCCTTTAACCGAAGATGCTAGAGACTGAACCCAAGCTCTTCCACACGCAAAGGCTGCAGGCCCCCACGGAGCTCGGGGCCCTCCCCAGGTCCCAAAAGAGAAAGAAGCCAGGCTCTAGTAAGATTACAGGGGAAATGTGAAAGTATTTACAGTGCCTCCGAAACTGCCAGGAAAAGAAATGCCGGTATTTCAAAGAACAACACACTCATCATGCAGTCGTACTTTGGACTCTGACAGGCACACAGAACGGCCTGCACAAGTGACACTTCAAGGAATACCAGGCCAGAACGTTGACCATGTTCTTTTAATGCTAACCAAATATTTAGGCAGGACTATTTCCAAAGCCACGAACGCAAAATATTCCAGAAGGAGACCAAGAGGCTCGGATAGGCTCGTTCGTCTGGAACTCGGTCACTGCTGGTTTTATAGACCAAGAACCAACACGTGTTTGTTTCCGGCAGCTTCGTTCCCTTTAAAGGCTTCTAATATGCACTGGGAATGTTTTTGTAGCAACCTTAACGCTGCTTCATCTCTTGCAGACCTCTAGATAGTAGGATGGAATTTTTTATCCTGCCTTTTGTGGCAAGTCACCCTTGGACAGAAGCTTTGAGCGGGTGGGATTCACAGAGATCCAGTCTACCAAAAGAAGAGAGAATGGACGTAAGATGCAGAAGCAGCTGAAATTGGAGGAACAGGGCCAACGAACCAGCCATGGGGCTCTGTTGAAAAGGCACACTGGCTGACACAGTCCAACACCCAGGAGGTGGTTCCATCATCCCCGCACCCAGAAACAGGATTTTGAAGATGTCCAGCAGCAGGAGGGTCAGGGTCAGCGCCCAGCAGGGATCATACACTGGTGAACCGCCCACAGCTGTGGATTTTGGCGTGATTAACAACTCACAGGGAATCTCACACGAGAGAGCGTGTGCGGAGATCTCTACCACATTTCCCAACACAAATAAGGATCCTTTCATGAGAAGTCAGCAAGTTCAGTGGAGCTCGTGAAGCACGCTCACAACCTTCCGGCCTTCTTCAGCAATTGCCTGGAAAGGAAGAAGGAAAAATAAGTAAGAGCTGTCTTTATTGAGTATGAGGCAGCCTCCCACCCCACCCCTGGTCTCCTCCAGATGTGCTGCACAACAACACTGGCTTCCTATTTGCTACCAGGCCTGGTCATTGGAGGGCATGGTCCTGGTAGCCCCGCATGGACCAAGGCCCAACTAGAGTCCACCAGGAGAGGAGCCTTCACTGTGGTGGCCCCCTTTCTTTGGAATTCCCTGCCCCTGGAAGTCAGGCAGGTGCCCATACTGTGTTGTTTCTAGTGTCTCCCGAAAACAGCTCTATTCTAGGAAGCCTTCTGTGTCTGATCAGCCACCGTTTTTATTGGCATTCTGTTTTTTAAAAAGGATAATTTTAATAGTGTTTTAATCTCCTCCCCACCCACCCCCAATTTTACTTCTCATGTTCACCGCTCCAGAATCTCTTTTAGTTAAGGAGATGGCCACTGTGACCAGATTGACGATGAATTGAAGGGCAGTTGGAGTCCAATGCACCTGGAGGGCACCAGGTTGGGGGAGGCTAGCACACAGGATTGCCCTGTGCTGTTCAATATCACTTGCTTCCAGGCTCAGTTCAAAGCCCTACTGACCCTGGGGCCAGGAAGGAACGCTGCCTCCCCCAGGAAGATGCTCCCCCCACAGAATTCTTCACCTAAGAGGCCGTTGCTTTCCACCATGTTGCCTTTGGAGGGACACTTGGCAGGCCTTTCCAGCCGTGGCATTTACGCTGTGGGGCCCCCTCTCTAGAGAGGCCTGGTTGGCTGCCTCTTCATAGAATCAAAGAATAGCAGAGTTGGAAGGGGCCTACAAAGCCATCGAGTCCAACCCCTTGCTCAATGCAGGAAGCCACCCTAAAGCATCCCCGACAGATGCTTGTCCAGCTGCCTCTTGAAGGCCTCTTGTGTTGGCCTTTAAGTGGGCTACAAATACACGATTAGTTATTATTTATTGATTGCATTTATATCCCACCTTCCCCCCCCCAAGGAATTCAAGGCAGCATACATAATCCTTCTCTCTATTTTATTCTCACAAAAACAACCCTGTGAGGTAGGTTGGGCTGAGAGTCTGTGACTGGCCCAAAGCCACCCAATAGGTTTCCAAGGCTGAGTGGGGACTAGAACCCGGATCTCCTGACTTCCAGTCCAACACTTTAGCCACTACACCACACTGGCTCTCCCCAAACATCAGTTCCTCCCTACTGTCTCATTCTGTTTTACCTGGCTACATTTTAAAGTTCTGCATTTTTCTGGGGAACATGGGTGGGAGGATACTGTTGCACCCGTGTCCTGCTTGTGGGTTCCCACTCGAAAGCTGCCTGGCCACTGTGTGAATGGAGTGCTGGACTAGATGGGTCCTCGGTCTGATCCAGCCTCAGGGCTCTTCTTCTGTTCTTATTGTCATTGTACTTTTATGGTTATGGGCTGCCTTGGCATACTTTGTGTGCCAAAAGATGAGGACACAGATGCTTTTATACGCTTCGGGCCACCCCGGGCTGGGCCACACTGCCTCCTCCCCCTTGCCATAACATAAATAAAAATAAATCAAATGTGCCCTAACTTTTAGAAATAGAAAACTCACTAAGCCCAGGCTTGTATAAACCGTCACACCCCTACAACACTGTGCTGCGTACAAATTGCTACTGGGTGAGCAAGTAGGAAAGGTCTTGCAAGACGGAAGGCAGCTCGCTTTGCGGGTGGCGACGTTCTCTCCTTTCAGGCTGTTGATGTCCCACAGGTGACTTAGCAGGATACCTATGGGGCTCACAACCTGTGGATGTATTTACAAGACTGCACTAACCTGCCACTCTTCTTTGCGCTTTCGGATCTCCTCCTGCAGATCTTCAATTTTCTTTCGTCCAGTCAGCACAGTTTGGGCCAGCTTGGCGTTCACCTTTTCCTTCTCTTTTAAAGCCTTCTGGAGGAACTTCCGCTGTTTCAGGAGGTACGGCACGACAACACTACGGGCGTCTTCCTCTGGGATTCCGCTGGGGCGCCTGAATTTGGAAACATGGCTGAAGTTAGGAGCAGAGGCAGAGGCAGAGGACGTAGCCCTCTGGTAGTGTGCTGCAGAAGCCCTGGCACAAGGCTGGTGTTGCAGAAGAAACCATATAGTCCATCTGTGACATTTCACAGAGCTCAGGTTTCAACTTTTCATGCAAGTAGTCTTAAGGTTCAATCCCCATCGTTTCCAGCTAAAGGCCCTCCGGCAACAGGGCTACTCTGTCTGAAATGACTTTAGAGGCAATCTCTCAGATGCTGGACATAAACAATGGAGGGGAGAGGAGGCTCCTGCCTCCTGCCCTGCTTCACAGAAGCATCTCAACAGCCCCTGTGAAAAAAGGCACCGGACCAGGCAGCTCTGACACCAAATGAGTCTTTGCATACCAAGCAGGAGTTTCCCGGCCCTTGGCTCCTTCTATAAGCTCATCCAGCGATTGAAAGAGCACCGTGAGATTCCCTTCTTCCTTCAGCTCTCGGATTTCCCCCTGGACAAAGAGAAAAGGCAAAATCTGTAGCTTCACACAACAGGGGAGGGTTGTCGAGGGGATCCCCCTCCATGTCTGCACAGCTGGTGATGGGGGCCACACGTGAACTGCTCCATGCTCCTTGCAATGGATTTCAACTCCACCCCCACCCACCCGATATCCACCCCCAGAATTGTGGCTTTTCCTCCACCCTGAAAGCACACTTGTCATTTACACAATTAGCCATGCTAACCTGAAAAAGCTTGTTACTGTTTTTCCAAAATGACAGCCCTTTCCTATTTCTTGAAAATAAGAACTGCTAATTGCACTGAAAACTACAAGGCTGGATCTTGGGTGTTGTTTCCTTGGCTCTTACCTGAACTGAGCTTTGCAGGTGGGATAGAAACTGATTATAAATACACTTTGTGAGTTCAGGCTGTGATTTGTAGAGATGCTTGTAGCACCTCACAAAATGTTTGTACCTATGGGTAGAGAAAGAATAGTTTTGATTAAATTTTTAAAAAGTCATACACAATCTGGAAAAAGTCACTCCCAAAGAGTCACTTGTGTACAAAGCCCTAAACCACTTGGGACCAGGATACCTGAGAGAACGCCTTCTCCCTTACTGAGAATGTAACTCATGCCTTTCACAAGAAAGACACAGCAGGGCCCACAGAACACTTTCTCAGAGCAGTCTGGGAACCAGCAGCCTGCCATGGATCTGCCACAAAGCACAGCACTCAATGTACTCAAAATGATTATAGAACAAAATTATTCCCCCCCCTCCCCAAGCAAAAGCAGTTTTGTCTTGGAGCTGAGAACCCCAGGTAATTAAGCATGTTGTATAAAAGGTAAGTGGGCATCTAGAGAATTAAATAATTAACAAGTAACAATAGAGGAAACACAAGCAAGTTCACAATGCATTCTAGGTAATAGGCATAAAAAATAGTGGTCAAGTGGTCTTGGATAGTATCCAAAGAGAAAATAATTAAAGCCCTATCACTTGGGTCAAAAAGATAACTGATTAATGAATACCTGTGAGTTAAAAGTGTACACAAAGTTTTCACTGTGTGTAAAGTACACACACCAAAATGCTTGAAATACAGTTGTGCAGAAAACTTACAGATTAAGTTTAATTGGCAAATGTTGAGTAAGGCATTATCTTCTCAGATATATAATTCAAGATTGATCTTACCTAGCCTGAAATGTGTATGCGTAGGTCCAGATTCCCTCCTTTCTAGAAGTCTTACTGCAAGAGAATTCTGGAAAAGAGGGGATCTGGGAATGATATACGCAGATGTGAAAGTCAGAGAGGAAGGATGAGTGGTTTTGGCTTGGGGGGTGACAGGATTTAGCCCACTCTTTCAGCCAGGTGATGGAAGGAGGGGCCATGATGGCATCACAGGGCAGCAAGCAACTCCCAGCCTGACCGGTAGAGAAAAATCAGCAGGCAGGGGCTCCAGCCCACCCCAGCCATGAATGCAGCTGCCCACGTACGTCCCCTCAATTCCTTCTCTCTGCTGCGTCTTATACGCTTCCCCTTTGCCCTCCGTGAGTCGCCACCGGTCTATTGGCATCTTGGAGAGGACTATAGTAAGGGCGGCAGTGGTGGTGAAAATGTGAACAAAAGGAACCCAAAAGGCGACCACCGTAGAAACAAAATAAACCCAATGAATTAAATTGTCATTCAAAAAATTACACACATTTGTTTTTACTAAAATAACTATTTACAATCCAATGCTAATACAAGTCTACAACAATTAACTACCACATCAGTGTAGCATCTCATTACATATCAATAGCATTCAATTGTACTTACCAATCATTTCAAACCAAATTTTAAACAATCATTGCAGAAAATCCGACCCATAGACTACAAACACTTTAATCTAATCACAACAGTATATTAAGACCAAATTTAGTCAACAAGGGTCATGTTATTCCTTGTTTTGAAGTATCTTCTTCAAAAACGTTGGTCTTTGTACTCGCCAACAGGCAGTGGAAAGCTCACGCAATCTCTCTTTATTAAATTTTTCAAGGTGAGACCATCCTCCAGAATTATATCAAAATCAGTAAACCATATTTCGCTTCGTCACATTGTTCTCAGTTTCTCAGCTGAGAAACTTTGGGGGTGGAGGGGGCGCTTGCCTCCCCTTGGCGCCCCTACTGTCGCTCACCAGCAGCCAAAGGTTTCTTGAGAACATCAGAAGAGCCCTGAGGCTGGATCAGGCCGACCAGATGCCCACAGGAAAGCCACAAGCAGGACATGACTGCAACAGCACCCTCCCGCCCATGTTCCCCAGCCACTGGTGCACACGGGTTTCCTGCCTCTGGAGGTAGCACACAGACATCAGGGCTAGCAGCTATGGATGCGGCCTCATAGAATAGCAGAGTTGGAAGGGGCCTACAAGGCCATTGAGTCCAACCCCCTGCTCAATGCAAGAATCCACCTTCAAGCATCCCTGACTGATGGCTGTCCAGCTGCCTCTTGAAGGCCTCTAGTGTGGGACAGCCCACAACCTCCCCAGGTAACTGATTCCATTGTCGTACTGCTCTAACAGTCAAGAAGTTTTTCCTGATGTCCAGCCGGAATCTGGCTTCCTTTAACTTGAGCCCGTTATTCCGTCTTCTGCACTCTGGGTGAATCAGGTAGATTTGGCAGACTTGTGGACCGTTTAAAGGTAAATAGGTTTCATAGCATCATAGACTAGTAGAGTTGGAAGGGGCCTACAAGGCCATCGAGTCCAACCCCCTGCTCAATGCAGGGATCCACCCTAAAGCATCCCTGACAGAGGGTTGTCCAGCTGCCTCTTGAAGGCCTCTAGTGGGGGAGAGCCCACGACCTCCCTAGGTAACTCATTCCATTCTTGTACTGCTCTAACAGTCAGGAAGTTTTTCCTGATGTCCAGCCGGAATCTGGCTTCCTTTAACTTGAGCCCGTTATTCCGTGTCCTGCACTCTGGGAGGATCGAGAAGAGATCCTGGCCCTCCTCTGTGTGACAACCTTTTAAGTCTTTGAAGAGTGCTATCATGTCTCCCCTCCATCTTCTCTTCTCCAGGCTAAACATGCCCAGTTCTTTCAGTCTCTCTTCATAGGGCTTTGTTTCCAGACCCCTGATCATCCTGGCTGCCCTCCTCTGAACACGCTCCAGCTTGTCTGCGTCCTTCTTGAATTGTGGAGCCCAGAACTGGACGCAATACCAGAACTGGACGCCTCCTCCTCCTCCAGGAATTTCTCCAGCTCCCTTTTAAAGCCATCCATATGGGCGTCCATCCATGGCACAGTGACTGGAGCCATGGGGCGACAACGCTCAGCAAAGGCCCCAGACCCCTGGCACGATGCAGGCCTGGCATCGCCCCCTTGCCCAAACTGGCGCCCTGCAGACGCGCTGGACTGCAGCTCCCAGAATTCCATGCGGCTGGCGGGAGCAGCAGCCTTCGCGACGCTCCCCCAGACAGGCAGAAGCAAATCGCGCGAGACCCCTCCCCCAGATCTCGCGAGGCGCCGAGCGCAGAACCTCGCTCCTCCCTCCCACAAACACACACCGGCAACTCTCGCGAGATTTGCCCCCTCCCCTCTCGTGGCCGAGCTCACCCGCCGATTTCCAGCGTCCGTAAGAAGATGTCCACGATATAGTCCAAGATCTGCTCCCGGCCGAGGTTCCCCTGAGGGGCTGGACGGGAAGAGGTGGAGGTGGAGGCGGAGGCGGCGGCCTCCTCCTCATTCACCTCAGCGTGCTCCATCTTCTCAGCAGCCGCCATTTTGGCCCGCCAAAACTACGAATAGGTAGCTCCACCCACCCAAGCCCTCCGCTGCTGCTTATTGGTGGAACCTCCGCGGCCCCGCCCACGTGGTCTGCCACGTGGGTGAAGGGGGAGGGAGCGATAGGGTTTCCGTTCATTGGACGCGACGCTCCCCGAGGGGCGTCCAATCGGAAAGCCTGTTGGGCGCGCGCGCGCCCCCTATTGGCCAGTTTCATACGGCAGCTTGGTTCGGCTCCCGCAAAGCGCCAGGCCTTATTAGAAGGCTGCTGGGAAAACTTCGCATCACGTGCTGTTGTAATGTGACCCTATGGAAAGGAGGACCGGGCTCCTGTGCCTTTAACAGCGGTATAGAAAAGGGAATTTCAGCAGGTGTCACTTGTATGCATACAAATGGTGAAATCCCTTCTTCATCGCAACAGCAACAGTATAGCTAGCCTGGCCAAATACAAAAGAGGGCAGGACTCCTGCAGCTTTAACTGTTGTGATGAAGAGGGAATCTCACCAGGTTCCTCCTGGAATTCCCTTTTCTAGGCAACTGTTAAAGATACAGGAGCCCGTCCTCCTTTCCATAGGGTCACCCTAGTGTTTGTGACTTGATTGCTCTATACAATTGCTATACAATTGCTGAAGGGATCCGGGGCCATAAGATTCAGCCTAGCCCTAGCTTTAGGACTTGCCCTGGTGCAGTATAGAGAAACTGCTGTCAGTTACCAGCAACCCTCTTCCAGAACTCCCACTGTGGGGCATCCCTACCTTATTGAATGTGCTCCGCAGCAATGGGAATCTCTAGGTATGGGGGCCTCTCAAAGCAAAGCGACAGCCAGAGCTCTCTGGTTTCTGAATCCAGACGTCGCACCAAACCCTAGCAAGGCTTCCTGAAGCAAGGTCTGGCATGCTTCTGAACCCTCCTGGCACATCTTCCATGGCAAAACATAATCGCACTGCAGACTTTTCTGCCATTTCAGACAAAATGGCAGAAAAGCACATGGGGTGTGTGTGAGGAATCTGAATGTGCATGACAGAATGTGTCAGCCCAATCCCCCCTCATATAACATCAGGCCTTGGTTTGGCAGTATGACTTCATTGACTAGGTTGCCCTGGTCATATGTACTGCTGTCCTTCCAGGTGAAGAGAGGTGGTGAGTGGGTCTGAAAGCTGGACAGGCAGGCTGTATGCCTTCCAGGTCACTTTGCTCACCAACAGTCCTCTGCCAAAGAATCTCAACTCTCCCAGGATCACAGGTTGAAAGCCACTGGTCTCTAGAGCCACTCAGTCCTGTAGAGCCCAGAGTACAGCACGGTTGTCCCTTGTCTGTACATTATCAGAAAAATAAGATCCACCAGGAAAAGGGTCAAATAAATAATAAAAACTTTAATTACACTTCAAAGACTTCTTACAGTGCAAAATCGAACCTGTTTTAATGTACACAAATACATTCAAACTCTGTATTGAAACAGCAGCAGGCACCGATATCAGAGATCACTTGGAATTTACTCCCATTTAGACAAGACGTGAACAGGCAGATCTTCATTTCATATGGCGGTTGAAGGTTTCCTGTTGGCCCAACTCACTCTGAACCCCCATATTCAAAAGGTGTGTGTTGAAGGTAGACAGTAACGAAAGCTTCCCAAGATCAGTTCAATGGAGCTCCCTATAGATTCTCTTTGTACTAAAGATTAGAAACAAATAATTCAGAGTACCAATGCAGGTTTAAAAAACGTCAAGGCTAGATAAAGAATGGAATGAGATCTCAGCCACTAAGTATCAAAATTTGTACCTGGGACAGCATAAAAGGTATATGGACCTCACCGGGGAGGGGGGGGGGAGGGGAACCACACAACACAGTTATAAACTTGCTCATTTAACCAGCATGAGGGATCAGCGCCCTATATACAACCCACTAATAAGGCTACAGCATTTTCATAAGAGTTTGTGGTATATTGGATGAACTGAAATCAGTAACAAACCATATACAGCAGCTTCTCGGGGAGGGGGGATTAAACCATCCAAACCCACCCCACAAGGAATTGTTATAAGGTTCCTTTGCCATTTTACCTTAGAGAGACGTATTTAAGTAGAAACACTCCGTGTAGGTGTGCTCAGCATATTACCACCTTCAGCAAAAGCATCCATCTACCAAATCCAACGCAGTGCAAAATGAACAATTCTGTGAAACTTGACAATAAGGAGGAATGTGGATCCAACCCAAAAGTCTTTCATTTCAATAGAGAAAGAATTCTTGAGTGCTCTTCTTATAAAGGAAAAGAAAGAACAAGCCAAATAAACAACTTGGCAAAATCAATTTCAGGTACACCGAGACATTTTGCATGGTCAACATTACTTCCAGACAACCCAAAATATGGGCCTGGGTTTTTTTGCCTGCATATTTTGCTAAATATAGAGTAACCGTGTGGTATGAGGATTTGAAGTCATAGATGGAGGGGGAGGGTTTTCTCTATTTTACATAAAACCAACTCCCCACAAACTGCCATCATGTGCCATGCCACTGGCAAATAGGCTGAGCTGGGAGTTGTATCTGGGCTGTATCACTCCAAAATTCTTCCATAAAAAGCACTTCTATGTATATGGTTTGTTGAGGGCGGGGTTGCATGGAAGAACCATCATGTGCGTCTCCCCCAGATCCAAGTTATGCCACCTCACAAGACACTCAGGGTAGAAAACTCTAGGGCAGCCTGACCCAGCTTGATGCCTCCAGATGCACAGGACTGCAACTCCAATAATTCTTCACCTGCATGGGAATGACGGGATCTGCAGTCCAAGACATCTGGAGGGCACCAGGTTGGGGAAGGCTGCAATATGGTGATCGGTCCAAGACTGCTTCCATTCAAGGCCAATTTAGGGCATGTGAAGAGTTTAGTTCAGTGTATTTTATCTCTCCCAGCATCCAGCCCATAAGTGGCATTGAAAAATGTGGGATCTGTCGTTTTTGTTCGGCTTTCCCCAACCTGGTGCCTTCCAGATGTTTTAGACTTCAACTCCCATCACACCCAGTCAGCATGGCCAATGGACAGGAATGCTTGGAGTTGCAGTTCCAAACATCTGGAGGGCATCAGGTTGGGGGGACCCACCCACCTCAGTCTCTGGTGAGGGTGAAGATCTCTACTAGAAGGTTTGGGCTGGCTTGTATCGATGGTTTCCAATGGCCACCCCACGCAGCCCACAGTCTTCTTAGAGGACAACGTTCGAGGATTAGGCCGCCTGTTTAGAGCCTCTCTCTCAATTCCTGATTATGGCACTTGAGTAAACTCTGATCCAGGGTTTTTAAAAAGTTTTCTTGCTTGCTGCAGAGAAGAGATCCAAAGTGCACAGAAGATCACCTCCCCACTACTGGTTTCAAACGCCCCCCACTCCCATGTCATTTTGAAGCAACTGAATTTACTTCCATCATGTTAATACAGCTTCCCCTCCCCATCACAGACTAACATGGCTGCATGAGCATGTGGACAAAGAGGAGCTACGTTTATAAAATGCAGAATCAGCACCGGAGTTGCCATAGGGAGATGATGGCAAGAGGGGAGGGCCAAGTGAGAAGGCGCCCGTCACTGGGGAGGGTCTGGACCATCTGAGACTTCTTACTGTTTCAAGGGCTGAAAGCTCTTAGGTTACGGAACAGGAACACAAACAGTTTTTGTCCAAGGTAGAGCCAGATTTGTCAAAGGACGCAGTCTCAGTCAGCTGCCCTGCTCTGCTCTGCTCCAAATAGAAGAGTTAAGCATCTCCCCACACCAATGACGAGAAGATGCAGAGTTCCCTCCACTGACATCCTTGTCTTACAGATTAACAAAACACTCATTCATTGATTGAGACATTCAGACTTACACAAAGATCAAATGAAGTATTATACAAGACATTTCAGCAAAATTGAACCCTGCCTTTCACATGACGCCCAAGGGGAGAATCATCAGATTTGTGCTTAAAGGGGGAAAACTAGGAGGAAGCAATTTTAGGACAGGGACCCAATTATTCTTTTTACACTCACATTTGCAAAGGCCACAGAATAAAGGGGACGCCCTTCCTAGAGTGGTTTTTAAGCCTCCTCCCAGCAGATATACATACACACAACACAACAATTGTAGACCACAACTGCTGCAGACGAAAAAGGAAATTCCTTTAAAATGACGTCGTACATATCAGAAATAGGGGTGGGATGCTACTGCTTCGATACTGGAAAATTGGCAAGACAGCTTCCAAGGATATATCGAAAGAAAGGGTGGGGGGAAATGTATACATCTTGTCAAGATGTTGACATGTCTCTTACTGTAAAAATAACTCCTGGTGTTTGGAACATTTATCCCGTTTCAGATCTTCAGATTTCAGATGTTTTGGAGTTGGGCTGGTGTGTGTGTGTGTGTGTGTGTGTATATATATATTTTTACAAAGTGCATCTTTTTAAGTGGCATTCACTGCTACAATTGGCAGAGTCTCCAGCAAGGGGTCACACATAAAGTTATTCTCCCACACTCTAGGAATTTGGCAAAATAAACGAGAGAATCAAAATCAGTTTTGGGAAGAAACCATTACTTTGCTTCAACCATTAAGGGGTGGTTTTGTTTTTGTTTTTAATGAAAAGTAAAGGGGGGGGGAGAAAGGAGGGCCAGGAGATGGGCCTGCTTTCACTCACATATGAACGAATTAAGGAGTTCTTACAGTAGGCGTTTCTTTTGCAGAACACTGCAATCAATCCAAAGGAGTGGAGTAGTACTGGGGCAGGAATTTTGGGGACGACGACGACAAGTCGCTTGCATTTAATTCTCCACTAAGAACTGCCTTGTCAGAAAGCTCTCCTGCCCCCGTGCTCACTTTTTGGTGAATTTTCAACCATGCCAATGGTCCAAGAGATTTCACAGAAGTCCGTCTCTCCGCTCCCCAGTTTTGCTACCAGTGCCGCGAGTCCACCAGCTCCGGACGGAGGCTCAGTTTCTTCAGCGTCTCGTACCCCACCACAATGACAATGGTAGAAGGGGTGGCCGAGATGATGCGGGCGGAAAGGCCCTTCGTTAGGCCCCAGGGGCCTTCCTCCGCGATCAGCTGCTTGAAAGTGAGAATGATGGAGCTTTTGCCTTCCACCTGAGGGGACAGAAGGGCGGGCAGGCACTCAGTCAGCGGCTCATGTGGGATAAGGGCCACAAGGACAGAAAACTGTGGATACCCCTGAGATTCTAGCTAAAAATGATAAAATGGCAAGAATCTATGCTAAAGAAACATCAAGTTTCAAAGTCCAAATAAGTTACACAAATGGCAGACATTAGGGTTCATTCGCCTTCTATTGTTTCCACTGCATTTCTATTTTCTGTATATAGTTTTAAGGGCTGGATGGATATATATTGGAAATATATCATACATGGGCAAGTTTAAATCTTAAAGCATATATTATGTAGTTCTAATATATTTACAAGATATATTATGTTTATTGTTTAGAGCTGTGCATAACACACACACACACAATTTGATTTGGAGCTTCAGGATCTGCCCCGATTCGACTCAGTGCTTTGGCCCTGGGCCAACCTGCTTTGGATCTGGAAACCTCGAAGTGGTTCAGCTTTGGTGCTGGGTGCCCACCACGCAGCTGCTCAGTGGGCGCCCGCAAAAGCCGGATGTGAGACCGACCGGGAGTCCATTGGACTCCTCCCTCCCCCTTCCAGCTTGCCCCTTGAATCCACAATCAATCCACAGCCACAGCCCCTGGCCGGCTGCCTGCCCACGGGACTCACCTGAGCTGTCCCAAAGCCACACATTCTCAACGAGAAGATGGGTGTGTGTGAGTCTATGTTTCCTATGTCTAAGGTTACAAACTACAGCAGCCATAAAGGGCCATTTCTGTAGTTTGCAACCTTAGATGTTGGAAAATACAGAGCCCCCATCTTCTTCTTCTTATTATTATTTATTTATATAGCACCATCAATGTACATGGTGCTTCTTCATTAAGGACACACAACTACAGGATGGCTCAGGTAAGTCCCGCGGGCAAGTAGGGGCAGAGGCTTTCCAATTCCTCTGGATCTGGCCTAAGCAGTCTGCTTTGGGCCTGGCCTGATCCACTCCGGACCACCTCAGCCCGATCCGGTGTCGATCCAGATTTGGATCAAAGCAAGCCAAAACAGCCCACTTCAGTTTGGATTAGGGGTTCGCCCCCAAGGCATTGCACAGACCTAATGTTGTTCTAGAGAATTCCCTGAAGAAGGACTTGTATGTGGCCCAAAATGTCTTGGAACAGTTTATCTTTTGGGAGTAAAACTCTCCTTTTGCTCTCTCTCCCCCCACCCCCCATTGCTTTTTGCTCTTTTGGTTAACCAAATTTTTGGTTACCAAGACATTGACCTGTCTCTGGCAGCACGTTGAGCTTGAGGCGTCAGAAATGCAGTGAATGCAGGAAAGCTGCCGTATACTAAGTCCGACAGTCTATCTAAGCCAGAATGATTGACACTGACTGGCAACAGTAGCTTTCCAGGGTTTCTGGCAGGGGTCTTTTCGCTGCCCTACCTGGAGATGCTGAAGGGGGCTGAACCTGGGACCTTCCGCATGCAAAGAAGGAGCTCTGCCAGTGAGCCCCCACGGCCCCTCCAGCGGAACAGCAGGAAACCAAAATGGACCTTTATTTTACTGAACCAGAACAGAACCTTAGCCATTATCTGAAAGGCATGGTTCAATGCGAACTGGAAAAAAAGCAAGTTACCCATACAAAATAAGGGTTCAATCCAATCTATCATAATGAGCACATAAAATAAAACCTGGTGCGTGAACCCAAATCCTGATGGGTGAAGAGGTGGCAAACCTAAGGATTTGCAGTGCACTTACTAGAGGGAGGAAAGCAGGCAGGATGGCACTACTGTGCACTGCAGGGCACCTCTCCCAGGCTGCAGTGCTCAGCCCGTCTCGGAACGCAGTAAATCAAGTCTGAGAGGTGGCAACCACCAATGAATAGTACGGGCCTGTTCAGACAACACGCTAAGCCATGGTTAGGCCACTAACCCCTTTGCAGTAAACAGTTAGTGAGCATGTTTAAGCTGTGGTTATGTAGCATGGTTAGCAACGGTTCACATGACATGCTAAGCTCAAAATGCTTAACCACTGTGTCTTCTGAAGGGTGTCATCTGAATAGGGTCTATGTCTTATATTAAAATTTTCTCATGTGAACTGGAACTGAATATAACCAGGTTGTGCGTGCCAAACAGGTTACTGAAACTTGATTCAGTTACACCTGAATCTGAACTGAACCAAAACATTTAACGGGCTGACTCTAAGAGTATAAAGAGTCTATATATATATATGGTATGAAGCTGCCTTAGGCTGAAGCAGACCACAAGTAAAACTAAGTTCCCAGGCAAGGACAGGCCTTTCCCAACCCTACTACCTGAGATCATTTTAACAAGATGGCAGCGACTGAACCTGGGACTTTCAGTATGCAACGTGTGCTCTATACTGCTGAGCTATGGGTCCTTCCCCACACCAGAAAGGTGGGGGAGAAGAGATGCGAGCGTAAAAGAAAAGGGGCGGTTGGAGATGGGAAACCCGTGCAGGGGCCTGTGCTGGCATCCGTCATGCCTGAGAGTCACATGCCAATCACATCAGCTCCACGCAACCCAACATAGATAAAGGGCCTATGGGCCGGCCTCCAGCTCATGATAGTGTCCTCAAAGTGGAACAAATAGCTCACTCTTGACACAGGCGACACCATCAGCCCAAGGAGGCTCTTACCTGCACACGAGCCCGGATGACATCCATGGGGTTGGTGAGGGTGGAAGCTGTTGCAGCGGCCATTGGCCCAGATATGGCTTGGAGGAGCAGGTGTGGGCAGTCCTTGGGTGTCAAGCTGGAAAGCTGTTCTGGAAACAAGAGCGAGAGGCAGGCGACATATATGCTACCCCGCAGGTGTGCTTTCCCTGCCTCCACGGTCACAGTACAACTGCTAGGGTCAACGCACGGGGGAGGAGGGCTGCCTTCCGGCCTGAGAGCGCCTGCGAGGCGCTATGGGAAACACCACGGACTACACAGATACAGCAGCAGGGTTATTCCTATAGAAGAGCCTGAGCCAACCCAGTGCCCTCCAACTGTGTTCAACTACCTGCCCCAGCAGCTGGGGGCATGGTAGGAGTTGTAGTCCAATACATCTGGAGGGCACTAGGTTGGGCAAGGCCAATCTTCAGGAACAACACGTTTCTCTTTTAAACGGATGCTTCCCCAGGGTTTACAACTGCAGCAAGCAAGAAGCATACAGGAAGAGGCAAGACGGCAAGAACGCCTCCCTCCGCTACTACCTTTCCTTTGGGGGATGGGAGAGGGACGTGCTACTGCCCAATCACCACTATGCCACAATCCCGGACTTCTCCATTGCTTTCTCTGGGCAGCTCCCACTTCCCTGTCGCAGTGGCTGCCCAGAAGTCAGTCAGACTGTATAAGTCTATCGATCAATTAAATCTATGGCTGAGAGTGGTTGAGACACAGAAGATTAGGGCGTTGGTTGGAAAGGGGGAAAGATGAAAAACGGAGAGGAGGAATTGGGCCTCCAAGCTTTTGTTTTAACAGCAGCCCGTGTTAAGCATCCTGGATTAGGGTTGTGGGATGGGTGGGGGGATGCGTCATGAAGTAAAATAAAACTCCCTGCACCACGCGTGGGTGTTTCAGGAGGAATGGAGGGGGAAAGGAGACTTTCCAGACTACCAACATCCCTGCACAGCTATGCAGCAATTAAAACACTCCGCTTTCGGTCTGGCAAACTGTGAGAGTGAGTGGGATGAAGGCAACGTACGCTTGCATGTGTCCGGGGATGGGGGGGAGCACAAGCCCCACCCGCGGCCCCTGAACCACCTCCACACATGCTCTTGGGGGCGAAAGGGCTGCCCATGCATGTCTTCATGGCTGCAGGCCCCTGGCAAAACAGTACCAAGAAAGCCTCTATAAAAATATTAAGCAGAGCTCAGCAAGTGAAACTGCCAAAGGATTTTTTTAAAATGTCCAACTGACCAACTTGAGTGAACAATATAAATATTTTCAATTAGTGCCCAAAAGATAATAAATCTGTGCCTGACAAATACATTTGTGGACAAAGTTACACAATCTGGGCACCACCACTGGTTGCAACAGACATCACCTCAGAGGCTGGGTGGCAACTTGGACCATGGTTTCAGCTGCAGACCTGCAAGGGTTTCTGTCTCACCACCAGTTTCTTCCCCAGGACTACCCCCCACCCTGGCCACAGGTCATCTCCAATTAGCAGCTGATCAAAGGTAAGACCTTTTCCCTGCCCAGCACTGAGAGAGGCTCCCTTTCTTAGTGCTGAGCAGAGAAAATCCCGCCCCCCTCAGCTGATCTGCAAGGATCAATTAGAATCATAGAATAGCAGAGTTGGAAGGGGCCTACAAGGCCATCGAGTCCAACCCCCTGCTCAATGCAGGAATCCACCCTAAAGCATCCCTGACAGATGCTTGTCCAGTTGCCTCTTGAAGGCCTCTAGTGTGGGAGAGCCCACAACCTCCCTAGGTAGCTGATTCCACTGTCGCACTGCTCTAACAGTTAGGAAGTTTTTCCTGATGTCCAGCCGGAATCTGGCTTCCTTTAACTTGAGCCCATTATTCCGTGTCCTGCACTCTGGGAGGATCGAGAAGAGATCCTGGCCCTCCTCTGTGTGACAACCTTTTAAGTATTTGAAGAGTGCTATCATATCTTCCCTCAATCTTCTTTTCTCCAGGCTAAACATGCCCAGTTCTTTCAGTCTCTCTTCATAGGGCTTTGTTTCTAGACCTCTGATCATCCTGGTTGCCCTCCTCTGAACACGCTCCAGCTTGTCTGCGTCCTTCTTGAATTGTGGAGCCCAGAACTGGACGCAATACTCTAGATGAGGCCTAACCAGGGCCGAACAGAGAGGAACCAGTACCTCACGTGATTTGGAAGCTATACTTCTATTAATGCAGCCCAAAATAGCATTTGCATTGAGGAGAGAGGCTGGGAAAGGTGTGTGTGTTTACAGAGTGCTGTGTATGTTCGGGGAAGGGGGGATGAATGGTGTGCGAGATAGTTCAGTGGCCATGACCATTCTGGGCTCTGGCTATGCCCAGTGCTGGAATGCACCCCCAGCTCCCGCCAGAAGTTTTCCGGATGGCAATCTTGCCCTTGGCCCAAAAAGAGGTTCCTCACGCAATGTAACATCTGGGCAGGTGTGAATGGCAGCACACTCTCCTTCAGATACCCTGATCCCACCCAGACTGCTTAGTGCCGGATACACAGAGGGTGAGATTAGATTATTTGACAGTGATGAGCTAGAAGGGGAATCCAGCAGTGGCTGAGATTTCTCTTACCTGCATAAAAGTGGTAGAAGGGCCACCAGGCAGCGCTGTTGGGAATGTAAGTGAGTAGAGAGGCCACATAGCCCCTGTAGAAGCCCCTCAGCCCGTCGGATTTGAAGATCTGTGTGATGATGTCCCGGGTTTGGCCGAAGACGGGAAAGCGCTTGCCTTTGTAGGTCTGCACTTTGAACCGGCCCATGGTCTCGCCCACCCGCTGCATCATCAGGTGCTGGGAGATGACGTCAATGGGTACCGTGATGCTCTGGGCCACCAGGGAGGCTGAGCCGCCGGCCACCAGCGACTTGACCGTGTTGCTGTTGCTGTAGTGCGAGACATACTTGCGGGTGAGCTCGTACGTAGTCACGTAGCACTGGCCAGAGATCAGGGTGAAGGTGTTGACCAAGAAGCCACGGTAGAGCCCGGCCGCCCCCTCTGCCCGCAGGATCTTGACGAACGCATCAAAGGTCCCGTTGTAGAGACTCTTCCCCTTCTGGACCTGCAGCCGTGTCCGGATGAGCGTGAAGGGGTACACGCTGACGCGGATCATCATGGTCATGCAGACGCCAAAGACGTAGAATTTCTTCTTGTCCAGGTGTTCCCACTCGATGATCTGAATGTTGCGCTTGTCCTCCATGGCTGAAGCTTCCTGAAAATGAGGCACAGAGAGCGATTCCTCAGAATCTCGTTTCTCAAAGGAAAAAAGAAGTTTAGTACAGGGCAGGGATGAGCAACATGCGTTCCTCCAAACGTTTTGGCCTACAACTCCCATCAACCCCAGCCAGCATGGCCAATGCTAAGGAATGTTGCAAGCTGTAGGCCAAAATATCTGTAGGGATGCCACCCAATTAAAATAAACTCTAACCAATGAATTGAGTTTAATCTGTTAAGTTGCCATACATTAGCAAACAGCAGGAGTTCTGACAAAGAAAAGTATTTCTTACTTTTTTGGAAGACACACTCACATGTTCCAGCAGACACTCTCTTATAATAGAAGCAGGAATGCCTCCAAGAAGGCACCCAGGGGTGGGGTTAAGTACTTGTATGAAAGAAATCGGCTACTACATCAAGAGCAAATTTTAAACCATACTAACTAATTAATCAATACTACAAACGAGAAGGTTCTTGGAATTGTTGTAGATCACAAGCTGAATACGAGCCAACAGTATGAATTGGCTGCAAAAAAAGCAAATGCTATTTTGGGCTGCATTAATAGAAGTATAGCTTCCAAATTGCATGAGGTATTGGTTCCCCTCTATTCAGCACTAGTTAGGCCTCATCTTGAGTACTGTGTCCAGTCCTGGGCACCACACTTCAAGAAGGATGCAGACAAGCTGGAGGGGGTTCAGAGGGCAACGAGGATGATCAGGGGTCTGGAAACAAAGTCCTATGAGGAGAGACTGAAAGAACTTGGCATGTTTAGCCTTGAGAAGAGAAGGCTGAGGGGAGACATGATAGCACTCTTCAAGTACTTGAAAGGTTGTCAAACAGAGGAGGGCCAGGATCTCTTCTCGATCCTCCCAGAATGCAGGACACGGAATAATGGGCTCAAGTTACAGGAAGCCAGATTCCGGCTGGACATCAGGAAAAACTTCATGACAGATCAGTACGACAATGGAACCAATTGCCTAGGGAGGTTGTGGTTTCTTCCACACTAGAGGCCTTCAAGAGGTAGCTGGACAGCCATCTGTCAGGGATGTTTTAAGGTAGATTCCTGCACTGAGCAGGGGGTTGGACTTGATGGCCTTGTAGGCCCAACTCTACTATTCTATGATTCAGCTAAGCATCACAGCCCTAGTTTCAATACCTTACAATTACACATGTCTGCTCAAATCTTATATAGCTCTCCCTCTGGCTATGGTCCAGAGTGGCACCCACTGATGGGGCATGGACTCAGCTATTTGGCCCTCCCTTTGACCAGCAGAAGTGGGAATTATGCAAAATGAGATAAACAGGCAAATAGACTTAATTTACACAGCTTAAAGAACGTAATTCTATTTAAGCACAGCCCTGCCTGCACAGCTTGCATGACAGCGGCTCAGTTCAGATAACACATTAGTCAACACAGTGTGAAAACTCCACTCAAAGGTTGAGTTTTTAAGGAGGTACTCCACATACATTGTGTGAGTGTGGGCTACTGTGGAGATGAGTAAAAGTCAACACAGCATTTGAGTGACAGTTCCTCCACTTTCTCTCCTCCCCTGGTCCTCCAATGGTATCCCATTGCTGCGAAAACAACAACCCCAGCGGCTCTCCTAGAGCATCCAGAGAACTCTGTAGCCAGTGGGAAAAGTCAACTCAAAGCAATGGAAAACTCCACAGAGCCCACCATACAAAACACAACACAACGGTTGTGCACGAACTCTCCTCTGCACAGTGTGGATCTTCTGCATGGAGTGTTTTCCAAAGAATCTCCACCGTTGCATGGAGTTTTCCCACCAGACAACACGTTTCTCAACGGTGGTATAAAAACTCCACCGTGGCGTTCTAAAACCACCACTGACTAACGTGTTGTCTGAACTGAGCCAGTATGATGCATAGACCATCTCAATCAGATTCTGACCAACATGGTTTCCAATGTTTTGTGCGTGTTTTTGTGTGCGTGTTTTACAAGTGGCAGCAACTTGCTAGGTTGGACAGAAAACTTTACACACATATTGTCCAGATCTGTCCATCTGTGCTTAGCCTTGGCCTCTAAACCATGACTTCAAATCAGGGGCTGGAGATGAGCATTAACCCTAGTTTTGCTGATTCAGCCATCACAGCAAACTATTGTTATAGGTAACCTGGAAACAGAGGGAAGAATTAGAGTGCAAGAGGGGAGGAACATGCAACATGTTCCAATTCTTCTAAACCATTATTTGGAAGATCAGAACATGATGTCTGAACTGAGCTGATGATGGGACAACTATATTAATTCACTTGATATAGAGTTCTGCACTAAAAGAGAGAGAGAGAATGAATTCTGCAACCAGAAAACTTCCACGTTCTGCTGCTTCCATCCCTACCTGGATGGCCAGTTCCACAAGATGGTACCCACTGTTCTGACCGTGGTCATTATGCTATAGAGTTTCACAAAACTTTCCTTTGGCCTATGGTTTTCCTGTTGTACATGTTTTGGCATGATGTCTGAATTGAGACACTCTCAAGCAGCCCAACCTTGGATGAAGGGGTGTCTAAGCAAAAGCTAAATCATACCTTTCACTGAACAGGTAGCGCAGGAGGATTAGTGGGCAATGAAGAGATCCTTTCCCCATTCATGTTGAGTTCCTAGTTATTGCCAGCTTATTCTGCAAAATAAAAGATCGGATTATATTTCATGGTCACCATTGTGGGAGTCTTGGGGGCGGTATCAGAGGGTTAGGGTTAGGGTTACCAGTTGTGGGGAACATGGGTAGGAAGGTGCTGTTGCACCGTGTCCTGCTTGTGGGTCCCTGGTCCACAGGTGGTTGGCCACTGTGTGGACCCTAGGTTCATCTGATGTTCTTATGAGGTGAACAGTGGTGGAAAAAGGAAGAACATGGCCAACAGCATCATTCCCAAAGTTTGACCCACTCTAGATTAAATTCTAACAGCAAAGATCCCCCTTACTTAGCACACCATTTGCCCTTTCAATTGGGAGGGGAAGCAGTATGCTAAGTACTTTGCCTGCCTCACATCACTCCCAAGAGGGGTGGGGGGAGGCACCAGGCAGTTGAAGCATCTGATCGAAGTGGAAGGACTCCATCAGGAGTCTCAGCGGGCTTCGCTCTGCTCTGACTTTTCCTAGCTGGGAAAGCCCTGGCAGAGCCAAACAGACTCCCTGGATGAAGTACTGTCTGGAGGGGTTCTAGCCAGTGTTTCAGCCAGGAACCTGATGGCATTGAGGGGTGGAGCCCTGCCTGTCATGTCACAGGAGGGCCCCTACTCCCTGACATGACTGGGCCCACAGAAGAGTTTGGGGGCAGGTGGACCAGCCCTGGACCTGAAACAGAGCCCCCCCAAATGTCCTAAGCCTTGGCAAAAACAAAACAACCCCCCTCTATTTTAGATTTTGCTTTACAACCCCAAGAACAAGAAGACAGGTTAAGTTCTCAGGAATCGGCAAAAGCAGTCCCATTCTGACATTCAATGCCACATCCCAGTATTTCTAGGACCATTTCAGTTCTATGGCTCTATGCCACCTCTATCCCACAAGTTTCTCCAAGGTTTAAAAAACAGAGGGCTTTCTGTGGATGGGAGGAAGAAGCTTCCTCAAGTCACATTCCTCCTTGAATCTCTTCACATCTCCCCCTTTCCTTGTTCCTTGCCGATGTCACTCATCTAATCAACAGAGAAAATGTGAAAGAAGGGAGAGAAAGCGTAAGAAGCTGGCTCATTCCAAGCCAGTCCAACGCTCCATTTCAGCCCAGTACGACTACTGGCCTGAGTTCCTTCCCAGCCCAAGAACAATGGAGGTGCTGTGACTGAATTTGGGATCTCTTGCATGCCAAGTAGGCACTCTGAACTCCCTTCCCCAAAATGAAACGTTTGCTTGCTCCAACACAGATATGCTCCTGGAGCCATCGTGAATCAGACAACCGGTCCACCTTGCCCAGGATCATCAGGATGTCTCTAAAGCCTCAGCCCTGCTACTCAGGAAAAGCCAGAGGTGCCTGGACCTGAAACATCTGCTTCTCTTGTGGAGCTCTGCTCCTCCCAGGCCTTTTCATTTCAAGGAGAATACAATTTGCTCACCAGCAGCTAAGAGAATATGACTCAAGGTAGATGGTTAACTAACATCTTGTCTCTTAGTATACCAGCTTTGGACAAAAGCCAAGTATACCAGATGACACACAGTCATATAAAAGCATGCAAAATGGCTAGAGCTTGAGAGAGAGAAATAAAGCCGGAGACTCGGGGAAGAAGATTTCCATTTCCGCCACCAGCACCTCCTACACGTATCCCAATATTCAAGCTGAGTCTACACAGGCAGCAGAATGAGGCGGCTGGAGTGGTACGAACTGTTTTACCACTATATGTAAAATTTTAATGAAGTATTTTTATTCTACCCTTCAGCCGAAAGTGGCTCATTAAAACAACAGGAGAGTCCCTGCCCTCAGGCTTAGAACTTAAAAGACATGGCGGAAAAGGGCATGGGAAGGCACCAAGTCTTAAAGGTTCAAAGCCCCACAGCCTGAGTGGAAAACAGTTCAGGGAGAAGAGAAACCAAATGGAGCTGGCCTCTCGGTGAATCGGGCCCTCCTTACCTGCTCCCCCTTCTCAGCTAGGTGGCCTGGAAAATGCTCTCTGAAAATATGAACCAAATCCATCAGGAAGAAAAGTTCTAGCCCAGCCCAGTTTTCTATTTCCAGGTAGTTCCATCCTCCACATTCAAGCCTCATCTTTTCACCACCACCTTCTGCTGCAGGTGAAGATCGGGCTTGAATGCAAGTGAAGTGCTTATTTGCAAGTCTCACTTTTGCAAATAAGTCTTCAAGTCACAAATAGCTCACAATTCTTACCGCCCCACCTGTCCACAAAATGATCAAAAAACCCTTCTCCCACACCTCTTCCTTCCCACCCTATAGGACCCACAGATGTGGCCTTGCTCTTCATTCACAAATTGGCTGGTGGGAGTAACTACATAGTGAAAGTCACTTCCTAGCCTAGAATTTGTCTCTCTGCGTCCCACGAAGTCCACGCCCCACACTTCAGAGTGCTTTTAATCACTGAGAAAGAGTTCTGCTGGATCAGATCAAGGAGGGTCTCCCAACCTAACATCCTCTAACAGTAGCCAGACAGATGGCTTTAGGAAGCCCAGAGCCAGAAGGCAACAAGCTTGTTTATGACCAGCTCTAATCTCTATGTGGGGTTCCAATTAACTATCATGGCCAATGGGTTAGGGTTCTATTGTCCATGAATTAAAGCTACTAAGGGTGCAATCTGTATCCTTTTACCTGGGACTAAGCTCCATTAAACTCAATAGGGCTTACTTCTGAGTAGACATGAACAGGATTGCACTATAAGCCATTTAAGAACATAAGAAGAACTATGCTGGAACAGACCAAGGGTCCACCTACTTCAGCACTCTGTTCACAAAGTGGCCAACCAGGTGTCGGCCAGGAAACCACAGTGAGGACATGAGTGCAACAGCACCCTCCCTCCCATACTCCCCAGCAACTGGTATACATAGGCTTACTCCCTCTGCTACTGGAGGAAGCTCATAGCCCTCAGGACTAGTAGCCATTGACAGCCTTCTCCTCTAAAGACAGTATTCATCATGAAATCCTGTAACAGTAAATTCCATCAGTTAAATATTCTTCTGTCTTTCTTAAATCTTCTGCCCATCAATTTCACTGGGTGACCCCTTTTAATCTTATGAGGGAGAAACATTTACCTCCAAACATTTCCTCCAGAAAGGTGTCCTTGTTTATACAGCTATCTGCTTCCATAGTTTTTAGATAGTGTTTAATTTTATTGGTATTTTTATTGGCTTTGGATGTTTTATTTTTTATATGCTGCTTTGCATTGCTTGTATTAAAATCAGACTTAGAAATGCAATGCATTTCTTTAAAGAGTCATGTTTCCTTTCAGCATTTTTACCAAGGACAAATCTAGAACAAGCTGCAACTCTCTCTGAACGTGCTTCTTTGGCCAATGAAGTTGGGGCTTTTGTGCTCTGGAGGACAGAAAAACACAAGAATAAGAGCTTGGGACATGCCCAGAACTGGACTGAGTGGAAGCTGAACAAGGGTCCACCACACTCAGCACAGCTCTCAAGAGGGACAGTAATAGGTCAAAGAAGCTGGAAAGGCAGCAGACACTTCTAATTTTAATTCTGAACTCATCTCTGCAGAGGCAAAAGGAATTTGTGACAGCCAAGTAGTTTAACATTTTAAAAGTTTTTGTCCAACTTGAGCATTATTCTCCAACTTAATAATACAAAACAGTTTCCTGGTGCTTCTAGTAGCTGGAACCTTTCAGCTATGCACATTTCATCCCCCCCCCCCTTCGCAGTGCAAGGTATAGATTTGATTATACAGAAAAATGAGAAAAGTCTGCTACTCTGAATTCTGGGAGGGAAACCTTAATTATAGTACCATACAACCAAGAACCTCACTGCAAGTCACAAATCAAAATACCACAAGGCAGAAAGATGAAGGAGAAAATAATCATATATATTTCGCAGGGGGCCATAGAGCTGTGACCCTGTGCATTGCTGCACACAGCATTGTGGAAGTTGCATAAACATTATTTTACCTAATCTGTCTGCTCAACATGCCCACTTGTACAGTTCAACAGTAAACAGGAAGAAGGAAGAGGAATTCAGTGGTCTTGGCAGATACTGCCTAGAATCAGGGGAGCTGGTACAAATTTCTCTAGCACTCTTGAATATTTCTGACTGCATTTATTGTCAAACTACACTACAAGGTCGGATTGACTGAGAAAAACATGCAAGCTTGTTTCACGGCTGTGGAAACGTTTGAACCAAGGGTTACAACATCCATGTCTACCCAAAAGCATCACAATCCCCCGCCAAGAATTCATTCCCTCAGATTCAGTCTGGTCCTGAGATCCATCATGCCTAATGCAGGACCCCTGCAACATTTTGTAACCTGCCTACTGCCTTTTTACATGCACACATATGCACGGTATCCTATCCCATGGCAGGCAGCAAAACTAGGAGGTTGACTTGAAACTCTGATGGGCTGTCTTTGGCATGGTTATGTGGGCCTGCTCAACAATCCTATGCATATTTAGACAGAGTGCTGGCTGGGGAATATTGGGTGTTAGAACATAAGGGTCCATCTAGTCCAGCATTCTGTTCACACAGTGGCCAACCAGCTGTTGACCAGAGCCCCACAGGCAGGACACGGTGTAACAGCACCCTCCCCGCTGTGTTCCCCAGCAACTGGTGTATATTCCTTTTATTTGTTCTGAGTCTCCCACCAAGCACCTTCATGGGATGACCCCAGGTTCTAGCATTATGGGAGAGGTTTTTTTCTAATGGTGTACAAAAGTATCTATAGTGAGGAGAACGTGGATAGGGAGACACTTTTCTCTCTCTATCTTAATACTAGAAACCAGAGTCATCCCATAAAGCTGATTAATAGGAGATTCCTAAAATCATAGAATAGTAGAGTTGGAAGGGGCCTCTAAGGCCATCGAGTCCAACCCCCTACTAAATGCAGGGACAGATGAAAGAAGTACTTCTTCATTCAGCGCAGAGTTAACCTATGGAATTCGTTACAAGGCATATGGATGGTCACCAATTTGGGGTTAAGTAAATTCCTGGAGAAGGTTATCAATGGCTACTAGCCCTGATGGCTCTGTGCTACCTCCAATATCCGAGGCAGTAAGCTTATGTGCACCAGTTGCTGGGGAACATGGGTGGGAGGGTGCACCGTGTCCTGCTTGGGAGTCCCTGTTCAACAGCTGTTTGGCCACTGTGTGCTGGACTAGGTGGACCCTTGGTCTGATCCAACACGGCTCCTCTTATGTTATGTCTACATATGCATAGGCACGTGCCCTTTACCTCTTTATTTCCATCAGCTGGGAACCTCGCCTATTAAAGAAGGGAGGCCCAGCTTCTGAGGACGAGAAATGCCCAGATCTGTCACCACGCAGCAGATAAGCAGCCCTGTGGGATTGATGCAAGAGCAGGCACCGAGTTCAAGCAAGGGCTGGGGAAAGTTCACGCGCCGCTCAACCGGCAGCTTCTTCCTTTCTGCTTCGCCCCCCCACCCCACCCCCGAGATCCAGGCTGTTCGCCAAATCCCTCAGCCTTTCCTCCTCCTCAGTCGACCAGCAATACTCTCTAGCGAGGCACAGCCTCGCCCCCTTCACTGCTGGAGCAGGAAAAGGAAGAAGCAGCAGGCGGCTTTCCTGGGGAGCCGTTGAAGCCCGGGCTCATTCGCGTGGGTCGGTGGGTGGGTGTGCAGCTCGCATTGGAAGATCTCCCGATGCCACCTGCGCGTGTTTCCTTCCTTTGCACTTAGTAGGCAGAATTAAAAGGAGTTAAACCAGGACCTGGCTCACCAGCACGGCCCTGTCCAGGGCTCCTGGCCCCTTCGCACGACCTCGCCCCCTGCACGCGCACACAGGTGGGGCAAGGGGCCCAGAGCGACCACCTGCTCGGGGGCACTGGATGAGGCCTTCGCCCCCTCCTTAGTTACCGAGGGGGGGCTTGACCCCTCCCCCTCCCCTCCCCCTCCCCCTCCCCCTCCCCCTCTCATGGCGGCGGTTGGTCGCCCACTGACCTCCTTCGAGGCCCTGAGGCGCCGCTCTCGTTCCGGCCCCAGGCCGCGGCGTCTGCCCCAGCGTGCTCCCCGGGGTCAGTCGACAGGGGGCGGCCGGGGCGGCCCAGCAGGGCCCTCGGTCTCCTTCGCGTCCCCTCACAGCGTCCGAGCGAAGGGGCGGCGGCGGCGCCTCCTGGCCGGCCGCCTGAACCAATCACCGCGCGGCCCTCGAGCCCAGCGCTGCCGCCTCCATCTTACCTCTTGGCAATCCGAGGGCCCTCGGCGGGCTTCCTCTATCGCTACTGCGCCTGCGTCGGTGCCAGTAACAAAGATGAGCGGCGAAGGCAAACATGCGAGCGCAACGGAGAAGGAACGGGGAGCCATAGAGGCCCAACGGAAGTAGAGTGGCATTTCCGGTCAAGAAAAAAAAAACACCCCGAAAGCCTTCTTAGATTGTGATCGTATCATAAACTTATGGAGTATAGACTTATGCAGGATCTTCACTTCCGAATTCCTTTAGACCCTTCCCCAGGGAGAGAAAACAGTGGGGCGAAATCAGGATTTTAGCGTCCTTGTGATTGGGCAGTGGCGTTTACTCCCTCCCCCAAACTAGGCCTTATTTCAGACTTCCCCAATTTGGTGCCCTCCAAGTGTGCTGGACTACAGCTCCAGTAACCCCCAGGTTGGGGAAGGCCCGCTCACCTCGCAGAATTGTGCTGCAAGGGGCCCTTCAAGTGGTTCAAATGAGCTGTTTTTGCCTGGAGACCCAAACCAGCCCCAGACTGCGCTACACTGCAGGGCTGTCACAATCATTTCTGGGGGTCTTAGTCTGTTGCAGCAAAAGCCACAAAAGTGTCTTGTGGCTTTTAAATGTGTTAAATGTGTTAAAATCTTAACACATTTATAAGAAAGCATAAGCTGATGAAGAAGAAGACTGTAGTTCACGAAAGCTTCTGCCACAATAAATTAGGGCCACGAGACTCTTGGTTGTGTTTAAAATAAATAAATATAAACAAACCATTTCAAGGGATATGCATCAAAGAAAGCCCTGACATCTCAGAAGAGCCCAAGCTCCTTCCTTTTGCCGCTGCTTTTTGCTTCTGGGTAGGCAAATACACAGGGAGAATAAACTCTCCCTTGTTTTGTTCGGACAGCTGCTCTTCTCCACCTCTGCTCAGTTTGGAGTCAGGAATCAGGATGAAATTCCCTACCCACACAGTTGCTGACAGCAACCAGGCCACAACCCTCCAGGCCAGTGGTTCTCAACCTTCCTAATGCCGCGACCCTTTAATACAGTTCCTCATGTTGTGGTGACCCCCAACCATAAAATTATTTTCGTTCTTCTCTACACGATCCATTGTCATGGGATGGTTTGCTAATGAAAATAATACATAACAATAGCTTTAATAATACAAAAGATGATACATGACATAGTTCAGTCAATACAGTTTCCTAAACCATCGGAAATATGTGTTTTCCGATGGTCTTAGGCGACCCCTGTGAAAGGGTCATTCGACCCCCAAAGGGGTCCCAACCCACAGGTTGAGAACCGCTGCTGCAGGCCCTGCAGTAATTGCTGAGAGCAATGAGACCACACCCCTCCTACAAACCAGGGCTGCACAGGCCGCTTTACTCTTATTACTTTTAACACGTTGCCATTGTTTATTTGCTTGTGCGTGTCAAGGCTTCCACTTGCTTTTAAATGATATATATCCATTGTATATAGGTCTGCTCAAAAGTATAACTCACTGAATTCAATGGGCTTACACCCATGTAAGCAAGCATGTGAGAGAAATGGTCCCTCCTTCGCTTTCAATGTTGCAGTGGGGGGGAAGGAGTTGTTGGGTTGAACTTTTTGCAGATTTGCTTGGTTGGGTGCATAATGCACCTCAGTCACACTGTGAACATGTGGTTTTTAAAATCCTTTCTTTCCTTTTGGTGGTGCAAGTTAACACATATTGACATTATCTCATGCTAAACCCTCTTTATTGCCTTCCACTTTCTTCTCTTTCCCCCATGATCAGCTACAAAGACACACACACACACACTAGTTAAGAGTCAAAACTTCTTTTGAGGTGCTGAAATGCACACACAGAAAAAAAAATCTGTCTCACACACACACACACACACACAGACACCTTGTTAAGAGTTAAAATTGCTCTTTGAGGTGCTGCACTTCTATCAAACCTCTTTTAAACACACACACACTTTTCTATGCAACCCAGTGCACCTATACTTATTAGATTGTAAGCCTATGCGGCAGGGTCTTGCTATTTACTGTTTTACTCTGTACAGCACCATGTACATTGATGGTGCTATATAAATAAATAATAATAATAATAATACTTCCGCTATTGACTTTGAATATGTGATTATATGGAACTTTCTCACCTTTTTGTGTGGTTTCACACAAATGAAGGGGGGGAACAGACTGTTGGGGGGGGTGAGAGTCCTGGAGGAAAACAGGTGGCTGGAGAGGCATAAAAGGAGTTCCAAAGCCAATGGGATTTGCAGTTTGGAATGGGATGGAATATCAGGAAAAAGGGAGGAAAAGAGAATAATTGGGGTATGGATCGCTTAGAAGGGGAAATAGAAGATAGGGCAAATTCCCTCTCCTTATCTGCTGACTTGTGAAGTGATGGGGAGCTCTGCTGAGCATCTTCTCTGGGAAAGAAGGGGGAGAAAGAAGGAAGGAAAAGGGGGGCTCTGTGGCGTTACACCCCACAAGTCAATTCCCAAAGGTATGCCTGCAGTTTGCAAGTCTGTGGTTTGTAGAATGTTGGCCTGAGTGGGCGGAGTTAGAATGTCTTGGGAGGGGGAGGAGTGATATATAAGGGAAGGACGGAGGGGATGGAGAGTTCTTTCCAGGGAGACTGGTTAGGGACTCTTAGAGTCTGTAGTGCTCTCTGTATTTATGGTACTTTAGTTTTGGGAAATTTGAGAGTCAGTGTAGTGAGTGGTGTCTTTAGAGTGTGGTGTGCACGTAGTGGAAGTATATTAATCAATACTGAGAATAAAGAAAGTTCAAGAGTGATTGTGTGAGAGAAAGGAAAGCACGAATGTGAGAGTGACCAGATTGTATGAAAGGTTTCAAAAAGGTTTTTTAAATGTTGTTATTTGAAACAAAGCTTATGAACTTTTAAAAATAAAATTTGATTGTTTTGTTTTTAAACTACCACAAAAGTCCCACGTGTCTGTTTGGCGTTTATCATCTTAAGTTTACACATTCAGCACCCACTCTGACAATCATTCACCTAAGCAGATATAACTCACAGCACATTATTATATATATTAAAATCCTTCTCCATTTTAAACCCCTTTCTCCACATAGTTTGGAGGAAGGTGGGCTTTATCCCTTGCCTCAGGCGTATCAAGTGGTGGTGCTTGGCTTGAGCAGGGAGCAGCCTCGGCCGGGTCTGGTGTTCAGAGCCTGTGTTGTGGCAGGCTCTTGTGAGCAGAAAAGACCTCTGCTGTCCCTCCTGCACCTGAGTAATTCATGGATCTGGGTTGCTGTTTTTGTCCCTTTTCTAACAGGATTTAATAATCAAGGCTGAGTGGGTGTGGCTGATGATGCAGTGAGAGTGGGGGAGGGAGGAGTATAAATAGGTTGGCTGAGGAGATTATTATTATTATTATTATTTATTTATATAGCGCCATCAATGTACATGGTGCTGTACAGAGTAAAACAGTAAATAGCAAGGCCCTGCCACATAGGCTTACAATCTAATAAAATCATAGTAAAACAATAAGGAGGGGAAGAGAATGCAAACAGGTACAGGGTAGGGTAAAACTAACAGTAGAAAGTAACAGTAGAAGTCTGCACAACATCAAGTTTTAAAAGCTTTAGGAAAAAGAAAAGTTTTTAGTTGAGCTTTAAAAGCTGCGGTTGAACTTGTAGTTCTCAAATGTTCTGGAAGAGCGTTCCAGGCGTAAGGGGCAGCAGAAGAGAATGGACGAAGCCGAGCAAGGGAAGTAGAGGCCCTTGGGCAGGCGAGAAACATGGCGTCAGAGGAGCGAAGAGCGTTTGTTTAGTTTGGAGTGTTCAGTGGTGTGGAGAGTGAATGGAGATAAGATTTTAAGAGACTTAAGATTGCTGTTTTGATGAGAACAAGTAGATTAAGCAGGTTAACTTGCATTTAAAGTAACTAAGATCTGTTAAACAAAAACATTTTATTTTGTTTTGTTACCTCAAACCACTTGTCTGCTTGGCTTTATCACCTGCTCTACAGTTACTATCATAAACGCCTTATAGATATATAACTTTCAGCTTATTAAATACACAGTAAAACCTTTCCAGGTCCTAGCCTTTCCCCTCTCATATGAGGAAAAGGTTGTGTTTTACCCTACCCTCAGGTTGTTCAAGTGTTAGTGCTTGGCTTGAGAAGGGTGTGCTAGGCGAGGCCTTCTGTATAAGGTCGCAATGGGAGTTGATGGGGACATCTCTCTGGCTTTCACGGGTCCAGGTGAGCAAGACAGCCAGAGGGCCTTTGCTGATTGGCTTAAACAAAGGTGACAAAGGAGTCATGTAGGCATACCTGCTTACACAATATTGGGTTTTCAATGTAAAAGGAATTGGATTCTTTATTTTCCTTTCCATTTGTCTTAAACAGGAAGGTTTAGAAATCAACATAAAGTATTTCATGGTGGGGGCTTCTCTGGTTGTTTACTCACTGCGAGCAGAAAGCTAGCACAGCAGGGACCAAAGGTTTAGCATAGTGTTGGTTTTTTTACTTGCAAGAAGGATTTGGGGGGGGGGATTCCGAGATGTGGGCACACATGGAGATGATGCCTTAATCTGTAATATTTTTGACCAGGAATAGGCAGCCTGGTGCCCTCCCCATGTTTTAAAGTACAACTCCCATAATTTCTGGCTATTGGCCATGTTGGCTGGGGCTAAAGGAAATTGTAATCCAAAACCAGTCCTTCAAATGTTAATTTCAGATACACTGAATGTCTCACTTGTTCTTTATTTCAGTGGTTTTAACATTAAGATATTATGTAGAACAGGTTTGTGTTAATTGTGAGCTGTGGAACCAGACATGTGACCAAGGCCACGCCCCCTTGGGGGCTGGTCATGTTGCAGTGGGCACGCCTCCTTGAGCATTGGCCATGTGGTCCTCCTTTTTGGTTTCCAAAATATGGTCACCCTAACTTAAGGTGACCATATGTTTGGTTTTGACCGGACATGTCCGGACATGGGGGGGGGCAAAAACTGATGCCCAAAAAACAAACTACCCACCCCCCCAAATGGCTCAGTTTAAAGCCCTCCTCCAGGCTTTCATCCAGGCCTCTTCTTGGTTGCCATCGTGATGTCACCGGCTATTAGAAGGCCCCATCTGCGCAGGGGGAGGGGGCTAGAGGGACACATTCCTGGACTTCCGGGAGCGTGTCCCAGCCCCTCCCTGCTTCGATGGGGCCTTCTACTTGGCCTGTGCCATCACGCAGGCAGAGTAGAAGGTCCATCGGGGTGGGGAGCTAGAGGGACGCGTTCCTGGACTTCCGGGGGCGTGTCCCTGCCCCTCCCTGCCTCGAGCAGGAGGATGAGAAGGAGAAGAATAAGGAGGAGAAGGAGGAAGAAGCAAGCAAGCAGAAGGAGGAGGAAGGAAGGAAGAAGCAAGCAAGCAGGAGAAGCAGCAGCAGCAACTAGAAGGTAAGACTGAAGTGTGTGTGAGTGTGTGTGTGTGTGAGAGAGAGTAGTATGGGTGCATGGGGTGATCCTGAATGTGTGAGTGTGCATGTGCGTTTGTATTGATCTCTGAATGGGGTACATGGGGTGTTTGGGGGTGCATGGGGTGTTTGTCTATGAATGAATGCATGTGCATGTTTGCAGGGGTGTGTGTAGTTTTCTGTAAGTTGGGAGTGATGATTTGGAGGTGATATTCCTATTAAATAATGCATTTTAGACCCATAGACCTTCCTTTCCGATTTTTTGATATAATTGGCATGATGTATATTTTGTAACAATGGCTAATAATTGTTTATCCTTCTTAAAAACCTTTAAAAAATTAACAGGGTTGCCATTATCATCATAATCTATCTCTTTTCTTGCTTGTGGTGTTTTTTCTCGATGAACATGATGGGCTTTGCCCAGTCATGCTGTCTTTTACTGATTCAGAAATGTTTTGAATATTGAACGTGTTTTAAGTATGACTGCTTTCTTGACGTTGGCATGCATGTATTTTGGTAGGCCTAATTTCTGAAGGGTTTCTGTTGAAAAAAAAATGATGTGATGCTGTTGACTGATGTAACTAATGGAATAATTGTAACTTTTTCCTGTTGCCATAGTTCGTTAACTTCCATAGCCAGTGGTGATATTTTTCTCTCTTGTCCTCTTCCTTTTCTGCAACATTTTTGTCATTAGGTATTGCTAATGAGGTAGGTGTGTTTTTCTTGGTTGTTTTTGATTGTTATGTCTGGTTGAAGTTGAAACAAGCTAAGAGGTGCTAGCCTTTAGTCCATTTTGTTCCATGGTAATGCTTTTGTTGTACTAGATTTTTCTGTACTTGTCAACTGCTTCATTTGTTCAGTGGTATCAGTATGTTGAAAGGTGATGGGGAAAGAGTGTTAAATATTAGGAAAGGTGAGACTATGGTTATCCAGTAAAGGACTTGCAGTCAGAAAAGATATTTGAGGGAAGGGGAGACTGTATCACACAGAGTATAGCAAAAGCTTCAAAGTACAGCAAAAGCTACAAAAGTAGGAATGAGTGAAGTTAATTTCAGATACATTGAATGTCTCGCTTGTTCTTTATTCCAGTGATTTTAACATTAAGAAGTTATGTAGAACAAGTTTGTCTTGTGTGGTGTGAAATCAGACATGTGACCAAGGCCATATTTGGGTGGGCACGCCCCTCTGGGGGCTGGACATGTTGGTGGGCACGCCCCTCTGGGGGCTGGACATGTTGGTGGGCACACCCCCTTGGGGCAGCCATGTTGTCCTTTTTGGTTCCCAAAATATGGTCACCCTACCCTAACTGACCAGGCTCCCCCCCACACACCCAGCATGGAATGTCAGGGCTGGAGCCTGGATCTTGGTGGGTTGCTTGCAGGACCTCGTGCCATTGGGCATGTCGGCTGAGCATGATGGGAGTTGCAAGGCTGCAAACTGGGGAAGGCCAGTCTGGTGGAATGTGGCACAGGGTGGCTGTTGCAAAGGAATCCTGGGGGTTGCCATTTGCTGGGGCAGCAGGCAGAGAGTCCTGTTTGTAGATCCTTCCAGTTCTCTGCGGGAAAGGGAATGTCCACGGAACCAATATCTAATTTGTGAGGGAGCAACATCGATAGAGTTGTGTGCATGTCCAACATCCGTAAATGAAAGGAATTTAATTCCTGTTCTGGCTTAAGCCGTGCAGCTGGTTGAGAAAAGAGCACTATTATTACATTACACATATGCTTGGTGCACGGCCCCATTTTTGTCTGGAGACCTGGATATAGCTGTAAGCAAGGGTTTTTTCTTCACATCCTGATGCACTTGTTGGGAAGTCAGTTCCCACATGCACGTCTTCTTCAAGGGTGTATCACCCAGTTACAAAATATGAGGAAAGGGACTGCTGTTCCTAAACAAACAGCCTTGGACCCTGGCAGAATGGCAGGATAGGGCCGGGGCAGCATGCAGTGGGTCAGAGCTGCAGACTGATGGATAGGGGGGCAGAGCTAAAAAGCCTCAAGCCAAGCCCAAACTGCCCCCATGCCCTTGATTCTAGCCCCTCAGTAGAGAGTTCACTTGTTCTTCCCCTGGAGACCCAGAGAGGAAGGTTGCTAAAACTCTGATCCAAGCCCCAAGAACCCTGGTAGGCATCTAACTGGGTGCAGACCTGAAGGTGCAAAAGCAAGAGAGAGAAAAGAAGAAGAAAAGTAGGACCCTGGAATTGCCTCTGTCAGTTGCACAGCTAGCCTGAGAGTAATATGTTTAACTTCAGATGCAGCAATAAAGAGTTATTAACCACGTCCAACACCGCTGTACATCACACTTTTTAATAAAAATAGTATGTAGAAACACAATGAAGATTTACATCTTTTAAAAAAAAAAAAGCTTATAAATACGATGAGTAACAAAGCACCAAAACAACCCCTTGGTGTGCATGGGCTTGTCTTGATGAGGGGAAAGCCCCGGGGTGGAGCCATCATTCATAGGACGCTGCTGCCAACGCAGAGCCAACCCAGGGCTTTTCCCCGAAGCGCCACATTAAACAGACCGGCGACTGACCGCAACTTTTCGCTGTGTGCATTTGCCGTCTGTCGCCTTGCTCCGGATTTGCAGCGGAGTTGTGTCCCAGCCAATGGTGACCCCGGATAGGTCGCTATGGCTGGACAGGAGGTGGGGGAACGAGGGGACGGACCAGCAAGCCAAAGGGCTCCAGGAATGCCTCCGCGCTTCTCCGGCGTGGGCAGGACGCCCATGCCGGAAAAGCGCGTAAAGGGGGAGTTAAAAGATTTTTAAAAATTTAAAATATGGAGGACGTGGGACACCCTGCGGCACTTGTTCCATCCCAGAACCTGCCCAGGGACGAGCAGGAGGGGGGAAATGGCGGGGAGAGGAACAGGGCGCATGGGGCAGTGGCCCCTTTGAGGGCTCACAGCACCAATGCACCACCGTCAAGACACGGCCCGTGTATTTAACTCCAATAAGGGATCAAATGAATGGAGATAGATTATTTATTGATTTATGCAATCTCTTTGAAAAGGATATTCACTGCTCATGGCATGTATGTTTCTACTTTTGCCTCAGGTCAGACAGGCTCAAAATAGGAAGTGGAGCCTCATTCAAACTATTTGCAGCTCACTTGAGAATTATTTTCTCTCTCTCTTTCCAGCCTGTGACATGTCAGCAAGGTGTTTTCAACCACTTCAGTTTAAGGTGTTTTCAACCACTTTGGGCGTCCGTCAGTGGGGCCAAAATATCCCTCCCCTTGGTAAAATGGGCTTTGCTGTAGCTAATGGGGGCTCAGGGAGATTTGCCGAAGGAGCAAGAGGGGAAATTGCCACCCTAGATGTACTGTTAAAATCTATGTGCGTCATTAGAGTTGGGGGTGACCCCCCCCCTCTGCAGACACGCACATGCTGATAAATGTCTTATCCCTCAGAAGGGGAAGAGGTAGAAAGGGTGCTTTTCTCTTGATCCCTCCTGTCTCCCCTCTCCCACATGCAGCCATGAACCTAACAAAAGCTTAGGCCACTACTTGGTTGATTTTTCTTTAAAACCTTTTGAAGACGACGTTGCTTCCTTTTCTCAACTTTATACTGATAAATGACTCAATTAATTAGCCGGTGAAACTGAGCGTTAATGGGATTCCCCCGTCTCTTGAGAGAGATGTTGATCCTACTCCAGTTAAGAACATCGTGCATACGAAGACACACACACACACACACACACACACACACACACACACACACAAACACACAGAGTGTGTACAGAAGATGCTCACGGCTGCTGTTTGCTGGCAATACGCAACAGGTCTTTGCAACTTCGGTCCTTTTCACCCACCGTATTTTGAAGTGTCAGCCTACGATATTGTAAGAATCCACCTAAAGGGGTGAAGCGTGGTGAGACAAACACCTTTTTGCAAATATATGCAATGTGCAGGTATGGTCAATTCAAGCCTGGCACTGGTTCTGACCGTCTAGGAAACACACGTCTAGGATGAAACCCCATGCGTTCGCTACAGTGTGACCCGTGAGGACGCTTAAGTCTTTACAGGCCATGGCCCCGTTGCCAAGTCCAGCGTGATCGTGTGCGACCTGGATTTCTGGCCCTTGAACACCTCCGACTCCAGTAACGTTTCTTTTAAACCAAGACGGAGTGACGCAAGTTTGAAAACAAGGAATACTGCCAGTAGTTTTGCCTGCCTGTGACGACTGCAGTGAAACAAAGCCGGCCTAGAACCCAGATAAAGCGTGTCCCCAAGCATCCAGGCCTCCGGAGAGGACGCGGGATCGCGGCAGTTTTGAAGGCGGATGCGATGGCCGCTTCGTGCACTAGAGGTCAGCAGCAACACATGTCGAACGAGGAAGGAGCCGAGACGCGAGTTTCAAGGGATCAGCTCCCAAACCCACGGCTTCCCGCAGATTCTGAGGGAGGAGAAAAGAGGGAGGCCTCCGTCTGACAGAGTGGCATCCTTCCTTTTTCCAAGCGAACCGTAGGAAAACGCAGCGCTGGGCGAGAGGGAAGCGCACGCCCGGGAAACCTACGGCTGCCGTTCAGTCCATGCGCAGCAGCGACCGTGAGCATCCCGCCACCTCCGGCCCCGAAAGCACCTTCTTCCCCCACAAGGCCCCGTGTTTGGCGGACGGAAGGCAAAGCTCCTGCCACGAACGACGAGCAATGCTGACCTGCCTCGACCGGGCGGCTGTGAGAGCAAACATTTCTGAACCTTTGCGGGTTCAGAAAGGGACAAAGGAAGGGGGAGGAAGAGCTGCTGTAGGAGCCTCCGGTTCGGCCGAGCCACTAAAACCGCTCCGCAGGGTGGCTGTGGCCACGCGGAGTCCTTCGGCAGCTGGCCGGGTGCGGAACTGGCGGACTGGGGATGATGGGGCTGGAAAGGAGGTGGCGGAAATGACCCAGTGTGGGGGAGAAGCCGCTGCGCCCTAGATGTTTAAAACAGTGGCTGGGAATGATGGCAATCGCAGTACAGCACATCTGGAGGGGGCCGGGTCAGGGGAGGTTATCCGCGCCACGACGCTTGCAAACATGGGACTGACGGCTGTGGAAACCGTGAAAGCCAGAGGGGGCACGGAACGAGGTTTCCTGGGCAAGCTGGGCTGCCGGGGGCACTTTGGGCCTTGCATAGTTGTTCTCCGCCCCCGAGAAGCCACCATCAAGAGCAAGCGTGTCAGCACCGTCAACAAGAGGAGACGTTGGGCCAAGGAAGCCGGAGTGGGTGTTTCTTGGCACAGAATTTGGACGGCTCAGGCACCCGTCGTTAAGGAAAGCGCGCGCACCAGGCACAGGGACCTGCGGTCAACGGGCCTTTGGGCTCTTAAAGCGAGAGGAAGACGTCCTTAGAGAGGCGGGAGCACTTGCGGCGGGACTCTGGGGGGCATCCAAACAACTCCTGTGCCCCTGGCACCCCATAGCACAATCACGTACTGGAAGGATGCAAAACCACACAGGCCTCCCCCGCAGGGCCTCCTTGTCCACAGAGGCAAACCAGGAGCCACCTTGGAACTCCAGGGATGGGGGGGGGCTGGACAGAAGAGGCTGCACCCCACGGGTCAGGCCAGTCTGGTACCCCCAGCGACACTCATAACCCCCCTTGGCCTACCTGGGCAACCAGGTCTATTGCTGAATGGCTTCTTCTGCCCAGGAAGCCTCTCCAAGCCACACTGGGAGCTGTGAAGTGCTCAGTCAAATCCGTGGCTTTGCCATCTCCCTTCCATGAAGCCCAGGTAGCAACAGGCAGCCTCCAACTGAGGCGTCTCAACAGGAACCCCATTGAACAAGGCCTCAAAACATAGCGGAGCCCTGACTGCCCCCCACCCCCACCCCACCTGGACCCACCTCTCCTCCTGAGCACCTCGCAACCGGACGGCTCGTCCTCTGATTTCTGTAAACATTGTACAAGGGGAATTGTGGATTTGGCTACGGGTGGATGCGTGGAGGCACTGCAGTGGAACGGTTGGCGCTCAGGACCCTTATCTACGAAGGCAGCGTGGAGGTGGGGCAGGAGCCAGAAGACGTGGGAGCGGTCAGGATCCATCCAGCTTCCTGGCATACGTTTCTGGCTTATGTGGCATCGTACAGACACGACTAGGAGACAAAACACTGACATCAGAGGTAACTCTGTGTTTCCCGGTGATGCTCTGGAGCGGTGCCACAGCAGTGCTGGGCCATTGGCTCTTGTCAGGTGGCCTGCCGGCCGGCGCTCACTCTCACGGATACTCCCAGCAAGGTCAGGCTAGATCCCGTTCCTGGCCACGGCCCCTCTGGAGCCCTCGCCGTTGGCCACGCTGGGGTTCAAGCGGTTGTTTTCAGCATCCGTGTCCTGAGAAGTCCCGTCCACTTGGACACAGCAGGTTTTGGAGCTGCCGGCCGCTTCCTGGCCAGGCCCCTGCATCTGGTACTCGTTCCCTTGGGGAGCGTTCTGGTTGGTGTTGAGGGGGCCTTTGTCCTGGCCGGAGGCTTTGCTGGCCTCGGGGGTGCTGCACGCCTGCACTTTGCTCTTGGCCTTCAGCTTGTTGTGGTAGGTGAAGAAGGCCGCCGCCAGGCCCCCCGCCAAGGCCATGGCCAGAAGCACCGTCACGCTGACAAACTGGACCCAGTAGGTGTGCAATGACTCGATGGGGCTGGAGGAGCGCAGCTGGTACTGGGCCACCATGTGCTGGCAGCCGCTCTCGTCAGCCCAACACTCGTAGGTGCCCAGCGTGTCTTTCTGCACGAGGACCACCAGGGCTTGGTCGTTCTCCCTGACCATGCTGTCCTGCATCTTCCTTTTGGGGTAGCTCCACGAGTAGTTGGCCAGGGCCGAGAGCTGGGGGCAGGGCAGCCTCACCATGGTGTGGAGGGGAGCGCTCAGCACTGAAACAGAGAAAAGAAACACAGCTGCAATGCACGCCTTCTTGCATTTCGCAAGTCACACGGGGGGGCACGCTTCGCCTGCACTCAGAACATCCCTATTCCTACTTCAAGAGTCACTTCACGGGCCTGTTTGCACATTGCACGATACCGTCAGGTTCATCGGTTTTTAATATTCAGTGTTTTAATCAGCTATCTGGAGGTATGTAAATGGTCATAGAATCATAGAATAGCAGAGTTGGAAGGGGCCTACAAGGCCATCGAGTCCAACCCCCTGCTCAATGCAGGAATCCACCCTAAAGCATCCCTGACAGATGGTTGTCCAGCTGCCTCTTGAAGGCCTCTAGTGTGGGAGAGCCCACAACCTCCCTAGGTCACTGGTTCCATTGTCGTACTGCTCTAACAGTCAGGACGTTTTTTCCTGATGTCCAGCTGGAATCTGGCTTCCTTTAACTTGAGCCTGTTATTCCGTGTCCTGCACTCTGGGAGGATCGAGAAGAGATCCTGGCCCTCCTCTGTGGGACAACCTTTTAAGTATTTGAAGAGTGCTATCATGTCTCCCCTCAATCTTCTCTTCTCCAGGCTAAACAGGCCTAGTTCTTTCGGTCTCCCTTCATAGGGCTTTGTTTCCAGACCCCTGATCATCCTGCTTGCCCTCCTCTGAACACGCTCCAGCTGCTCTGCGTCCTTCTTGAATTGTGGAGCCCAGAACTGGACGCAATACTCTAGATGAGGCCTAACCAGGGCCGAATAGAGAGGAACCAGTACCTCATGTGATCTGCAAGCTATACTTCCATTAATGCAGCCCAAAATAGCATTTGCCTTTCTTGCAGCCATATCACACTGTTGGCTCATATTCAGCTTGCGATCTACAACAATGATGATGATGATGTAGGTGCACTGGTTTGCAGTCAAGATCTAAAGAAGACTCAGGCCGAAATCCTACACATATTTGGACCGATAAAAGTCTTACAATTCCCAGCACGCCTTAGCCAGAATGACTGGCAGGGGCAATGCTGGGAGTAAAGGGACTTTTTTCTGTCTAAACATGCATAAGATTGCACTCTCAAAGGATTAACATCGGAGGGGTGGGATCCAGAATGCAGTGTGTGTGTGCATGGGAGACAGAAACAGACAGGTTACTATCCTGAATCCCTTCCAGCCCCTCCAGCATAGATCACTGCTCTATAATCTGGCCAAAACAGACTAGCAACACTCTCTTTTTTCCTAAAGGGACCCTAAAATCCTCAGCAGGTTGTGGGAGGCAGTTTCAGGAGGCAGTTACGGTGCATTTCTGGGATGCAGCCCAGCCCCGGAGAGATACCTTGGCCCTCCAGCCCTTTCGCCAGGCGTTCCTCCCAAGAGAAACATGCGCCCACTTTTAGCAAACAGACACATTGTTTTTCAAGGCCTGATTTTCACAGAACAACAAGCAGCCTTTGGAGTACAAGGTCTTCTGTTCTAGGATGGAAAAACCCTTGGGCCATCCATCCATCACACCCTGGAAGGTTATACTGAACCTTTTGTCGAGACGCCCACAAGGTCACTCCTGGACTCTGGCGAGGTGCTGCCCTTCCTGCTGTTGCGCTGGCATCCCATGCTGGGCTTCTTCAACACGATATCTTGCAGCCAGCCACTCCTAGAAACAGGGAGGACAGGGGAGACTTTCAGGACAGCCCTGTGGGAGGAGACCAAGGCATCCCTAAGGCGAGGCCGGCGGCCTGTTTCCAACTCTGGCCTGCAGGAAGCCCACAGGTGTGGCAGGAAGCCCGCAGCTGGCCCCTGTTGCTTGTCTTCAGCCGCTGCTATTCAGAGGTTGACTGTCTCTGTGCATGGAGGTTCTATGTAGCTATCAGGAGTAATGGCTAGTGACCATCTTGTGGCAGAGAGTACCACAAGCAAATTATAAGTCAGGGAGACCTCCATTTGCAAGTCCTGAATTTATATGAGAGAAAGATCGAGATATTTGCCCGATAAGGTGTTGCTCTCAAAGTCCAGCTCAGAAACGTTGAGGGGTAGGGAATCAAGTCCTGGGGTGCTTCACAGAAGGAACCCCGCAAGCCAAGAAGCTGGCTCTACCAGCACCCTGCCTGACAGCGCCAACCACGTCCCTTGGCAAAGCCCCGCTGGACCAGAGCAAGCTGGGCCCACCTTGCCCAGGGTCCTGCTTCCACGCAGAGCATGAAGGCAATAGCTTCGCTCCCGATGTTTTCCTTTTCATTCCTGCCTCTGAATACAGAAGCTCCGTGTAGCTTTCATCGCAAACGGGTTTCTTTCACATTAGAAGTTGTGCAATTAGCATAGCAAGGAAGACAACGCTCTGACACCTCTTGCCCGGATTACTCCAATGCATTATAACATGGGGTTGCCTTTGAAAATGATCTGGAAACCTCAGCTGGTCCAAAATTGGACAATGAGGATGTTAACAGGGACGGGCCAATGTGATCATGATATGCTAGTCCTCTTCCAGCTTCGCTGGCAGCCAGTCCATGTCTGGGCCTGATTCAAAGTGCTGGTATTAACAACCAAAGCCCTAAACAACTTGGGGCTGAAGGAACACCTCCTCCCCTATGTACCTGCCTGGACCCTTTGATCAGCCTCAGTGATCCTTCTCCGAGAGCCCCTGCCAAATTCCATCATGCCTGGGTCCAGCTCAGGCTGAGAGCCCCCTCCCTCCTGCTACCAACTGTCACTGCTAAGGCCATCAGAGGGAAAGGAAGCAGCTGCTGAACTTTACAACTAAGAATCTAGTGCCTGAATTTGCTTCTTCTTTTTTTTCCTCCACCCTCCCAATCCCCTTTCCTTTCGTGTCATATTTTTTAGAATATTTCTGAGTAAACACATATAGAACTGACTTTTAATAGTGTGGTCACTCAGAAGCTTTTTTTAAAATAAATCTAAAACAGCAACTGGAAAGAAGTGCTCTGCAACCCCATGCTTACTTCTGACTCTGAGGTCTTACTTCTGTTTACTCAGAACTAAGTCTCTCTCTGTTCAATGGCGTTTACTCAAAGGTAAGCATGCATGGGATTTTAGTATAAATGGATGTAAATGCAGTTGAAATCAATGGGATTTACTCTTGAGTAAGGGAACCAGCAGATCTGTAGTTTATGAACTTGGAGATGCACAGCTTCGTATGATCAAAGGAAAGGAAAAGCGATCCTTCACAACTGTAAACAGGTGGACTTTCGCACTGGTGGACTATCAGGGAAAGGGTTTAAAATCAAGGGATGAACCAATCTGATTCAAACTTGGCATGGCTACAGCCCTCCATAAGAGCTATCACTGTGCCAAGTTTGATCTTTTAATCTAAAAAATTACACAGATGTAAGCATTTGTGTTAATTTCCATTCAAAAAATTCCTTAGAATCAAGGGATGAACCATTCAAATTTGGAGTGGCTAAAGTCCTCCTTAAAGTCCTCACCATGCCAAGTTTGAGCTCTTTAGCTTTAAAAATTATGCAGATGGAAGCATTTTGGTTACCTTGGAGCAAAGGAGGGGACCTGACCACCTTTTCAAAAGAAATTAGTTAAAATGATTGTTCATCTGCCCGCCCTTTGAAATGAGCAAAACAAACCTTCGCTCCTCCTCCCCTGTAAACCTTTCCCAAGCCAAGGAGCAGCAACAGCCTCGCCTCCCTTCCTTGGCGTTTGTTTCATGACCTTAGGGGAAAACGTAGTGTGTTGTTTTACCGTAATTGCACTGGGGAAAGGAGAATGTAGGGGACGGGGGGGGGGGGGGGGGAGATTTCGCCGGCATAGTAGCACCTCAGGTGAAAAGATACATGAACTGAAAGAGCGCAACAACGCACAGATGTGAAAGTGCCCAGCGCTCGACTCGCTTAGGCAACAGAGGGGGAAGTCCAGGATGAAAACTGGATAAAAAAAGTAGGTGTGATGGGGATCTTGTATCAATGGGTTATATGGTTCGGGTCCAGGTTATTTGAAAGAACGTATTCTCCCTTATGAGCCTGACCGTGCTTTGAGATCTTCTGGAGAAGCCCTTCTTTCAGTCCCACCATCTTCACAGGCACGCTTGGTGGGAACATGGGAGAGGGCCTTCTCGGTGGCTGCTCCGGTGCTCTGGAACTCTCTTCCCGGGGAAGCTAAGCAGGCTCACTCCTTGATGGGCTTTCGGAAGCAGGCTAAAACTTTTTTGTTCCAGCAGGCCTTTGGAGAATAATTTGGCCCTCCATCTATGTTAATGACTTATAATTTTGTTGTGTATTTTAAATGTTTATGGTTCCCCCTCCTGAATGGTTTATGGTTCCCCAACTGAATGTGGCCCTCGGGCCAAAGGCGACTCCAGGCCCCTGCCGCAGGTACTCACTTGTCCGCTGTGTTTTCCCGAGTGCTTCTGCACTTGCCTCGACCCCAGGCGCAGTAAGGATCCCGCGCTAATACGCAGTCGGCGCGGGTTGCGTACACGCTGCAGTTGGCCAGCGGGACTCGCAAGACTCCCTGGGAGTAGCCCACATATAAGACCCCCTAGAAAAGCACAAAGAGGCATCCATCAGCCCCACCCAAGACACGCACAACAAAGTCCTTCCGTACGTGGACTTGCGGGAATCGCAGCCACAGTGTCTGGTGATGAGCGCGAGCCTGAAGGATTAAAGTTCAGTCACTTAAAAATTAAAGAGTGTTTTATTTACCTATACATTTAGCCTATAAATTGACCCTGTTCAGGCAATACGCTAAGCCAAAGAGGTTAAGCATTTTGAGCTAAACATTATGGCTTAGCATGTCGTGTGAAACATTCCTAACCACGGTGGCTACATAACCATGGTTCAAACATGCTTACTCACCATTTGCTGCAAATGGGTCAGTGGCCGAACTGTGGCTTAGTGTGTCGTCCAAACAAGCCCACTGGGTACATTTTAAACCAGCCTTCATTTAGATAACACAAAAAAACTGGCTACTAACCCAGTGAATTCCCCATCAAGATTTTATTGGGCAAAGGTGGAAGCTCTCAAAACCTATGAGGCCAAAGTTATAGCACAGATTTGCCAGGGTGCTCAAATATGGGGGTCTATTCAGAAAGTTAACCTTGAAACGCCACAAAATAAATATCTACAAGCTATCTTTGAGCTCCCCCAGGCAACGGAGTCCTCTCTTCTCCAACTGGAAGCTGGCCACTGTTCACTGAAGGCTAAAGTACATGTCGTTGCCCTCAGATATTGGTTGAAACTGAAAAATGGAATACAGTCTAGCTTAGTATTAATTGCTTTCAGGGATATGTTGAATTTTTAATAATAGATCTTGGAATCAGGAAATGCTACAAATTATTGAGATGTACGGATTCGCTTTGGGTATTTTGAGCTTTTCAAATTTTGAAATAGCATCTCGATATTTGAAATCTTATATATTAAAACAGGATTTCCGGGCTGATTGTGTCTCTGCCTATCTGTCAAAATGTGCTCCTCGGTGTGCCAAATTACCCATTCAAACTCCCTACCCACAATAAAGAACAGCCTTGTTTAGGGATTTAGATCTGCCATCAGGTAGATCTGATCAGTATCTGATCTTTTTTTTTTTATCAGGGGATAGATTGCCCCTGGTTTCTGAAAAGGTGCCCTGCTTTGCTTTTAGAGCAGCAATTTGAAGGAGGAAAGTTTGTGATAAGTCGAACTGTCTTGATGAGAAATTCCTTACTGTTAGGTTTTATTATTATTATGTGTTCTGCTTTATTGTAATAGCTTCTGCTACACAAACGGTTTGATTAATTGAATATTAATAATAATCCTCCCATTAAAATACAGCCGCTGCAGGTAATATCCGACAAGGGGGACCCACCGTTTCAGGCGAGAGCAACAGGTTCTGGACTGCTTCCGGCTTCCCAAAGAGCTGAATCTCCTCAATGATATGAACTCCGCTGCCGACAACCACCGCTTTGTGAAGGAAACCTTTGTCTGTGGGACAAAGATGAGATGAGAGATGAGCACCTCAAATCAGATGCGCGATGCCATGCTGATCAGACCAAGGGTCCACCTAGTCCAGCACTCTGTTCACACAGTGGTCAACCAGCTGTGGGCCAGGGATGAGCAAGCAGGACATGGTGCAACAGCACCCTCCCGCCCATGTTCCCCTGCAACCGGTGCACGCAGGCTTACTGCTTTGGATACTGGAGATAGCACGGGAGTTTGGGGGGCTGCCTGCAGGGAGGTCAGCACTAGGGAGGAGGAGGGTTCAGCTCTTTGTTCCGTGGGCCCCACCTACACGGGGATGTACTCCGGTGCTACTGCGCCTCCCACACAGTTGGGGCACATGACGCTCCCCCCTCTCCGCAGCAACCGTGGGTTTTCATGCCGTAAACCCCGCATTTTTGCAAAGTCCTTTTGCGACGGATTCTTTCCCGTGGCGCCAGCTTCACTGCAGCCTGGGAGCCTGTGTGACCTCAGCTGACCAAACCGGCCTCGAAGCCGGGGCTGGGCGGGCGCAGCGCTGATAGGAGGAAGGGAATGTTGCGCCCCATCCGGAGGAATGGACTTGCGCCGCCGGATGGCGCTATATCTCCCCCCAAACGAGCGTCAAAGCCAGCGCGCTGCGGTGGGATGGCTGTTCTTCGCTGGAAATCTCCACTTCCGCCCTGAATACAGCCTGCTGAACATGTCTGCTCAGAAGTCATTCCCACTGACTTTCACTGCACTTTCTCAGCACGAGGCAGAGAGACGAGGGGCGGAGCCTCTGGCTTTAAATCTGCACTTATCCGGAGGATTTCTCTGCATTTTTTTTTTAAAGGAAGCCACCAGACTCCAGTCACATACGCCCAGACTTGTGCAGTCTGCCACACCAAAGCGGTTCTTTCCCCTCCTTTTCTTTTCTTGTCTATTTACCCCACTTCAATTTGCTGCAGGTGCCACCGGAGCAGCAAATCCAATTGGATGAAAATGCGGTTTTAAACTGAATCGCATTGGAAAGCATCTCTGTGTAGATCCCCAGCCAGCCAGCCACCCGCTGCCTTCTAACTCCTAGGGAGGATCGGGAATGAACATGAATGGAGGGAGACAGCCAGGGTCTTTACAGACTTGCTCCAGCTTGTCCTGTTCATATTCTCAGCATATACCAGGGCTCCAAGATTTATTTAATTCAGCAACAGCCCTACTTCTAAATTGATCAAACGATTTTAAAATTGATTTAATCTAACTAAATTAACTGAATAAATGTTGCAGCCCTTTCTTGCTGTGCTGAAGGAATAAGGTCACAAGCAACTCATTCAAAACGGTCTTTGCAACTGTGACAAAAACCATACCTGTCCCCAGAAACAGCACATTGTAGAGAGTCCCCGAAGTATCCTGAGTTTGGTGTACCACAATCCGGGTGTATTTCACTTCGTGCTGCACCAGCAGAGGTTTGTTATCGATCGGCTCAATCATCTCATCCATCAGGAAGTGTTCTTTGATGAAGCTGAGGGCTCTGTCTGATGATGAACCAACTGAACACTGCAGGGAGAAACCCAAACGTTAAAGCCACTAAGAGTCAGACCACTCAGGGGCCCACCTAGCTCTGTGTGGCCCACTGGCTGGCAGGGGCTCTCCAGTTTTTCAGGCAAAGTTTTTCCAAGCCATAACTGGGGTGAGTCTATACGCTCTATTAACCCCGGAGTGGCTGTGCAGTGGCGCTGCATTCTCCCCAAATCCCGCAACATTGCTGCTGCAAAGTGGCAATTGGAGAGTTGCATGGCAGGAATGAGCCAGGCCATACAGCCAAGATATTTTGCAGCGCCATTGTTACACGGTGTTGATGTACAGCAAATATCGAGTGACTGAAAACCTCCAAAAGCATAGTTTTGTTTTGTTTTCTGGCCACTCTGAGCAACATTGTAGCTTCGAAAGCCCGTATCCGTGTATCTGCGCAACTACAGCTCATTGAATTTATGCATCGTACATAACCAGTGTCCTTACTTTCGTTCCAGAAAGAGACTTTAATGTCGCCATGGTGGCCATTACTAAACACTCCCCTGGAGCCTGTCTTCCGCCCTGCATTCTTGCGCCTACCTTGCACTGGGATCCGCCCCCTAACTATGCCGATTCTCTTAATCCGAACTGAAGCCACCACTGACACACACAAATGTGATGACCTCAGAGCAAAGTAAAAACTTGCAGTTAAAATGAGACATCAAAAACGCACAGCTTCACAGGGAATAATACGATGTGGCTGGGAATTGGCGCCTGCGTCGTATAAACAATGGTGTGCCACTGCGCACCCATGCCGGAGTCTATACAGCGTACAGACAAGGCCCCAGCCTGGTTCACATTTCCTGGACTAATGTGTGAATCAGAACACAGATCTCCAGATTTCAGAACGTCTCCAGATTTTGCATTGCTGTTCTCAGCTCAAGTGTTGCAAACAGAAATGGAAAAGTTGGAGAAATGGTGTCTTCTACGGAAAATTGCATATGGAAATAAATGTGAATGTGGAAATAGGGCAGAACGGACTTGCGACTGAAGGCCTGCAAGCCAGAAATGGATCGATTCATCCATCCCCGCTCCAAGCTCTGGGGGGAGTTTGGAGGAGGGGGATTCTGGAAGCATCCCTCGCCAGAAGCCCAGCCTGACCCCTGCGGCACAGCCCACCCCCTTCCAAGCCTCGCCAATCAGCCATCGGCGTCAGGAGCGAGACTCACGCTGCCGGGGCGGGGCTCCGGGACCGGACCATCGTACGTCGTCCAGCGGAAACAGTCTTTGTTGAAGTCTTTGTATTTCCTATCGAAGGCTTTTTTGACTGCGTCTAGGCTGAAGCTACACACTGCAGTGGTTCGGTGGGGGTCGGCCTGCCTGCAAAGAGAGGGACCACATGAGCCGGCTGCCCCACCAGCACCCAAAGAAGTGCGTCCCTTTACCTCGACGCGGCTCGCCACAGGGCCAGAGGGGGCTCTGAGGGCGAAGGCCTTTCTCCAACACCAAGGGCCCCACAGCTCCCTTGGGAGGGTTTTGCCCCACCAAAGGTGGCCTGAACATAATTTAAAACACAAATATAAATACGTTACCACTGGGAAGCAAAGACGCCATAGAAGACGGCACCCCCGCCCGGCTGTGGGACGGCGAAAGCGTGCTGGATGACGGCGTGCGGAAAGAGCCCCGGCTGGATGCAGGAGAGCTGGGCTTTCAGGAAGGTGGTCCACTTGCGCTGCAGCAACTTGTCCCCCCCGACGTCGTTCTGGAGGAGAGGAAGAACCAGCGGCTCATTCGCAAAGCGGGGCAACTGAATTCCTCCTCCGTGGCTTCCTCTCAGGCAGGGGGGCAGGACCTTTCCGGACCCAAGGGATCCCCCTTCGCACACCCAGCCACCCACCCCTACATGCACGTGCGCACTACCAGGGAGGAATGATTGATGTGGCCGCAACGACAGCGGCGCAAGTGGTGGGGAATCCGCCTGCATGAGGGAGGGGCCCGGGGCATTTCCTGCCTGGCTGCTCTTTGGGGATCACCTGCTTGTGCTGCTCCTAGTGAACGGACCTGGCTTTGCACGGAGAGATTAGCTCCCCATGGATACAGCAAAGACCACAGCCAAACGTGCGGAGAAGTTGCCAGATTCGGAGCCGTTGTGGCCACCCGGTCTGAGCGAAGCCAGGCCCACTGCCCCTTCTGGGCACGGCCCCTGCCATGGCGCAGGCCTGCGGGCCCTTGAGAGAGAGGTCCCCCTGAGGTGGGGCAGGGGCAGGCCTCCAGCTGCGCCCCTCGGAGCTCTGCCCCTCGGCCTCCTCTGGCTCCAAACTGTGTGGGCTGCAGAGCTGCGCGCTGCCCGGGGAAGCCGGCTCCTGGTGGCTGGAGCTCTTCCTGCAGGCTTCAACCACCGACACATTTTAATTAAATTAACTGAAATTAATTCATGCGTTTCAGAAACAAAATAACCCCGAGGCGCACACCGCTAGGCTCCCCCGTAGTACGCTTGCTAAGTTTCAGGTCCTAGCGACGGACAGACACACACCATCTATTATTACTATTGTTATTATTATTGATTGATCCCGTTCATGTCGTTGTTTGGTTTCTCTTGTACTCTTTCCGGGAGATCGTACATTTTTTGTGCTGATTTTGGCAGGCCTGTAAGCTGCCCGGGAAGATTTCGCCTTGAAAGGTGAACTATGACGACACCGGCTGTCCTTGGGAAGCCCAACGCAGGGTGAGGACACACCCACGCGCTCGGTGGGGGCCCCGCCCCAGGTCCAGCCCGGCATCTGGCGGAGGCCAGGCTGGAGGAAGCTGCTCGGGCAGGACCCTGCCGGCCCGTTAGTGGCCCTTTCTCCCCACGGGAAGCCCCCAGTGTCCGAGCGGTCCCGCGGTTTCCGTTCAATAACGAATGCAACCAAATCCTGGCCCCTGCTCCTTGCCGGGAAGCCCCCCTTCCTCCCAGGCACGTGCAGACTGAACGCAGGCGGCAGCCCACTCCGTGCCTGCTGTGGTGCTGGCCGTTCCTCCACACCTTCCAGGGCAGCGGAAACCGGTCCGGGCCCCCAGCTCCAGGGCCCCCTTGCGTTTGGAGGCATCTCACCTTGCAGACGCGAGCCACCCTGGAGACGGTCAGTTTCTCAAAGAAGTCAAACTCCTTCGCCGTTTCCTCAAAGAAGAAGTAGACTTTGTCATCATCCGAGGGCTTTGGGGCGATGAAAGATGCCACAAACACTGCATCGCCTGGGGGAGGGGGAGGAGGAGGAGAGACGCAAAGAGGGGCCAGGCGTGAGATCTCCTCTGCCCCTCAGTTCGTGACCCCGTCGTCGTCGTGGATCCCCAAGGGAAGGCTGGTTGCCTAGGAGATCCATCTTCTCCGGGTACCAGCCCATTAGCACGTCCGTTGCCTAGGCGACCGGGCCCTGATGGATGGCGGGAGTTCTAGCTGGGGGTGGCGAAGGCACCCCCCTTCCCACAAAAATGCCCCAGCCCTGCCCTTACCGTGCATCCAGGAAAGGGCGCTGTCGGTCTTCAAGGCAACCCTGCTTCCCAGGGTCCGAGAGATGATGGGCTCGCTCCCTTGGAAGTTGTTCATGGTGGCCGTGTAAAGTTCCCCGTCTGCAGAAGGGGGGCAGGACCCGAGATTAGCCCTTCTGCTCCAACCCTCCTCGCCCTGAGTTCCGGACTCCGGGCACGGCGGCCCCGTGTGGTGGGGGGGATGCCTTGCGCCCGTGTGCCTGGCGTGGCTTTGCCTGCCTTCCCGTTCTCTCAACCTTCAAGCCTTGGAGGGGGAAGGGACGCATCTCGCCTTGAGCGCACGGCCATGCCAAGGGATGCGCATGCACAAGAAGGCCCCGCGGAGTGCGCAGCCTGTCGCGTTCGGAGCCCATAGCCCTGCTGGCTGGCAAGGATGAGAGTGACGTCCGGAAAGCGCCACGTTTCGGGAAAGCGGGTTTAAAGTGTTGATAACACACTGCAGGACAGACACGTATTCCTCTAAAATAGTTACAAGGCACCTTTTAGGTACCATAATAAAGGTAAACCATATTGTGTAATTTTATCTGTATGCCACCCTGAGATCCTAGTGATATAGGGCGGGATACAAATGTTTTAAATAAACAAAAATTGATTAAAAACAAAAACCAAACAGGAATCAAATCAAATGTAACAATTAAAACCAGGTAACACCATATACACAGTGGCACCCAATATAGTCCTGACTCAGTTATAGAGGTCCAGAACATCAGAAGAGCCCTGAGGCTGGATCAGACCGAGGGTCCAGCACATCCAGCACTCTGTCCACACAGGGGCCAGGCAGCTATTGACCAGGGAGCCACAAAGCAGGACGTGGTGCAACAGCACCCTCCCACCCATGTTCCCCAGCAACTGGGGCACACAGGCTTACTGCCTCGGATACTGGAGATAGGTAAACAAGGTAAACAAATACATTTGAGGGGGCCCTTGAAGGCCTTTATAAGGATGAGGCCTGGCAAAACAGAGTTCCACAAGCAGGAAGCCACTACTTAGAAGGCCCTGAGCCTCGTGCCCACCAGCCTCATTGCTCTGATCTCAGAGTGCACGTCAAAATAATGCTTTTCTCGTAGATCTTTAAACAAGAACACACACCTGTTAAACTGGGAAAACAGGCCATGCGGCTGGCATTGTCTTCAGCAATGTATCTTGGGTGACTGTGTGTCAGGGTGTGTGTGTGTGTGTGTGTGTGTGTGTCAGGTGGTGATCCTTCATACGAGAACAGGGGTGCTACGCAAGTGTACCCCTCTTTTCATCTGTGGAATGCTGGAGGCTACGCCATTTACAGGTGTCTTAAACATCTGACATGCAAGGAGGCTCTCCCCTCCCCCCGCCCGGCCTTTCCAGATGTGACTCACCAATGAAGGTCACTGTGTTCCGGTGCTGAGGGTCATAGGGACAGAGACCCTTCCCTGGCACGAGGACGGGTTTCCCTGTTGCATCGCTCACCAGGGTGAAGGTCTTCACATCCTAACAAGACAAGGAAAGGAACGGTATGAATAACCCTGCTCATCCACTGAGGTCCTCCTCCAAGTGCTTCCTCCTCAGAGGAATCCTTCTTTTCCTCCAAAGGGCTCAGGGTGTCTCTCTCCCTCTCTCTCTCCCCTCGTTTTATTCACACAACAACCTTGCAAGATAAGTCAGGCTGAGAGAGACAAACGGACGAAGTGGGTCCATTATTTCCCAGAGCTAATTCCACCATGATAATCCAAATCGTCCAAACCCAGACGGCTTTCTTCAGGGCGGGTTGTGTTTTGAAAACACTCCATCCTCATAATCCATGGGTTGTTCTAAGGGTTGTTTTACCCTGGGTAGCAATTTCATCAGAGCCACAGAGCCGCTCACCAAGAGCAGCCCAAAACGCAGCCGCTCCACCCTTCAAGTGTCAGCCTGGTTCCTAAAATCTGCCTAGCAGCAGATAGTGTCCGCTGTCCGCACTCTCCCTCCGTCCCCAGAGGTCTCCTCCTCCCCTTGGGTAACCATATGGAAAGGAGGGCCGGGCTCCTGTATCTTTGACAACTGCATAGAAAGGGGGATTTCAGCAGGTGTCCTTTGTATGCCTGCAGCACCAAATACAAAAGAGGGCAGTGCTCCTGCAGCTTTAACTGTTGGGATGAAGAGGGGATTTCACCAGGTGCTACACGCATGCAAAGGACCCCTGCTGAAATCCCCTTGTCTACGCAACTATCAAAGATGCAGGAGCCCGGTCCCCCTTTCCATAGGGCCACCCTCCCTTAACCCCCCACCCCGCCCGCTCCGCCACTCATGCCCTCGTTCGCAAAGCTGCTGGCTCTGGCCACGTGTGCCAGCCGTGTGTTATCTGCGCAGTGACCTTGGACGAGCTTGTCCTTCTCGCGCCAGGTTCAGTTGTGTCTCCCCCTCCCTCCCCCCTGTTCCCCCCTCCCACACAGTCTCCCAAACGAGTGTCCACGGGGGAGAAGTCCGTTTTTCATGAAAAGAAAAAGTTGAGCATCATTTCCACGCTTCTTGTGGTGCACTCCTGCATATAAAATGTCACCAGATTTGTGCAAACTCCACCGTGAAATGTCCCCATGGATTCCTCTTGTGCCCCCCTTGTCTATTCCCCTTGTCACGGCCTCCCCAGGGCATCCGGGGCACCTTCTGAGTTGGAGGGAGACCCCAGGGACGGGCTGCCTTGGCGTCGTCTTTGCCCGGATTTGCGCAGCGTCAGTTAGATGCGTGGCGGAAAAGTCAGGGACTTATCCTGACTTTTCCAGCCAGAGCGAGGGCAGCCCGGCTCTTCCGCCGGCCTGTCCTCGCTCTGGAGCCGCTCCGGGGGCGTTCCCAGCAGAGGGCAGCCCTTAATGGGCTGCTGTCTGTCTGGGCACAGGGCAGGGGGCTGCCCCACGCTGCCTTGCTGTGGGGAGAAGAGTTTCCCTTTCAGGAAAATAAATTATTTCCTTCCCCTGAGCTGCTGCCTCCTCCTCGCCCTGCCTTGCTTTACATCTTTTCTTGCCTCACGGAGGGACAGGGCGGACCACTGCCCTAAACCCTGCGCTTGCTCCTTGGCCTGGGGATTATCTGGCACAACCCCGCAGGAGCAAAAGCGTGGGGATTGGGGGGGACGGGGTGCCAACTCGGAGCCATGAAGGGAGGCCCCAGCCCTACAGCAGGGTCATGCTGCCTGGCATGCCGAATCCTTGGAGGCCCCCGACCGTGCCAGCAGGCCATCTCTCCTGCTGCCCCACAAGAGGGCCCGACATTCTGCTCCCTCTCTTAATCCAAAGTCTTCCGGGTCTCCAAGTGGAGGCCTCTCCCCCTCCTCCCCTCCCGGCCCTCCTCCAGACACTCACAATGTAAGCACAAGTGGGGTTGAAGGCGTTGGTTCCACAGGCGTAGATGTGCGTCTCGTTCAGCGCTACCAGGATGCGGATGAAGTTGTGACAATCTGTCTTCAGAGAAGAAAGTCGGGGGGGGGGGAGAGGAGAAACAGGGTTCAATCTCCACTGAAGTTTGTCATCCAGAGAAAGCTTCCACTGAAAGGTTGTTAAATAGCAAAACTGGACGACGGCCTAAAACTCAGCCCTTTCCCTGCGCTTGAACGGTCCTGCTTGCATGTTTGCCTCCCCCACTGGGCTGACTGTGGGGACAGGCGGGGGGGGGGTAGCGGAGGGATGTCTGCCTTAGCCTCTGGATTCAGGACATCCTTCCTAGATACAAGCATTTGGCACTGCCTTATACAGAGTCGGACTGTTGGTCCTCTGGCCTGACAAGAGGGTCTCGTTCAGCTACCTGTGGCTCTCCGGGATTTTACGTCGGAGTCTTTCCCAGTCTTGCAATGTGAGATCCTTTTAACTTGATGCTGAAGACTGAAACGGGGACCCCCCCTGCATGCAAAGCAGCCACTCCACCCCTCAGCCATGCCCCCCACCACCCAAACACAGGAAGCTCAGACAGGCCAGAAGATTTCTCCTTCCAGCCTGGTATTTTCTCCTCTGACCAGCAGCAGATCTGGGGGCTCTCAAGGAAAGGGTCTGGCATCACCTGCTAGGTACTCAGAATCATAGAATAGCAGAGTTGGAAGGGGCCTCACCATCTCTGAGGCTGATGTCTGCTTCAGAACAGATGGTTATCTGAAGGATCGCCTCCTCCCATATATACCTGCCCAGACCCTAAGGTCATCCTCAGGGGTCCTTCTCCGCGAGCCCCTGCCAAAGGAAGTGAGGCAGGTGGCTACTAGGAGCAGGGCCTTCTCTGCTATGGCACCTTGGCTGTGGAATGAACTCCCTAGAGAGGTTCGCCTGGCACCTACACTATACTCTTTTACACACCAGTATTTTAACAGTTTACCATCTTAGTCTTTTAACGCTGCTGTTTTAAATCTGTATTTTGAATCTGTATAAATCTCTGCATTGCTGCACAGTTTTATTCTGGTTGTGCTTTTCTATTGTGTGTGTTTTTACTGTTGTTTGTTTTAATACTTCGATTTGTTTTAACTTCTGTGAAGTGCCCAGAGAACTTTGGCTATTGGGCCGTATAGAAATGCAATAAATAAATAGTGGTGACACCCAAAGGTCCTGGAGCCACTTCCCTGCTGAACTTCACAGACTTGAGAACTGTTTTAAGTAGGCCATGAAATCCTAGCAGCGCAACTCGTGGTGAACGTGCCTCTGAGTTTTGTTTGTTGGCCTATTTTTGTTTTGTTTTGTGTACTCGTACATTTTTTTGTCATTGCTGTTTCTCACTTTCAGACTCTTTGCTGCTGAAAGGTAGCTTATGAATTCCCTAATAAATAAATGCATCAAATCTCCCACAAGAGCATAACTCTGCTTTGCTTAGGGATCTGGTTAAACGAACAGCAATGCAGTCCCAAGATAAGACGCCGGGAGAGAAAGGGAGGCCGGGTGGGTGGGTGGATCTGGCCCTGTGGCCGTAGCGGGCTTTGCAGACGGGAGGGAGCAGCTTCCGTCCCTCTTCAAGGCATCGTCAATCCATGGTCCGGTTGAGGACGAGGCCATTCCCTGCTTCGATGTTTCTAGCACCACTTGACACAACACGAAGCCCACGGCCGGCCTCTCTGAAGGCAGGCTGGAAGGGCCTGGAGGGGCAGTGACAGGGGTCGCCCTGCAACTTTTTTATTTGGGTTGGCTTCTTCCTCCCCCTCATTGCCCCAACCGTCCCACCCCACACACTGAAGTGCAAATTTAGGGCCAAACTAGACACAGGAGAGTTATGCAGCAGATCTCGCGTGGTCTTTATCTAGTCATAAGCTGTGAGATACTGTCTCTTTTCACGTAGCTGAGTTGGCTGCATATTCCGCCCCCCCAAAGGGGGCAAATAGCAGCTGTGGGGCAGAGGAAGGGATTTAAACCAGCAAAAAGCATGGTGGGGGAGGGAGGGTGAATGCAGGTCCTCTTCCCCTGGCCCTGTGGCCCTGATCCATACTCAGGAGCAACTTTTTTGGACTAGAGATGAAAGATATTTTAGGATGCTATGAAATACAAATCATATTCCCAAGAAAGGAGATAAGCCCCCCCCCCACACACACACACTCCATTGTTACCTCGACATTATTCCTCTTGAAGATGCACTCCTGCCTTTTCTTGGGAATGGGCCTCCAGGTTATCTGTTACAGGAAAGGAGGAACACAGGTGCTTCAGAGAAGGCAAAGGGCCCAAAGCGGGAAGCGGATGCCAGAGGGGAACTGCTCGGGTTAGAGCCAAGTCATTGCATGCTTCCCTTTGAGTAAACCCCATTGAACAGAGAGAGACTTACTTCTGAGTAAGACCTCAGAGGTAAGCATAGGGTTGCTGAGCACGTCTTTCCAGTTTGCTGTTTTAGACTTTTTTAAAAAAAAGCTTCTGAGTGTCCACACTATGAAAAGGCAGATCTATACGTGTTTACTCAGAAGTAAGTCTATCTCTGTTCAATGGAATTTACTCAAAGGGAAGCATGCATGGGACTTTAGTATGACTTGGATGTAAATGCAGTTGAAATCAATGGGACTTACTTCTGAGTAAGGGAACCGGCAGATCTGTAGTTTATGAACTTGGAGTGGATAAAGCCCCCCTTAAGAGCTATCACCATGCCAATTTTGATCTCTTTATCTCTAAAACTTACGCAGGTGTAAGCATTTTGGTTACCTTGAAGTAGGGTGACCATATTTGGGAAACCAAAAAAGAGGACACCTAGTGTGTGTGGGGGGAAGCAGCTTTCTGAGTCCTGCAGAAAGTACGTTATTCCCCCGCCACCTTAAAGAACCCGATTGGAGTGGAGGAGGGGAAAGGATTTCATTCTGCACCACCACCATCCACTCCAATTGGGGCCTTTTCTATAATGTCCACGAATGACCCACTTTCCCCTTTAAGACCTCAATTGGAGCTCGGGGTGGGGGAATGATGTGCCTCAAGAAAGCATGTCACTCCCTCCTGCCATGCTAATGGCAGCCTTAAAGAGGAAGGTGTGTCATTGCAGGACATTATTGAAAATGATAGAAAATCCCCCCTGACACCATGGAAAGAACAAAAACCAGGACAAATCCGGGGAAATCCTGACAGTTGGTCACCCTACCTTGAAGCAAAGGAAGGGACCTGACCACCTTTTCAAAAGAAATTAGTTAAAATGATTGTTCATCTGCCCGCCCTTTGAAACGAGCAAAACAAACCTTCGCTCCTCCTCCCCTGTAAACCTTTTGCAAGGGGCGGGGCTTGAGATTTCGCCGGCATTGTAGCACTCCAGGTGAATAGATACATGAGCTGAAAGAGTGCAACAATGCACAGACGTGAGAGTGCCCAGCGCTCAACTCACTAAGGCAACGGAGGGGGAAACGCATATGAAAACTGGATTTAAAAAGTAGGTGCGATGGAGTCCTAAAAGAGGATGGGTGGCCACCCTAAGCTGACTGCCAGGCCAGGCCTCTCTTCTCCCCGCCCTTCCCCTGCACCTCTGACACCCCCAGCCGTTCCAAATCCCCGTCTCCCACTCACCTCACCCTTCAGCTTGATGGACTTAGTGCTGGTGATATCGAAGGAGAGGATGGCCTCTTTGGCACCCACATAGAGAGTCGCCCCGTCTTTGCTCAGGAGCAAAGTGTCGTAGCTCAGAACCCCTGGTTTGCTGAACGGTGTGAGGATCCTGCTGGAGTCCCCTGAGGAAGGAACAGTTGTTAGGAACACTGATAAAGAGCAAGGGTTGCCAACTGACCAGGGAAACACAACCTCGCCTGTTCTTCTACCTTTAACCGTAGGACCACAAATTTTAGCCACTCTTGGTAGCCCACAAGGCTTAGCTTTCCCACTTCCTGATCTTCAGAGGTAAAGTCATTGGTATCTGCTGCTCAGTCTAAGGGTCTTTCTGCAGGGGAGGAGTGTGTGTGTGTGTGTGTGTGTGTGTGTGTGTGTGTGTGTGTGTGTTGTAGCATCCCTGTCCCTAGTACAGACAGTGGGCTTCACCATAGCAGCCTAAAATCCTGCGTCCATCCCAGGGCTTCTGCTTCCGGATTCTTTGCGGGATAAAGATTGGCGCCTTTACACAAACAGACACATGCTTTGAAATGAGGACGCCTTTCTTGGTAAATTCTATATGTTTTCTTTTTGTTTCATTGCACAGCCGCTAGATGTAAAGGACCCGCAAACATCCATGAGGGACCAATCACGAGCGTGCCATAAATCACCTGTGCAGAAATGCTCCGTGTGTCCAGCAAAAGACACGGCCTGGGGCCATTTTGAAAGAGGCACCCGCATACCTGGCTATTGAAGCTATGGTTAGAGCAGATGGCATACACATACAGCGGTGTTGCCCAATAAACCTCAAGATTCTAGTCATGTGCAAAGTAAACGTTCTGAATCGTCTCTCTCTTGGGGCAGTGCTAGGGATGGAAGCCCGGAGGGAACCCCTCCAGAAGAGGGAGAAGACTCCACCACAGCAGCGGCACTGAAGGCGTCTTGCGCCTGGGCCCCCCTCAGAACTCGGGGTCGTTCATTTACTTGTTAATAGAGAAGAACCCCCTCAGCGTCCTCTTAAACGCCCCCATGCCCCTGCCTGCCGCCTACCCACCACCACCCTGCGGCTTCTGAGAATGCTGAGTCCAGGAAGCGATCAAAGCGGAAGGCAACACCAGAGAGTGAGAAGGAAATTAGTTCGCCCAAAATTCTTCAGTGGCTTAATAGCCTGTCCGGGGAAGGAAATGCCGCTTGATTAAAAACACACGCACGCAAAGTCGCCCGTCTCTTTTAAAGGAAGATGTCCTGGAAAGGGTCCATTTCCGATCATTAACGCTCTGCCTCCTGTCATCAGGAAACTTCAAGAGATGCAGCTGAAAACCTCGCTTCCTCCCCCCCCCGCTCGGCCTGCCCCTCGCTCTGCGAATAAAAAACATGCCTTGGCAGAATTCGCCAAATAAGTGCTCCCTTTTCAAAACAGTTATTTATTATTCAAAGTATTTCAACATTGCTTTTAAGTCAGAGACTCCCAAGGCAGTGCGCAATGCTCACATTTTAAACACTGCAACCCACAGAACTTTAAAAACCACCAAAAGCTAAAAACCGAAGCAACACCAGAGCAGTCAGAAACTCATAAACAACCACAGAAGCAAAGCCAAATAAAAAACACCCCCACTGTTCGCCAACCAAAGCCCCCTGGGAAGGAGGTTCTGCAGTCGGGGGGCTGCCACAAAAAGGGCCCTGTCCCTTTTCCACACCAACCAAACTTCAATTCTTGTAGGACATACATACACCCAAGGCCTGCTTGAGATGAAGGTTGTTAGGTTGGTTCATATGGGAGCAGGCAGGGAGCATCGCTCTCACTCTGGCAAACACTGGGGCTTAATCTACGCCTGCAGCCCTTTCGCAACGGAAGAGGGCTGCTTCTGAATGTTCCCTGCTTCTGAGATCGGTGCTCGCAGGGCACACGTGACCGATGTTTACTGCAATTACAGGCGTGCCGTCGCAGGAGCACGTGCGCCCCATTATGGCGCTTGTGCATGTATATCAGTAGAAGTCGACGGGGCTAGGGAGATGGGTACGGAGTAGAGGGTTTTTTTTAATGACTCATGAGGGATGCGCACGAGCGCAGATGTGCAGCAACACTTGGGGGAGATATGAATTCCGTCAAGTCTATGCGCTCTTGCGCAGAGATGTTTTTGGTTTTGGTTTTTTACAAAAAGCACGCTCCGTGGTAAAACACGCCGATACCCATCCAAAACATGTGTCGGAAATGGCGGGCACATCCACTCCTGCACACCTCCAATGCCCACGCACACGCCCCTCACAGATGATTGGCTGTTCACAGAGCCTGCAACTCGCAGCGCACAGCAACGACCTCGCAAATGGGGGGGGCACACCGCACCCGCTCTTCAGAATGGATGCCAGAGAGCTGGAAAAACCACAGCAGAAACAGTCAGGGATATTCTGGGAAAACTGAGAGGTGGAGCCAAGATTACCACAGTAGCTAGGTGAACATCATGGGGCCCATAAGTGATCATTGCAATACAATCCTGCAATAAACGGCTGGGGTAGACTCCCCCCCCCAGGTCCCAGGGGGCCCTTCGGCCATTGCCTGCACTCCTAGAATCATAGAATCATAGAATAGCAGAGTTGGAAGGGGCCTACAAGGCCATCGAGTCCAACCCCCTGCTCAATGCAGGAATCCACCCTAAAGCATCCCTCACAGATGGTTGTCCAGCTGCCTCTTGAATGCCTCTAGTGTGGGAGAGCCCACAACCTCCCTAGGTAGCTGATTCCATTGTCGCACTGCTCTAACAGTCAGGAAGTTTTTCCTGATGTCCAGCCGGAATCTGGCTTCCTTTAACTTGAGCCCGTTATTCCGTGTCCTGCACTCTGGGAGGATCGAGAAGAGATCCTGGCCCTCCTCTGTGTGACAACCTTTTAAGTATTTGAAGACTGCTATCATGTCTCCCCTCAATCTTCTCTTCTCCAGGGTAAACATGTCCAGTTCTTTCAGTCTCTCTTCATAGGGCTTTGTTTCTAGACCTCTGATCATCCTGGTTGCCCTCTTCTGAACATGCTCCAGCTTGTCTGCGTCCTTCTTGAATTGTGGAGCCCAGAACTGGACGCAATACTCTAGATGAGGCCTAACCAGGACCGAATAGAGAGGAACCAGTACCTCACGTGATTTGGAAGCTATACTTCTATTAATGCAGCCCAAAATAGCATTTGCCTTTCTTGCAGCCATATCGCACTGTTGGCTCATATTCAGCTTGTGATCTACAACAATTCCAAGATCTTTCTCGTTTGTAGTATTGCTGAGCCAAGTGTCCCCCATCTTGTAACTGTGCATTTGGTTTCTATTCCCTAAATGTAGAACTTGGCATTTATCCCTATTAAATTTCATTCTGTTGTTTTCAGCCCAGCACTCCAGCCTATCAAGATCACTTTGAAGTTTGTT